>NC_041224.1:81653017-81689592 GCF_002837175.3 Physeter macrocephalus
ATCATTAGAGAAATGCAAATCAAAAGCACAATGAGGTATCACCTCACACCAGTCAGAATGGTCATCATCAAAAAATATACAAACAATAAATGCTGGAGAGGGTGTGGAGAAAAGGGAACCCTCTCGCACTGTTGGTGGGAATGTGAATTGATACCGCCACTATGGAGAACAGTATGAAGGTTCCTTAAAAAACTAAAAATAGAACTACCATATGACCCAGGAATCCCACAACTAGGCACTTACCCTGAGAAAACCATAATTCAAAAAGAGACATGTACCACAATGTTCATTGCAGCACTATTTACAATAGCCAGAACATGGAAACAACCTAAATGTCCATTGACAGATGAATGGATAAAGAAGATGTGGCACATATATACAATGGAATATTACTCAGCCATAAAAAGAAATTGAGTTTTCTGTAGTGAGGTGAATGGACCTAGTGTCTGTCATACAGAGTGAAGTAAGTCACAAAGAGAAAAACAAATACCATATGCTAACACATATGTATGGAATCTAAAACAAACTTGGTTCTGATGAACCTAGGGGCAAGACAGGAATAAAAACACAGACGTAGAGAAAGGAAATGGGGACACGGGGAGGGGGAAGCATAAACTGGGATGAAGTGAGAGAGTAGCATGGACATAAATACACTACCAAATGTAAAATAGATAGTTAGTGGGAAGCAGCTGCACAACACAGGAAGATCAGCTCAATGCTTTGTGACTGCCTTGAGGGATGAGATAGGGAGGGTGGGAGGGAGGCACAAGAGGGAGGAGATATGGGGATATATGTATATGTATAGCTGATTCACTTTGTTATACAGCAGAAACTAACACAACATTGTAAAGCACTTATAGTTCAATAAAGATGTTAAAAGAATAAGTAAAGGTTTGATTTGATTAAAAAATAATTGATGCCACCGTACATCACCTGACACACACACACACACACACACACACACACACACACACACACACATACTTGATTCACTACTCTCATAGATTAAAAAAAAATTGATGCCACCGTACATCACCTGACACACACACACACACACACACACACACACACAGACACACGTTAATTTTACTATATAATTAGAATAAAGGGAGGGAAGGAGAGAGACAGACAGGGGGATGGAGGGGAAAAAAATCTATGTTTAAGTACAATCCAGAAAAGACAAAAACTCTAATTCAAAAATATATATGCACCCCAATGTTCATAGCAGCACTATATATAATAACAAGACGAGGAAGCAACTTCAGTGTCCATCAACAGATGAATGGATAAAGAAGACATGATATATATGTGACGGAATGTTACTCAGCCATAAAATGAATGAAATAATGCCATTTGCAGAAACATGGGTAGGTCTAGAGATTATCATACTAAGTTGGACATATAAAGACAAATATCATATGATATCACCTAAATGTAGACTCTAAAAAAATGATACAAATGAACTTACTTATAAAACAGAAATAGACTCATAGACTAGAAAACAAACTGATAATTACCAAAGGGGAAAACAGGGGTGGGAATAAATTAAGAGTTTGGGATTAACAGATACACACTACTATCCATAAAATAGATAAACAAAAAGGACCTACTGTATAGCACAGGGAACTATATTCAATATCTTGTAATAACTTATAATGTAAAAGAATTTGAAAAAGAATCTGTATGAAGTCTAAATAAAGTCTGCAGTGTCATTAATAGTAGTGTACTGATTTTAATTTCTCAGTCTTCATAGATGAACCACAGGAATGTAAGATGTTAACATTAGTAGAAACTGGGTAAATGGTATAGAGAAACTCTGTGTTACCTTTGTAACTGCTCAGTAAACCTAAAATTATCCCCCCCCGAATTATTTAGTTTTTAAAACTCCAAAGAAAAATGTAGATGCTCTAATTTTTATTTTAAAAAGTGGAGAGAGGAACCTATTTGTGTACTTGTTTGTATGGTCCATAAGTATCTCTAGAGAAAAGAAACACTGGAAACAATACTGGTTGCTTCTACTGTTGGGGGAGTCGATCTTTAGAGGACAGAGTGTGAGAGAGTTTTAATTATGTACTTTTTTTAGTATTTTCAAATTTGAATCATGTGAAAATGTTCACTATTTTAAAATTAAATTAAATTTAAAAAAATTCCCAGGTGTTGAATTAGTTGGCCAAAGCTGTGTGTCATTTACACTTTGATACCCACAGTCAGATTGCCTGGGGAGATTTTTCTCCTGAATTGATAAGGAAATAGCCCCAGGTTCATTTCCACTAGTTTCCTTAGTTCACAGTAACAGTTGTGTAATTCATTATTAATCTTCAATTGTTTCAATGCTTCTAGCAGGTTCTAATCTCTGAAATCTGAACCATACCCAGCTCAGGGCAGCCCTGTCAGGGCACTCAGGTTGCAGAAATAGAACTCTCCTAGGAGGGAGTTATGATTTGAGGACACCATTGAGACTGCTATATTATAGGATAAAGATCGTCTGCCCCTGTAGATGGCATTTGTCATTGACTAGCAACATCCACAGAGAAAAAGAATCACTAACCCTATTAGGTGCTTCTATGAAAACAACGGACTCTTCCTGCAGAAGCTCCAAAGGGGAAGAAGTCAGTGGGGGGAATCTGGCCTTGCCATCAGCAGTCCTTTCTGCAGGAGATGGGAGGGGCAGTTTTCTCCCCCAGTGAGAAAATCATTTAGTAAACTTCCTGTGTCTATGACACCAATTCATATTCACATTCACCTTAGAAAAAGAAAATAAATCCTGGTAGTTATCTTATAAAGTGGTTTTATTATTCAGTTTTTAAATCTTCACTTTTTACAGAGCCATCCATAAGTTTCAAGTGTCAGAGAGTGACTAAATAGCCTTTAAATACCTTTTCCTTATCTCTAAAAGTGGAATATAAATGAGACATTTCTTTGCTGCTTATAAAGCAACCCAGACTTCAGTCCTTCTATTGGGAATTGATTGCACACCCACTGGGGGTTTTATTCAAAGGGACCAGGGAATCATTCCTTCAGTTCTAATAATACGTGTTTCTGTGTTTCTCACTCTGCAGGGTGGCTGCCCATGGCTGTGCTGATTGTGCATTGGCAAAATGCCAGGGAGAGTCCTTCACAAAGACTAGGATATGAATAACACCCCCTAGAGTTGTGGAAAATTCCATTCCTGCTACCTGTGTGCATTGTCTGAGAACAGACAGTGAAAGGAATATGAAAGAAGCCTGCCGTAGATGTCACGTTTCATATTCCATGGATGACGTGAATGGATATTGCACCCTAAAGCATAAAGCTCTTCCAAAGGCAAAAGCTGTCAGAGCAAGTGTCCATTGATCCGATGGAAATGGAGAGGCACAGTGTGATTCAATGTAAGTATATATTTTATACCTTTGATTTCTTTCAAAGTTTATATATTTTTCAAAAGCAGTTTCTCACTCTGCTTTCAGGATTCCTATGCAGAAGATGCAAAACAACGATTTCACTTGTTAGTTCGCCATTACTGAAAAAAGAGAATCACCTAGCTTGTCACAAGAGGTTTTCAGTGATTGTGACAAAACGGACTTTGCTCAAATCATCTGGGATACAAGAAGCCCTGTGTAGCAGAGGAATAGATGTAACCAAGGGTGAATGTGGAAGGTGGGATGCAACTTGCTGATGGGCCAGGCATCTTGTTGTGCTCTGGTTGGAGGAGTGCTTATTGAAGGAGGAGCTTTTAAAAGGATATATAACATTGAAAGGGATACAGAGAGAAGAGAGAAGCAGAACATATAGGGAGAGGATAGAGGATCTTTTCAGAGAAATCCCAAAACAGAGGTTAACTAGTAATATCCTCAGGGATAACCAGGCTACCTGTAAAGGTATGAATTTAACCTGAATCCAAAAGGGGACTTTGAAAGGAAAAAGTACCCTGTGTTCTTTGTCACAAGCAACAGAGACAGGTTCTAGCTAACTCCGGCTAAAAGTAATGAATAAAAGACTACTGGGCAGGAAGGGAGGCTGTAAGACCAGGCTTGGAAGATGGGCAGGAAGCCTGGACATCAGAGGTAGAGTCAAGGGCACATGCAAGGGGCAGACTGGCTAGAATAATATCACTAGCACCACTGACGTGGTCACTAAGTGCTTCCAGGGCTTCACTCTTGACCCCATGACTTCTACTATGAATATTTGGGCAACAATCCCTGTGTTTTTGTGTCAGTCATTTAAGCATCACAGTCCCAGGTGGAAGCATCCAACTGGCCAACCTGGACCATGTGCCCATGTGCTAGTTGCCAGAGGACAGCCAAAGAGAGAAACTGGCTCCTAGTTTGGATAACTTTAGGAAAAGGCAAGGCTCTGCCTCCCAGCAAGACTCTCTGTCAGTGTCAGGAATTTTCTGAATAGGAAAGATATTGGTTGTTAGATAGCCAAAACAAACAAATCAGTAAGCAAACTAATGCCCATAAAGACCTTCATTACTTTGTAGAAGAATAGGAGACAGTGACATGGAGGATGGGAAAGAGTTGAAGGAAAAGAGGTGGAAAGAAGAAATATGAAAAACCTAGACCAGAGGAAAGAATTGGGAAGATGACTCTTAAAGATTCTGTAGGCTGATTAAAAGAGAGGCAAAATCAAACCTTAACTGAGGTCTTATCTTGGACTCTACCCTGGTCCCCAAAAGCAGAGTCTAGAACAGGGCTTGCATGTATTTAGTTCATTTGAAGAAGTGACCAGAGAAGTAGAATGGGGACCTGGGAAGAGTAAAAGAGAGAAGGAGAAAGAAAGGTGTAGACCTGATGGGTCTATGCTGTGGGCAGCTAAGCTCACTCCCAAGTACACACTCCGAGGAGGTGAGTAGAATTACTCACCCGAATGATGGAACAGAGTGGCAGTCATCCACCTGCTCCAGTCTCCCATTGGCCAAGATCACCCTATGGACACTAACTCCCTTGCACTTATGAATTCCGGAAGCTTCCTGTTAGGAAGCCCATACTACAGAGACCAGAAAGCAAAACGAATAGGGTAGAGCTGAAGTAGAATCCTGCAATAAGGATAGTTTATGGCAACAGTGATCACCAGGGGAGCTGTTCCTCTGTTGGCTGCTCTGTTTAGGCAGAGCTCATTCAATCATTATAATAGAGAGGGGAATAAAAGCTCTTGGCTTCTAGAACTTTCTAACATGGACCATGGCCCTCTGGTCATCATGGGCACCAGATACATTTTTTAGTTGAGGTAATCCCATTCTAACTTCACAAAATTGAACGTGGGAAGACATAAAGCCAATATATATTTATTCCATCTCTAAGAAAGCTCACTATGGAATCTACCTATAGAGCCTAGTGTGGGGGATGAAGCTCTTTTTGTGAGCAAACCTCAGCCACAAGCAGATTCATAAATGGTTCTGGCAGTGTAGACGCTGCACACTTAGAACATTAAAGAAGGAGATTGTTAACAAGTCCATAAAGAAGACTGTGTAGAAAAGGTCAGGGATGGAGGTGGAGATATAGGAGAAGTGTGTCCTGGAACCCAGGGGGAGGAGGGCTTAAAAAATCAGGTAAGTGCCAGATGCTGCTGGTTCTTTGGATTTGTGGAACCATCTGTTCTCCATGGAGTCCTTTCCTTTGTTCACTCAATGCCATCAGATGCATGCAGCCCCTCCCATGCCAGTGTGGCCTTCTACTGTCCTTCATTCATAGACAGTCAAGTGAGAAAGATGAAACATAGCAGATGATGCAACATCTCCAAGGAACAAGCAACAGCTGACATTTGCCTAGCTTTTGAGAAAGATATTGTCCCTTCTTTTGTTCTCATTGTTTATCATAATCCCTTCTCTCTAGGACATAGGTAGGAGTCTTTCCAGAGTGGATTGTAGGACAGTCTAAATAACCCACACAATGCTGGTCTCAAAACTAGTTTTTCCCAGTGACTAACCTTGTTATCTTGGATTATGATTGTGCATCTCAATTTTTTCCTTACTCAGTGAATTCTTCTCCACAAGTCTCTGCAAGCTGATAGATCTTACCAAACAGATCCCCAGACAAAGCTTGAAAACATAAGTATTTAGAGGGAATACTCAGTAGTGAACCAATAATGGGACCCATGTTGCACAAAGAGTACTTAGTCCAGTGAATACACTCACTTTATATAAGCCTTCTTTTTTAAATAAGGAGAGGAGAGGAAATGTGGCTAGGATTTAAATGGTAATGCAATGATTCCTTTAGGCATGGATTGAATGGCAAAAACAAGGTGTATAGCTTCTGGGTTAATGTACCTGAGTGCTATGTTACTACAAAGGAGCAGGAGAAGAGGGAAGATGAGGGGAAAGAAGGAGAAAGAAAATATCTGAAAGAAACAGAAATGGACAAGCTTCCCTTTCCTCTAATGTTACTCAAAAGAATAGAGTTCATGAAGAATAACTTTCTTCTTCCACACAACAAAATGCAATATTTTCTTCAAATTGTTCAGATCTCAGAAATTGAACAGCATGCTTTTCAATGACACTTTTCCTAAAAGAGCACTGTAGTGGTTCAAAAATCCACTGACTGGCAGCATGCATTATTCATCAGGTCTGGAAAGAGCCTAATCATCCATTCTATTGTTAATAGCCTGTAAATAGTTGCTTTTGACAAGAATATTTAACATCAGCAAGAAGGGGGTTCAAGGAGCAAAGAAGGCACAAAACTTGAAATAACAGGGTCAAGAAACAGTTTGGAGCTTACTTACTATGGTAGCTGGAAGCTGCTGCTAGAAAGGCAGCCTCTCAGCCTAAGGCTCATGGCAGATTAGGTGAATGGTGTCCTTGAACGACTGGAGAGAGTCAACCATCCCCATGATAGAAAATGAGACTATGTCTGTAGTGATGCCTCCTGGGGGAACAGGTACAAAGGCCACTCATGGTATTGGGTAGAGATATCCCTAGGCTTCATCTCATGCTCTCTCTAGGCACACCCTTCCCTCTTTGCTCCTCTATCCCTCTTGCATCCCTGGAGCTTCGCAAGAGCAGACTGTCTTTCCCTTTTGAGTTTCTCCATAACCTGCAGCATCTTATTCGTGTTCAGTAGAATGCAGAGGAAAGGGATTACCTGGTTTTTCTTCAGACCTGTCGCTGGTCAGTCTCTCTCAGAAAAGGTGTTTCTGAATCTCAGTTTCCACTTTTGGTCCAGGGGATAAATAATGCCGACCTCTCAAGATGGGCATAATGCTTCAATGAGAAAAAGCAGGTAAAATTTCTGATATCATGCTCATCACTTATTAACATGCTCATCACATATTAAGAATTATTTGGTTCTTAATCAATGTTAGTATCCTTGCCCTTTTCCCTCATCAGCGAGTCAGAAAGCACACCTATTTTGGAGGCTGGTGGTGAAGGTTAGAGGAGATGATGTTTGAGAGAGCAACACAGGGTTTTGCCTATGTGGAGTAAGTTTTATTTTTTTTTAATAAATTCTAGACTTTTGTTAAGAATAGAGTTTTCTATATTTATTTCTCTAAAAATGGAAGAAGCCCATGACTGGAAATATGGAATTAACATATGGCACACAAAGGCCTGGTGAAAGAGCAAAGAAGTAAGTAAGCAGCATTTCCCGAACATCACCCATCTGCAGACAATTTTAACAGATTCATTCATGTTTCCCTGGAATGTGGCTCCTGCCTGCAGGTTGTCAGACTTCCAGCTCCTCACACAGTCTCTCCTCTTTGTTTTCTGGAGGTCCTTGGATTGTTCCACGAGTACTCACAAATCATCCTCTGTTCTGCCCCAGGCTTCTTGCTGATGTCATTTCCCGAGAATCTAGGGTCTTTCTTGAGAAAACTGACTTTCATAATAAATTTTCCATCCCTTGGACCTCCCAAAGTCACCAATACAAATAGTGATTCTTTTCCCTTGGTTTTTGCCATATGGGAGACAAGATGTTTCCAAGAAGGTAGAATACTTTCTTCCCAACTCCTTTGTCTCCCGGACCTTGCTGTGTCCCAAGTCTCAAAGGGACCCTAGGGAAAAGTGTTTTACCTCAGTCTCCTGTCTGCCTCCTTCCAAAGAGCCCAGCCTCAGTCCAAGGAGATCTTCCTGAAAACATGGAGTATACAGGGCTCTCCATTTCCCAGCACTGCCCCGCTCCACTCCCCCATCTTCGTCTTCAAGCACCTATGAATGAAGATCCTCTCAGGGCCCCCCTCCTTCCACATTATGCAAACAAATCCAAATTCATGCAAATAGTGCCTACAGCTTAACAATGTCACCAGCTCACAAACGTTTGAACACACTTCTGCTGCAACCACAGGACATACACTCACACACACACACACACACACAAACACACACACACACTTTATTTAAACCCACAAGATAAAAACTGATTCACATTCACACAAGGAGATTCTTCCTGTTACTCATTTTCACCTTCTTTGCTCTTAAAAAGTAATTCAAGTGAAGAGTCTCTCTCCTCCCATACATGGCTGGGACATTTTAAATAAAGCAAAGTTAATTCTATACAATCTAATTTAGTTTCAAAGTAATAGCTACTTAACCCTCTTTCCTTATTGTTGGCTTCCCAGATAGCAGGTATGGATGCCTTGAAATGACTCCATCCAGTGAGTCAACTCCAGGGAGTAGTTGTGACATGTCTAATGGGGACAGTCCAGATCTGCAGTGTAGACAGCCAATCTGGTCCTTCCAATCTACTTTTTTTTTCCAGCTAAACCAAGTAAAAGTAGGCTTGGTGCCCATTTGACTCAAAATGCTGCCATATCGTGGATCTAGCAACCAAACTTAATTGGAGCTGAATGGCTCCCTATGGAGATAAAACCAAGGGAAAGTCAGAAAGCAAAAATTATAGGATTTATATTCATTTGCTTAATCACCACTCCTAGCTCCTTGGTGCATGAAAGTATCAATAATAGACATCTTATTGTATTCCTGTCTGTATTTATATTCACAGCTTTATCTTACTCTTCACCTGCATTACATTTCAATTCACCATTTCTTTCCTTGCAGTACCTGCACGGTGAGAAGGTCTCTCCCTGATCTCCTCTCAAGGTTGCATCGGATCATTTAGATGAAGAGCACTCTATGAAACGAAGTTAGGGGCTGTGTACTGCACATCTGTATTTTTTCTCCAAACAGTTCACATTTTGCTCTTTATGACACCTTCAGTTTCAATAATTGGAGGATAAATATTTCCTTTTTTCAAAAAGGGGAGTCTTAATCTGCCTTTTAGAGGGAAAAACTGCCTCTGGAAAGCTTTTACAATAAAAATAATAGAATAACAGAGATCTGAGATGAGAAAGATAAATGTGCTTATTTGGTCCTCTGTCTGAGGCAAAATGTTATTTAATTCCTTGGGAATCTCAAATGCTGGGGCCTGTGTCATTGGCTTTCATAAACAATTTCTCAGTTAACTAGTAAACATATACTGGAAAATCACATTTTTTGTTGTGGTGCAATATACATAACATAAAATTTATTATTTCAACCATTTTTAAGTGTACAGCTCAACAGCATTAAGTACCTCCACATTGTTGTGCAAACATCACCACCATCCATCTCCAGAACATTTTTATCTTCCCCAACTGAAATTCTGTACCCATTAAACAATAACTTCCCATTTCTCCCCTACCCAGCCCCTGGCAGCCACCATTCTATTTTCTGTCTCTATGAATTTGACTATTCTAGGTACCTCATATAAGTGGGATTATACAGTATTTGTCTTTTTTTGTGTCTGGCTTAGTTCAAACATCACAATTTTTAACTTGAGGGCAACAGAGGTAGTTTGTCAAGGAGATAGTTGACATTTTTAAAGATACAGCCCTGCGTTTAAATTCCACCTCTGCAGCTTAATACCTCTGTATTCTCAGGGAAATTCCTCTAAACATGTTTCTTTATCAGCCCCAGCTGATGGTATTAATAATGCTGGTTTGTGTGACTGTCAGGAAGATATGTATGTCCACAGTATGGCATAGGATATAGAGTGAATACTCAGGAGACATTATTTCTTATTCCAGCTACTAAGCCTGAGAAATTTGAGGTAAATCTGAATGTCTAACTTCCAAGTTAAACTAACACTTCTGTGCTTGTCAGAAATACACTGAAATTGATGTTCTTTAAAATGAGAATAAATATCTTCCCCAAAAGTTTATTGTGGTAATAAAATTAGATTAAATATGAGAGTTCGATATATAAAATTCAATAACAGTTGGTCCAATCTCAATGGGAGGGATTCCAGAATGGCATCAGATGATCTCTGATCCAAATGATGAAAGTGGTACAGTTGTCGGCATCCCCAAGACCAGAGGGAAGAAAAGATGATGCAGCATTCGTAGCTTAAAAGGAGAGGCGTATGGACTCATAAAAAGCCCTAGATTTCCTGCAATAAAAATACTGTTGATTAGAAGCACACGTTTGATAGAATCTTTTTATTTTATTGTTGGAATAAAAGCTAAAGGTCATCTACTCCAGTATTATTATTTCCCGCAACTGGTAACAGCTCTTGCCGTATGTCCCTAACTCTTTTTTCACCAAAAGACTGCCATTTTAAAAAATATAACCCTGAAAAATGAGCCTTGTTCTTGCCTTCCAGCTAGTGCAATGAAACTTTCTCTTGAGATAGCATATTCTTATTATTGAGCTCCAGTCTGCTGCTGCCATATCTGAGAGGGCTCGATCTTTAAGAAACTAGGCTGAAATGTAGAGCTAGCAGAACATTCCAACTCATGGAGTTAAAAGATTCTGAACCTGTTACCCATGACAGGGAAAAAGCAAGATATCTGTATTTTCAGCTGGTGTACTTGTGGATCCTTATCTACAACAAACTTTGCATTGAATCCAATTAAGCAAAATATTTACTTTTATATATATTTAAAAATTTAAAATGAATTGACCCATAAAATCACAGAATATATGTATACAAACAAAGATATATATGTAATTCAGACCTTAAGAGAGGAATTTAGGAATTCAGCAGTGTATTAGGCTGAATAATGGCCCTCAAAGATATTGGGTCCTACTCTCTGAAACCTGTCAGTGTTACTTTATTTGGAAAAAGGGTATTTACAGATGTGATTAAGTTTAGAATCTAGAGGTGGGAAGATTATCCGAGATTATCTGGGTGGCCCTAAATGCAATCACATGTGTGCTTACAAAAGGAAGGCAACGAGACATCTGACATGCACAGAGAAGGTGGCAATGGGAGAAGGAACAAAAAGAGATTTGGAGTTGCTGGCCTTGAAAATTGCAGTGATGTAGCTGAAAACCAGGGAATGCTGGCAGCCATCAGAAGCTGAGAGAGGGAAGACAGGGATTATCTCCCTGAGCTTCTGGATGGTGGGAAGCCCTGCTGATACCTTGATTTAGACACAGTGATACTGATTTCAGACTTCTGGCCTCTAGAGCTAGGAGAGAATAATTTCTGTCATGTAAGCCACCAATTTATGGTAAAAGTTTTAAGAGTAATAGGAAATGAATACAAGCAATATAAAATAGGAAATTAATACAAGCAGTATGAAAAAGACAGCATGGATCTGGATCTCTTCTCTCATGGATCTTATAGTCTCAAAGAGAAGATAAAAAATTAAACAAATTAAACTGACAATAACATATGGTGGGGGATATGATGAGAAAGGACAAGGTATTTTGAGAACATATTAGCAGGGAGGCAAATCCAGCTTTGGAGGTCAGGGAGGGCCATTCTGAGAGTGTTTACAATGAGATCTAGAGATCTAAATTTAGTAGGAGGTATATGGGAAGATACAAGGCAGTCATGGTAGTCTTCTTAGGAGCCAAGAGGTTATGGAGAGCATTCCACATTTTAGCCCTGAAAACAGTACAGTGTGGAGTGAATTGAGTGATAGAGATGAGGCAGTGAGGCAGGCAAAGACCATATTATGCAAGTATTTATAACCATGGTAAGGAGTATAGAGATTTTTTAAAAATTGTTATTGGAATATAGTTGATTTACAATGTTGTATTAGTTTCTGCTGTACAGCAAAGTGAGTCAGTTATATATATACATATATCCACTCTTTTTTAGATTCTATTCCCATATAGGTCATTACAAATTACTGAGTAGAGTTCCCTGTGCTATACAATAGGTTCTTATTAGTTATCTATTTTATATATAGTATATATATATATATATATGTGTGTGTGTATATATAAACATAGTGTATATATCAATCCCAATCTCCCAATTTATCCCTCCCCACCTTTCCCCCTTGGTAACCATAAGTTTGTTTTCTACAACTGCAACTCCACTTCTCTTTTGTAAATAGAGATTATTTTTAAAGCAATAGGAAGTCACTCAACGTTCCCCAGTCAGAGGATGGTGTATCGGATTTCTTTTAAATGGATAATTTTGGTGTCACTACAAAGAATGAATACAGTTGGACTGGATCAGAACAAGTTGAGGAGGCCATAGCTGTGATGGTTGTGATCTGCACCAAGACCAAGGACAATGGCAGGGAGTCTAGAGAAGAGGAGTGAACACTGGCAAGAAATGTTTACTTGGTGGATGGAATGGGACTCTGCAGTTGATTGGATATGAGGTGGGTGACAAAGCAAAGAGTCAGGCTAGCTTTGTTTGATGAGATAGGGAATGCTGACACCTTGGGGGGGGCTAATTATGAGTTTGGTTTGGGACATGTTGACTTTGATGTACTGATAGAAAATATAAATGGAACTATTGGCTTGGCAACTGGAAATACAGATGTGAAACTCAGAGTATCAGTCTAGCCCAGAGAGGCAGAAGTGAGATTTACTTCCTAGGAAGAAAGAAAAGGATAAGGAAAGAGGAAAAGGGCTTGGATAGAGACAAGAGGAACACTCAGTAAATGCCACAGTGAGTGTCAGTCCCTGAAACGCATCACCACGATGAGGGGTGCTATCCACCAGACAACCTGTCCATGACTTAAAAACTTCCTGATGCTAGGCTGAAGTTTTTTTCAACTTTTACTCTTCAATTGCTTGATTTGACAGTTCACTTCTTTTTTACTTAAACACATTCCTGCAGACATTTTTTTGAACTATTAAAGAATATAGTTACATCCTTCTTGGAAAATATCTGTTATTAAAGTAAGAGCTGAATTTTTCAAGGTCAAAGTAGTCAGAAGAAGAAGGATTAGGAGGAAGACAGGGAGTATGTGAGATAACACATAAAGGTGATAACTGCAATGATATCATACTAGAAAAATACTGTAATTCACAACAATGTAACTTAATACATCTATCCTAATTTTGTAATATAACATCTCCAAATAGAAAATTGGATTATTTAATATACCTCCAGGATATTTCAGGTTAAAAGAAAAATAATTTTCACCTATAAAATGTAGAAAATTGACCCAATGATTAATTTGGATTGAATGTTCTATAAATATGGCTAAATTTCCTACTTTTATTTCTTCATTTAAATTGCTCCATTCGCCACAAGGAAAAGTGGATTTCTTAAATAACATGCTTATAATGAGATGGCAGGCACTGCAGAAATGAAAAGAAAAAAATATTAATAACGTCCCTCATTGTTCACAATATTAAAAATAAATATGCTAGATATTGTACACCAGTGCAGTAATATCCATGTTAACTGATGTGGCTGATATTTACGGAGTGCCTATTATGTGTTAAGTATTTTATTTGACCTTCAGATTGTAGCATTGAACAAGATAGACAAGGATCCTACACTCAACGAGTTTATCTTCTAAACAAAGTATATTAACATATCACAGTGATCCTTTTGTAACATATAGAAATATTGGATCATTGTGTTGTACAACTAGAACAAACATAGTGCTGTATGTCAATTATATTTCAATTAAAAACTATGTAAACCCTGAGAGGAAATAAAAATGCTAATGATGGTTACCCTTGGCAGGTGGGGATTGTTACTTTTTACTTTATGCTTTTATGTATTTCTAGTTGTCTGCCATGAACATGTATTACTTGTAAAATTAGAAAGAAAATAATAAATGTCATTAATTTTTTTAAAAAAACCAGCAAAGTATTTTAAGAGCAGAGAGAAGAGAGTAAATACTGGATAATTTTCATGAAAGATTAAGGGAGCCATATTTTCTACCAAGCCAGAATAGTGGTTGGAGAAATTGGAGAAGGTTGCTCAGACAAGGTGACATTAGCTTTGAAGTCTGACAGGTACAGAGGAATTCACCAGCTAATGGTAGAGGAGGGCATAGAAGGCAGGACACTTGACAAAATAACAGTACAGAGGTGAGAAAGTACCTAACATCTTCAGAGAATGAGGAACCAAGAGATATAGCTAAAGAATTGGAGACTGAGGGCAGATTATGGGTAATGTTCAACATCATGCAAAATGATTTGAACTCCAAGTATTTACAACCAACCAGGAATGAAAAAAAAAAAATGGTTTCAATCTGTTAATAACCATACAGAGCAGAACACTCATGTCATAGATCATTTGATTAACCAGTTTAAGCCGTGCTCAATCTCCAGAATAAGCAATTAGAAGAAATAAAATGGGTTTGTGTTATAGAATGAGATTTATTCTTTAACTAAAAACTTCTGGCTAGTGATCGATTACACCAGGAAATGAAGTAGATTTTCCATCCCTGGAGTTGTAAGGCTTTGAGAAAATTTCAGGCTGGTCTTGCCTAAATCTGTGAAGCCAATCTATATGATCACTTTAGTCCCTCTGGAGCTCAGGATTTTTTATGATTGTGAGACCTTTAAATGTGCAGCACATTTAAAGGACAAGCTGAAATTAGATTGCTGAGGTAAAATCAAAATAATGAAAGATTTTATTTTATATCGATGTCCACATTCATGTCTCCTTTTAAACTTGTGGCTTTTGCAGAACCTTGGAATCTAGCAAGGATAAGATAGCTTTTGTGGTTTCTCAACTAATTATTTTATCAGCCATCCAGCAACACAGCCTCAAGCTTCTATAATATACTTGCTAAGTCCTAATTAATATAAACCTTTCACCATTATTTTCATAGTGAAGGATTAGACCATTGTCATATATCAAACAATAGAAAATTAATTTTGTTTGTTACTGTTTTCTGTTAAAGCAACTATTGTATTTCTCTCCAAGTAGATTATTTACTTGGGAGTATTTTTACAGCTACATATAGCCATAATCTTTCTACAGAATGATGAATTTCAAAAGCCAAGACTTATATGATAAATTCCCACTATATAATTTAATGATCTAAAAGAATAGTTCTACCATCATTGAATTTATAGACTCTTTGTGTATTAAGAAGCAGACATGAGCTCAGACTTTGCTAGTGATGAATAGCTGCAAGGGCATGAACAGTAACTATTCATTTAAGGCCAGGATCTCCTCAAGTCATTCCATCTTTGGGTCGAGATGTCCACAGACTCTTGCAAATTCTCTCATCACCTATTAAAAATGTAAACACTATGAGGTGGCAAAGCCCATAGCTTAAAAGAAGGAAGTTTCATGCCTTCTTACCCTGAGCCAGCAGACCCTTAGTAGTATGATGTAATCTTGGGCACAAACTGGTTTTTAATGTGATGTAGGTCACAGTCCAAGCAGACTGTGTAGAGGTCCAAGGGCACAGGTTATGGGACATGTTTCACTGTCAAAGCTTGGTTCAAGATTGATGGTATGACCAGCATGGCTCTGGGGATTTGGGAGAGAATGACAGCGGGCTGTGAACAATAACACCTGAAGCTGTTTTAAATTCAGGTGCTTTGCGTTTAGAAAGCATCAATTCTACTCTTTTTCATTCTGTGATGTCTATCTGTCAGTCTGTTTGTTTCTGGGAACAGCTCTAGGAACAGGGTGAAAACAAAGAAACATAACACTGCCTCAAGATAAGCAGCCTATAAATGAAAAAACTCAATGAATCCGTTGATTTACTGCATCTACACAAGGTCAAATTGAAAAGCAAGATGAAAAGCTAGAGAGGACAATTATCTTAAATCTCTACAAGGGAAAGTGATCAAAATGAAAATGAGATAATCAGAGACCAAAAGCCAAACACCAAAGGATGCCCTCCCAAGTGATATTTAAAGTCACATTTGCCTCCTTATTTTCATAACTTGGGTAAAAGAAGCTATCAGAAAGGCAGAGGAGGTGAGTGAGGTGTGGACAAAAACAAAGGGGCACACAGAGAAGGGAAGGGAATGCAAAGTAACTGGCATTTGTTGCTCAACAAGTATGTGCCAGTGATTGTGCCACATGTACATAATTTCCCACATATAATAGCTCTATGAAATGGTATTACTTTTTATAGTAAGTGATGGAGTCAGGATGCAAATGCAGGTGTGTCCGGTAGGAAAGCCACTGCTCTTTCCCAGTGTTTCATGCTGCCTCCCCCGCTCTTCTGATCATCTGAGTTCTACTCCAGCTGAAGGTGGGGAGATGGGGAGTGTGGGGTTACAGAGAAGATCCACCGAGTGCAAACTCTGTCTCTCACCTGTGAGATTACATTTGGCAGGAATTCAGCGCATGCTGGGCTTTCCCCCAAATTCTTCCTCTTTAACATTCTGCAGGTGCCACCTCTGAGCTCTTCCCAGAACTGCTTGCTTCTCAGTGATGCTTCTTCAGAGCACAGTCAGAGAAAAGTCAAGGATGACGTGAGGGAGCACAGAAAGAATTTGCTGGCATTTAACACACCCTGAATGGACTATAACTGAAGACATATTTTCATGCTTACAAAAAAAAAAAAGCCACCAGTTTTTTCAAGTTTGGTAAGAAACAAACGTAAAGAAAAACAGAATCCCTGGAGATAAAATAAGATAACCTATTTTTATTAAAAAGCTTAGAAAAAGCTTTAGAAAAAGCTTTCAGCATTTGCATTTTCTGATAAATTAATGAAGAATTCCATAAAGCAAGACTTATTTAAACTGGAATGACTACACCAAAACATTTGTAGATTTTTTTCTCTGAGTTAAAAAAATAGGCTTTTCCAAATTTCTTTAGTTTTACCTTTCCTAAAATGAGCCTATATTGCTTTTAAATGGAAAAATGGAAACAAACTTCAGTTTAAAAAGCAGGAGGGGAAAAGTTTCTGCTCTGACAAGCTCATCCTGAAAGTACTTATTGGAGATTTTGTGATAGACGTGCCATGCGATCTGGCTTTTAAGATTATCTCTGACATAGATTGAGTTACCTTAGTCAATAAATTTCAGTTCAGGGAGGAATTTTCTTCAAGGCTTCTTGGTAGGCATTCTGCATATTTTCCCCTTTCCCCAGAGTCCTGGACAGGGCTCTTCCTCATTTGTTCCTATCTACTAATTTCTCATATTTGACAGAGATGCCACACAGACAAGAATTCAGCAGATTTCAACCCAAGTTGTCCCAAGCCATCTAATGCAACTCCTTCTAAATCACAGAAAAATGTCTGAAAAAGTCAAGAAGAATTCAAATTAAGGGACAGAGAGGAAATCATCCTGAGAGAACTTTAAACAGCTAAGTCAATCATGTTTAAATTCTTCTTAATTTTAGAATAGTTTTACATTTATAGGAAAAAATTGCAAAGATGGGACAGAGAGCTCCAACATAGCTTATACCCAGCTTCCCCTAGTATTGATATTTTACAATAGTGTGGTACATTTGTCATAATAAATAAACCAATATTAATACCTTATTATTAATTAAAGTCTGTACTTTATTCAGATTTCCTCAGTTTTTATTTAATGCCCTTTTCTGTTTCAGGATCTCCTCCAGGGTCCACATTACATTTAGTCATCATGTGTCTTTAGGCTCAGCTTGACTGTGACAATTTGTCAATTACATTGTAATCTTTCAAAAACTGGAAGAGTTAAAAGGATGCTGCTATTGTTCAAACACTTTACAAACTTATGTATGGCTAGATATTCCCAGGAAGGTATCTGAATCCCTAAGATGTGTATAAGCTACCAATATTCATCCTAGTGCTAAGCAAAATGGAAAATAAGTTTGCCAGCATATTTACAGAAGATTGAGTGTCCTTTATTTCATGCAGCTGCCTGTGAAATGTAAGGGGGAGGAAGCCCATCTGGTTGACATCCAGTGCTTTTTAACAAGTAGAATTCAAAGACAGGGTCCACTCCAAGGAATAAAACAGAAATCAGCCAAGTAACTCATGCGGTAAAGGAAACCGCATACATAGTGTCATCTGGCACACAGCACCTAGCATGGTGCCTGGCATATGTGTTGAATGGATGAATATAAATGAATGAATGAGGTCCTAAAATTGACTGCCGATAGGACCCCTGGACAGCAGAACTTAGTTTCAAAGGGTGAAATAATTCATGTACAAAGTCAAATCTACCATCCTCTCTAGAAGAATTTAAACCAAACTCAGAACACTAATTTTTTTAAAATTCAAGCTTATGATTTTAAAAAGACAGACACCATGGGGTATGAAGGGCATGTCTTGAATTGCTTCTGTTTACTAGTTGTGAAGTCTTTACGAGAGTTATTTAAACTCTTTAAGAATTAGTTTTCTCATTTGTGTAATGCAGATAGTAATAGATCCTATATAGATTTCCTGAGAGAACTAAGTAAGACAATGTCTATTATAAGAGTAGAAACTTGGCAAGTGGTGATGCAACATCATCTTCATCAACATGTTCATTTTTATTCCTACCCAAGGGTATCACATGCAAACTAGGAACTACTCTTCTATTTACAATTGACCCTTGAATAACACAGGTTTGAATTGTGCAGATTCACTTACATGTTGGTTTTTTTTCAAGAGTAAACGCTGTAGTACTTAACCACAAGTGTTGTTGGTTGAATGAATGCAAAACCAAGGATATGGAGGAACCACAAAGAGGGAGGGTCAATTCTAAATTACACATGGATTTGGCTGTGTGAAGGGTGGCACCCCTATCTTCTGTGCTGTTGAAGGATCCACTATCCTTTCTCCTCCCTGTCACCTCTCTCCAGCATTGAATTCTCGCCTCTGAAGCAGCCACATTATATTCTGTGACCTGTCTGGCAAATTCCTAACCGTTTTTTGAGATGCACCTCAAAAAGCATCTCCCTGAAAAGCGTTTCCATACCCCTCTTTGTGCCTCCCTACTACCAAGTTAATATCTCGATATAACTCTTGTTTGAGATATTGAAATCTTGGTTCCTATCTCAGCCACATGTGTTCATCTCAGTATACCTAGCACCCAGCACACGGTGAATATTCTTTTTCTAGGACTGTTGTAACTTGATGGCTTAAAACAACAAAACTTATTGTCTCACAGTTCTAGAAGCTTGAAGTCCAAGATCATGGTGTCATTAGGGCTATGCTTGCTCTGAAGTCTCTAGGAAGGAATCCTTCCAAGACTCTTCAGGGCTTCTCAAGTTGATGACACTCCTTGGTTTTCTTTGACTTGTAGTGGCATCACTCCAATCTCTGCATCCATTGCACAAGGCCCTCTTCCCTCTGTGTGTCTGTGTCTTCATTTGCTCTTCTCCTCTGTGTGTGTCTATCTCTGGGTCTCTTTTCCTTTTGTTATAAGGGCACCAGTCATGTTGGATTAAGTGCCCACCCGATTTCAGTATGATCTCATCTTAATTTACATCTTAACTACATCTGCAAAGACCCTATTTCCAAATAAGGTCACATTCACGCATCCCAGGGGTTAGGATTAGAACTTATCTATTTAGGGGATACAATGCAACCAACAACGCTGTCCAACACGAAGCAGGTACCCTATGATGAGGGAATGGGTGGATCAATGACTAAGTAAACAAATTCTACTCTCCTAGTGACCAGGTGCAGACATACAGGTGGTAGCTCATTCTTCTGTAACCACAACTATGTTTTAAAATTCTGCAGTTTCTTGGGACCCACAGAATTCTGCCTTTTTAAATCCATGATTAAATAATCCCATGCTAAATCTCACAGTAATTCTCTTCCAGGGTTTTGTATTTGTATCCAATTATGGAAAACCCAAGCCAGAGCCTCAAAGGCATTATTTTAAAACCGTTTTTTTGGCTTCTGGGTTAGCTGCGGCAGCAGCCAACATACTAATTGCATGTCTCCTTTCACCTGTATAATATTAATAACTTGAAGGCAAAACAGTTCTTTGCAACCACATCCTATTTAGGGGGCCAAGGAAACTGATATTGTTTGGGACAGAAGTTTGCTGCTAGTTCTTTTCAACCCTTGACTTTTTAGCATATGTAATCAGCGTCTTAATTTTCTCACTTTTTCTTCTCCACTAGAGCAAAATGAAAATACTGCAGAACAACATACAAAACCCTACATTTTGGGGTGTACTGGATTCTGACTTTCACATTTCGATTTTCCTCATCTTGCTCCAAAACTATAGAGAGGTATCAGTGGCTTCCAAGGTATTGAGTCCTCATTAGATGTTTCACTTTCTTTGTTAACATTACTCCTTTCCTGCACCCCTACTGACTTACCTCACCAAGGAAAAAAAAAGTAAGTGACTTTTCCTTAAACCGGTAACTGAAGAACACAGTGAGCCTATTTGCTAATTCTCCTAGTTCTTCACACTACTTAGCTAGCATGTTATGCTAAATCAAATTATCTGCTTGCAGTCTGGGGAGACATGAAGAAAAAAAAGGAAAGGACTCTAATGTGGGATTAAAGAAATGATAAAAGCCACAGGCAACTTCATGCACATTTACTTGTACTTATACAAATAACAAATAGCAAAGTGTGACATCCTTGGAAATGTTTGCAACCCTTCTCTTACCGAGGATGAGAAACACAAATGAGACAGTGTGGGAGAAGGAATAGCCAGAGTTTGCAAAACAAAACAAAAACAAAAACAAAAAAACACAACATAATTCTGATGGACTCTTTCTCCAGAGTGTTATATGCTAGTCCCTTGGAATGTTGTAGGTTATGGTTCCACCCAACCTGGTAAAGGGAGAAAGGTCCTTGGTCCAAAATATCAACGAGAAGCCTAGTTCTATCACTTGCCTGGATTTAAAAATAAATGCTAATACATTTCTAGACATAAATATAACTTGGAATAACACCATTTAAGAATTAAAAAACAACTTCTTCCCTCCTTTTTGGGGCGACACTAATTATATGTCAGACTCTGGGCTTAACATTTTAGGTGTAATATTCATTTGCTCCTGTGAAGTACTTTTTTTTTTCAATTCACATTTCAAAGATGAGAAAATTAGAGTTCAGGGAATTTAATTACCTTATGACAAATGACACAAATAATAAGTGGAAGATCCCAGTTTGTAATCTACATTCGTCTGATCCAAATGCACAAATTCTTTGTTAAGAATTTGTTATATGTAGGATACATTCCCAGGGCTCAAAAGGAAAAGAGCAGGATGACCACAGTGAATGGAAGACATACACAGCAGAGGCAATTCTGTAATCTGATTGGTCACCTGTTATAATGACCCTTATCTTTGGGACATGGGGCAGGGGTGTGGGTGTTCCTAAGATACACCCCAATTCTTCTCTCTGGAAGGGGCCCTCTAGTCTTTTGCTCTTCTTGATCTTTGACCATTCACTGTGGAAAGAACAAAGTTCTTTCTCTTCCATCATCTTCCCTGCCCTCATTAGTAGACATTAGAGATTCAGCCCTCCTAGGGGTTAAACATCTTTCTCAGTCAGCCTCCCAGTCAAGGGATTTGGGCACAGAGGGTTGTTCTGAGTGTTAAATAATCCAACATTCTAGTCCAGTGTTGTAACGGTGTAACTCACAAACACATAGAGTTTTTAATCTGTTGACTCCAGTCTATTCCATGTGCCAATAGCCACACCCATCATTCTTTTCTATACATATTTTAAATATTTACCATATATCTTTATCACCACCAGGTCTTGCTGTCTTTTATTTCCAGTTACCATGAACTTACAAGACATTAATGGGAGAGCCAGACGTTGAGTATCATTAACCTTAGACATTTTGTCTAGGTACAAGGTTAAGTGGATGCCACCTCCCCTTGAATTTTTACTGTGAGATACCTTAACCCATTAATTTGTCTCCTGTTGAAAGAATGAATTTAATTGGTCATTTTCTACTCTGTATTTTATCTTTTACCATTCAAGGTGAAAAAAATGGCTACAAGTCTCTAAAATACCCTTTCCCATTTTATTCTTGCTTGTAAATTGGCTGTTTCTTTTCTGAGCTCATCCTTTCCTTAGAATAACTTGTCAGATGCAGCCAACAGCATTTATCACACAGTATTGGTTCAAACCTCTCCCACTAGAGCTACAACTTCATTACTTATGAGATTTGTCCCCAGTTTCAGTAAAACTTCCACCATAATATCATAAAACACACCATCTTTCAATTCTCAAAGTCTTTACCAACAGCCAAATAGCCACCAAGTCAATTCTCAAATTAAGATTTCCATCAAGGCAGTGTCCCATTGCTTTACTTCTTTTCTTCTTTTTGTTGAAGTATAGTTCACGTACAATATTATACTCATTTCATGTTTGCAAATAGTGATTTGATATTTTTATAGATTATATTCCATATAAATTATTATAAAATATTGACATATTCCCTGTGCTATACATTACATCCTATCTAATACTTATTTTTTTCCAAGAGAAATTAATTTTATTAAAAGAAAACAGAAACAAATTTATACAATTAAGAAATCAAACTTTTTAAAAAATTGATCAATATGTTTCATAAAGGAAGGTGAAGTTACAGAAAATCAAGTGGGCACTAAATTAACAATCTCAGTTATTGATACATCCTGTATCATACTTATTTTATACGTAGTAGTTTGTACCTCTTAATCCTTTTCCCCAATCTTGCCCCCCACCCCTCTCCCCACTGGTAACCACTAGTTTGTTTTCTGTATCTGTGAGTTTATTTCTATTTTGTTATAGTTGTTTGTTTGTTTTATTTTTCAGATTCCACATTTAAGTGAAAACATAAAGTATTTATCTTTCTCTGTCTGACTTAACTTCACTAAGCATAATACCCTCCAGGTCCATCCATGTTGTTGCAAATGGCAAACATTCATTCTTTTTTATGGATGATTAATAGTCCATTATATGTTATGTGTGTGTGTGTATAATACAATATTATATATATGTGGTGAATATATATATATATACATATATATATCACAACTTCTTTATCAATTCATCTGTTGATGGACACTTAGGTTGCTTCCACATCTTGGCTATTGTAAATAATGCTGCTATGAAAAGTCAGGTGCATATATCTTTTCTAATTAGTGTTTTTGTTTTCTTTGAATATATACCCATGAGTGGAATTGCTGGATCATATAGTAGTTTTATTTTTAATTTTTGAGGGACTTGCATACTGTTTTCCATGGTGGCTTCACCACTTTATATTCTCATGGGCACTGTACTAGGGTTCCCATTCTCCACATCCTCATCAACACTTGTTATTTGGTGTCTTTTTGATAATAGACATTCTGACAAGTGTAAGGTGAATCTCATTGTGGTTTTGATTTGAATTTCTCTAATGATTTGTGATGTTGAGCATCTTTTCATGTGTCTGTTGGCCATATGTGTGTCTTCTTTGGAAAAATGCCTATTCAGGTCTTCTGCCTATTTTAAAATAGCCTTCTTTATTTTATTTTTTTGATATTGAGGTGTATAAGTGCTTTATATATTTTGGATATTAACCCTTATCAGACATATCATTTGCAAATACCTTCTCCCATTCAGTAGGTTGCCTTTTTGTTTTGTTGATGGTTTCCTTAGCTGTGCAAAAGTTTTTAAGTCCTATATAGATGTGTGTGTGTGTGCGTGTGTATGTGTGTGTGTATGTATATATGACAGATAGATAGATACATAGATAGATAAAGCTAAGATCTAAGTCAAAAAGTATACTGTACATGTTTTCATATAGGATTTTTATGGCTTCCAGTCTTACATTTAGATCTTTATATATTTTGAGTTTATTTTTGTATATGGTTTGAGAAAATGTTCTAATTTCATTCTTTTACATTTAGCTAGCTGTCCAATTTTGTCAATACCACTTATTGAAAAGACTGTCTTTTCTCCATCGTATATTCTTGCCTCCTTTGTCATAGATTAATTGGCCATAAGTGTGTGGGTTTATTTCTGGGCTCTCTACTCTGTTCCATTTATCCATATGTCTGTTTTTGTACTAGTACCAGGCTATTTTGATTACTGTAGCTTTGTAGTATAGTCCACAGTCAGGGATTGTGATACCTTCAGCTTTGTTCTCTTTTCTCAAAATTATTTTGGCAATTAGGGGTCTTTCGTGGTTCCATACAAGTTTTAGGATTATTTGTTCTAGTTCTGTGAAAAATGTAATGTGTATTTTGGTAGGTATTACATTAAATCTGTAGATTTCTTTGGATAGTGTGGACATTTTAACAATACTAATTCTTCCAATTCATGAACATGGAATATCTTTCCATTTATATGTATCATCTTTAATTTCCTTCAACAATGTTTTATAGTTTTCATAGTATAGGTCTTTCCTCTCCTTGGTTAAATTTGTTCCTAGGTATTTTATTCTTTTTGACATGATTTTAAATGGGATTGTTTTCTTGATTTCTCTTTCTGATAGTTCATTTTTAGTGTGTAGAAAAGCAAATAGATTTCTGTATATTAACCTTATATCCTGCAACTTTACTGAATGTATTTATTAGTTCTAATAGATTTTTGGTAGAGACTTTAGAGTTTTCTATGTATAGTATCATGTCATCTGCAAATAATGAGTGTTATGTCTTCCCTTCCAATTTGGATACCTTTTTTTTCCTTTTTCTTATCTGATTGCTGTGACTAGGACTTTCAATACTATGTTAAACAGAAATGGTGAGAGTGGGCATCCTTGTCTTGTTCCCTGTCTTATAGGAAAAGCTTTCAGCAGTAGTAAAATAGTGTGAAACTAGCAAGATATTAAAGGGGGTCATGGAATAATGAAAACCACCTAATCCAGAGGAGACCAAAAAAAAAAAAAGTATTATATAACAGATGAGATAAATAACAGCAAGAATAAGATGGTAAATATAAAATCAAACATATAAATACTTTTTTCTTAAATAAAGATAGACTCTTTCATTGGGGCTTTTACACTGGCTAGTCCTTCTGCCTGGAACACACTTCTCCCTGATAATCATGTGGCTAACACCTTCAAATCTTTCAAGTATTTGCTCAAATGTCATCTTCACAGAGAGCCTTATCCTGACCACCATATTGAAAATTGAACCTTCTCTCATAGGCACTCCTGATCCCTTTTTCATGTTCTGATTTTCCACTTTGTCATAGTGTTTACACCTTTTAATATTCCATATAATTTATTATTTTTGCAGTTATTTTTGTTTTCTGTTTCCTCCTGGAAATAGACCTTGAGAGCCAAGACATCTGTCTATTTTATTCACTTTTTCCCAAGTGCCTAGAGCAGTGCCTGACCCTTGTGAGACAGGCAGTCATTTAAAAAAATGTTAAATTAACACATAAATAACTACATGAGTAACAAACATTCAAAATTAAGAATTCCAAATGGTATTAAAAATATGAGGGAAAATGGATTAAAGAAACACACACAGGCAAGGCACACTGCATTTTTGACTTTAGAATCTGTGTTATTTGAGTTAACCTCCCCACAGATCAGGGATGAAAGTCTGACCACTGATCCATGGAGGAGATTTTCACTTCTAAAACCATCAAGGGAAAGAAAAAAAAGTATTTCTCATTGTTTGTTGCCACAGGGGTCTCCAAAACCTAGTTTGGATGAATCAAAAATCAAATTTCAGCATCACAGGGCACCAACCATAATTCTCAGGACATAAGGATGTTTAAAACAAACTAATTTGATACAAAATAAAATCCAAGCCTCTATCTGAAATAATCCTCATTAAATAATGTTCTGACACATTTCCCCTAAGTCTTTATTTTCTCACAAAGGATTTTTTCCTATTGCATCTTGCAATTTTATAAAGGTTTTTCTTTCTATTCCCCCCTCTTCAGTACCTCTTGCCAGATTAGAAAGGGATGACCCAGGGACTTTAACAATTCAAAGAATAAATCAAAATGTCATGTGCAACTGAAGTCATCCCAGTAGCCCCATCTCTTTTATAAGGCATTTTCTCTGAGATGCCTTATAAGATGACTCTCTGAGAGGCATTTCCTCCCAAATATTTCCTTTTCTGCAGTTAGGAAGGAAAGAAAGGACGGAGTAAAGAAAGCAGGGAAGAAGGAAGGGAGGAAACCAAATCTAATTGAATTAGGCACTATTCAGAGGTTTCACACAAACCATTTCATTTACCTTTTGTAGTTGGCTTGGGATATCAATATTTTGTCCTCATTTCTCTGACAAAGGAACTGAGGCTCACTGAGGCAAGTAACTGGTCCAGGAACACAGAACTAGTTAGTGAAGACGCTCATATTTGAATCCAGATCCGTTTGCATGCAAATCTAGATTAAAGACCTTCTTTCTTGCTTTAAGAACCATAAACAAGAATTTCCTCCCCATTGTAAAGGCCGGGATGCTTAGGACCAGGTGCTATCTTCAACTGCATTCACAGGTTTGACTATTAGGTTTGGTATATTATTGATTTTTTCTTATAATCACTTGTATATTTTATTCCTTTCATGCTAATCTTATTTTATTATCTGTTTGAGTGCATTTTTGCATGCATGTTCACTGGTCATGAGGCTCAGGGAACACTTCAAGTTTGGCCGTTCCACTCTTGCCCAAGCACTACAGAAATACCTGAAATATCAGACAAATATTGCATGTCACAGTTTTATCATAAGACACATAATGAATGGACAATATTACCTACACTTAGACAAAGGTTGTGTTTGCAAGTAGCATACAGAGAGTAACAATTCCTGTCAAATGCTCACGCATCTCAGGCAGGCCCCTGGACTGGCAAGCTAAAGCTTGGGTGGGTGTATCACTCACATCTGTGTCATAGCTTTGGAGGGGTTTATACAGTTCCTCAGCATGTGCTCTTTTCTGCTTCCTCTTAAACCTGAGTGGAGGAACTCAGTGGTACAAATGTATTAATCAAGATAGGTCAGGTTATATCATGGTAATGATTTTTCAAAGGCTTATTTCTCTCCCATACAACTCGTCCCTCATGGGTTCACTGGAAGCTCTGTGCCCATCACCCCACCCTTTAACCCAGGCTAACAGAGCAGCCGCCATTGGAGACATTGGCCATCAATGCGGTGGAGGAGAAGGGAAAGTGTGATGAATACTGGTCTCTGAAAATTTCTGTCTGGATATGGTACATGTCACCTTCACTCACTTTCAACTGACCAAAGCAAGTCAAATGACCACCACTATCTTCTAAGGGTTGAGGAAGCCCAGTGCTACCAAGTGCACAAGAGGACTGGAAGAATGTGGTGAATGCACTGTGATTGCCACGCTGAGTGAGGTCACAGTCTTCGTCTTTATCTCTCCTGGCTCATGTCAGCCCCTTGGCATTTTTTCATTTGCTGTGTTTGACACAGATCCCGGCATTAGCTTGCCCGGGTTGTCATAACTAAATATCACCAACTTGGTGGCTTAACCAACAGACATGTATTTTTTTCACAATTCGGGAGGTTGGAAGTCCAAGATCAAGGTGTTGGTAGGTTTGGTTTCTCTGAGGCTTGTGGATGGCCACCTTCTCCCTGTGTCTTCACATGGTCTTCCCTCTGCATCTGCGTGTGTCTGTTGTTCCTCTGAGTGTTCAGATTGATTTCCTCTTTAGGACACCAGTCATATTGAGTGAGGGCTCACTCTAAGTATTTTATTTTACCTTAGTCACCTCTTTAAAGGACTTATCTCCAAATATGGTCACATTCTGAGGAACTGGGAATTAGGGCTTCTACATATGAATTTGGGGGAGATACAATTCAGCCCTTAATAGTCAGTCCCCCACTCACTGTCATCATTTGCTCTCTCCAGGTGGGGATCTGCTTTCTCCTTCTCTCATCCCTTTTCTGCACAGCAGCCATGAGACTGTTGTTGTACAGTGTTCAGGAGAACACCTACAAGCAACTTTTGGTGCCAGCTGGCACTTAATGCCAGAAGCGTCAGCAAAGCATGCAGGTACCCCTTTCTCCCAGCATATTGAGGAGAAGCAGATGGGAACTGGGTGTGGCTGGACACGTTGGCTTCCTTTTTTATGGAGCAAGTCTGAAAGCAGTCGTGCATGAGGGGAATAAACCTTGTGGTTTATGCATCCAGCAATTTGAGCTTATGTGCCAGATGTTTAGAGGAGTGTTAGGAAATGCCAGAAACCTAGCAACCAGAATAGCTTGCAGGCCCCTGTCTTAGAGAGAGGGGGAGCTCTGGTCCAACTAGATTAGACAATCTTCACTTCTTGCTCCATAGCAATCAGTTAGAAACACACATTTAATTCCATTTTGCTATCCAAAACATGCCAGAGGTTTCACATTGTTCCTACAAAACTCTAACCATGACCTTGGCCAAAGTATGGTCCTAACAATGATCTTCAAGGCCCTGAATAAACTGGTCCCCATCCACCTCTCCAGTGTCCTCTTGAAGCTCTCCCTCTCCCCTGCTCATTATGGTCCAGGCACACTGGTCCCCTTTAATGTCCTTGACTACCTTGCATTTTTCCCTGCCTCGATGCAGTCACGCATAGTGGTTCCTGGACCTGGAACGCCCTCCCCATGCTCTTCATATTGTTATTTCCTTCTCATGCTTCAGGTCTTGGTTTCAACGTCACCTCATTAGAGAGTCCTCTCTGGCTCCTTGATATAAAGGATGTCTCCTCAAATTAGCCCTGCTGAATTTTAAACACCTTATTTGTTAGATTCATAGCACTCATCACTATTATAATAGCAATTATATCTACACACACACACACATGCACACACACTGAGACACACTTGTATGTTATATGATTTTTCTCTCAAATATTTGGTACTCCAATATACCTCAACATATAGCAGAGTACCTGGCCCATGTGGTAAGTAACTTTAATATGATAGGTTTGTTGTGATATTTGATGTCTATGGAATCATTTTTCAAAACAATAAAATGCCATGCAGCTATCAGCTGATATTATTTCTATTAATTATCTGAGCCACACTGGCTTAAGACCATTTCCAGAATAGGAGGAGTCATGGGAAGAAGGGGAGGACAGAAAGCTAAGGCCAACATTACAGATTCTTCAATGTCACAACCACTTGCTAAGCCCAGACTCTTTGCTCTGGCTAAATCACTCATTTGTTCTGTCCCCAAATACCTCTCAGGTGGAAATTTAAACACCTAGTTTAGGTAAATATCTTCCTCCATGACTTTCAACCAGATTGTGAGCTGCCTGAAAGCAGCAATTAAGTCCTTTTCATTCCCAGGTCCATCTCTTGTTCAGTAGCTTCTGTGGGGTTTATTTAATTCAAGTTACAATGATGAGGCTATATCTCCTTGGGGCCAGAAAAGGAAACTGCAGGTCTCAGTGCCCCTGAGTCATTTGCCTTCTAATTAAATTGAGAATTAAGGGATGTTTTAACAATAGGACAGGAGATTAAACTGGTATTTATAATTAGAACCATTCTTTGGCATTCTCTGATAAGTGAGTGAGAAGTTCCATCATGACCTTGTCTTAGAGTTTTCTAGTACCTGTCACTCACATAATATTCATGTAATGTTTGGTGCTATATACAGCAGAAAGAGGTAGAAGACAGTTTTTCTCTTGAAGGTCATTGATCCTCAGAAAAAGTGCCAACACAACCAAGCCCCACCATCAAGTGGAGGCTCAGCCCCCGCCTATCTGCCCCCAGCTTGTCTCCGTTGTATTTGCACAAGGCTGCTTTCTTTCACAGTCTCCACTCCATTCTCTCCTAACACAGGAGGCATGTCTACTGCTGACATTCTTCTGAGTACTACATGGGTACATTATATACAATTTAATGTATACGAATATTGATGTTTCTGTGGGTTGAACTTCCATAGCTGTTACCAGATTCCTAAGTAATCATCATTGCCAACATTTACTATGAAATTACCAAGTATCAGGAACTGTTCTTAGGAACTTTACAGATATTAACTGATCAAATCCTCACAATAATCCTATGGGTAAGTATTATGGTTATCCCCATTTTGCAGAGGAGGAAACTAAAGCACTAACTAAAGAGTTAGTAACTAACTAAAAGCACAAGGTAACAAAGCTTGTGACTGCTGAGTCCTGGATAGGAACCCAGGCAGTGTGACACCCCATCTCCAGGCTGTTTTTAAATGACTTGGCTTTTCTGCCTCTCCTATAGGGTCCCTGATATCCAATTAAGATATCAAAGCAGGGCTTCCCTGGTGGCGCAGTGGTTGAGAGTCCGCCTGCCGATGCAGGGGACACGGGTTCGTGCCCCGGTCCGGGAAGATACCACATGCCGCGGAGCGGATAGGCCTGTGAGCCATGGCCGCTGAGCCTGCGCGTCCGGAGCCTGTGCTCCGCAACGGGAGAGGCCACAACAGTGAGAGGCCCGCGTACCACAAAAAAAAAAAAAAAGATATCAAAGCAGATATGGAAATTGGGGAAGCCAGGTCTGACCTCTTGGCAATATTAGGACCTCAAATCATAGCTTTTCCTTTTCTGTTATATTTGTACGCCTGCGTATGCGTGAATATGGGTGTACACACACACAGGCATTCATGTAATCAAATGTGCCTTTAAACAAACAATGCCATTTATTACTTCTGCTTTTTATTTTTATGAATGACAAATGTGAGGCCAGACATACAATTTTTGTTTTTTCCTAAGTGCTTATAAAAGGTTTTAATACTTGAAATTAAATAACTTCATAGGAATGACTGGAATCTTCACTATCTTCTTTAATCAGAAGCAATATAATATTTCAAATGAACTATAGGATTTTAATTCAAAAAAATACTATGCTGCCATTAAAGGTTATGCTTTTGAAGATGATTTGCTAATATAAAATATTTATAGGTGAGGAGGGAACACAGGCCACAAAAAGTATTTTGTGTAGCATGATCTTAATATCAAATTATGTAATTAAAAAGAAAATATGTATACTTATAAAATCTTGACGGCTGAAAAAATGAATTTTTTCTGGATCCACCTGCAAGAATGTAATAACATGTAACATTTTTCAGAATGTAAACATGTAAATGAAGGAATGAGGAATAACCACTTATTCTGATTATTGGACAGTGTAAGATGCTGAGCTCCACAGTTTCATTTATTCACTCACATAAGTCTCATACAATCCTATGGGCCAGTTATTAGTTTCCCCATTTTATAAATGAAGAAATAAACACAGACATTAAAAAGCTTGCTCAACGTCACTTAGCTGGCAATAGAGACCTCTCTTACTTCAAAGGCTTAAAAGAGCTTGACACATCCACGGTCCTCTTGCTAAGGCACCAGCAACTCCCACACTCTGCCTGCAATTTTGTACATCTACCTCAAGATTTCAACAAGCTCTAACTTTTCTCCTACCACCTGAGTGCTCAGAGGACCAAGAATCCCTCCCACAGTTCCCCCGCATCTCATATGGCCCAGATCCAACTGCTTGGGGCCCCAGTTTTCCAACTCAGATCACCCTAGCTGTGGCCACCTGCCTGGAACTCTTCCTTCTCCCATTGAGGGCCTTCTCCGAGCGACTGTTCATACATCTCACATTTTCTCCAGGATCCCTCCTAGATATCTATATGTGAGAATGTTTGATACAGGCTCAGGAGCACAGCCTGGGATGGAGCACATCTGTGGGAGATCCCCGACTGCAGTTATACTCCCCTCTTGGTGTCACAGCACCACAAATCAGCCAGGTACAGGAGGCTTTTAGAGAAGTGGATTCTTCAGGTTTCCCTTGAGATCTATAAATCCTCTTCTTCTCAGACTCTTGGCCAAGGTGGTACAAGTTTGCTACCCCAGAGAGAGAAGAAAGGAGGGAAGTAGACCTCAGTTAATTACTAGTTTTTTTCACTAGACTTTTAATTGGGGGAGGGGACAGGTACTTAACAAGCAAGGCTGACATCTGCTTGCCCATCATTCAGAGGACATTCATTCATCTGCAGGGCGCTGATCCAATTGCTTCCCCCTTTCAGTCAACACTGGCGCAGAAATAATTGTCATTGTTAAGGTTTATGCAGGGTTAAACGTTACAAAGCACTGGACACAAAAGGTATCTGACACAGTCACCCTGTCTTCTTATTTTTTTAATCACATTTTATTTTGCTCTCACGGTATTCCATGCTGGTGAAAATCTGTAGTTGCACATGTGGACATAAATCAGCTAGATAACTGAGGTTTAAAAGAACAGGCTTTGGATTTGGCCAAATCAATCAATAACTGAGCCTCAAGGTATGCTTTGGAATGATTTCTCTGGGTAATTCTAGCAAGAACAACAAAATCCAAACAAATTGCAGGGAAGTTAATAAGCTCAAAGTGGGCATATTCATGCACCAGAGAGACAACCAAAACAAAACGAATAAAATGAAATGAAATAAAAGTACAAAAACTCCAGCCTTAACAAAAACAACATCTCAAGATTCTGGTGTGTTTCTCCTCAATCTTCCCTACATCATTGTCATGTCTCATCGTTTCAGATCTCCTTGGACTTCACCTCTCATTCCCTGCCCTAAACTTGGTCCTTCTACTTGAAGACAAAATTTAGTGTTCACAGTGTTGGTCCTTGGTGCTCTTTAGATGAAGTCTTTATACATGCTCTGGACTTTCCAGTGTTTGGTTATTTCCAAATAATATTTGGATCCTGTTTCTCAGTCAAGAACTACCTCAGTTCATTAAATGCCCACTGTAATTTCTGGACATTGTGAAAAACTCAAGCTTTGCTAGGATACTTGCATACCTAAAGACCACAGAATATTTTGCCCCAAATCAGCCATGGCTGCATTAACCACATTATCTCTTAAAAGACCACCTTACAGAGAATGCATTTTGAAAGTCTGGAACAGGCTATTGCGTGCCACCTCCGCCTCAAATCTAGCCCAAGGCATTTTGCCAAGTGGTGTTGGAAGAGGTATTCCACAAGCAGGGATCATTTTGCATAGTTAACTCTAAGAAGGAAAATTTAAAACTGCAGGAGCCTCTTAGAAAAGCAAATCTAATTGGGAGACCTGAAATGTGGCCAGGTCAACTGGCTTCATGTGCCATTCCCAAGGCTCTAGGACTTTGGCCTCACTCTCATTCAGCTGGCACCAGCTCATAGAACACAGGCCACTTACCAGCAAATCAAGGAACAGATTTACTCTTCCTGCCCCCTAAGAGGAACAGCTTCACCTGAACAAACTTGCAAGGTTAGGTTCACATACAGTTTATGAAAACCTTCCCTGGATCCCACTCCTAACAAAGTCCAAAGACAAATTTAACTCAGGTTTTCTGGTCTTTGGCCCACTGCCGCTTGTGACAGCTCCCTGCACCTAGTTCACAAAACCTCATCATTTAGCTGTCCCAGCGAGTCCTGCTTCAGGACAGGAAAGAGAAGTTCTCACATATCTCTCACAGCGTCTACGCTAGTTCCTTTTGCACCCGGGGTCTCCTTGGGGGCCTCTGAATCGAAGTCTGACTAAGCCTGACCTTGCTTTTGTTTATGAGGGTAATGAAATCACAGCCCCAGGTGGTGTGGTTGCAGGTGCACTTGCTCAGCCCTTTGGATCCTTGTTATTTCTGTAATTTGTCCCATGTTGTCTCCTGCTTGGGATTATACTTTACAGCCTAATGAATGTATTCTCTTATTAAGACAAAACTTATCCATGCCAATCCAATTAAATGTATATAATTAGCTTGGAAATTTTAAAGAAGTGGGCTTCAATGCAGATACAGTTGTTTTTTTTTTTTTCTTTTTCTATTGTAAGTTGTTGGACCAAGACTAATTATGATTTAGGAAGCAGAGAAGTTGGTGGAAAGAGCAACTAGTTAGATGTCAGAAGACCTAGGTTTTATTCCAGTTCTGTTATATGATCTTGAGCAGGTTCCCTGTCCTCCGTGGATGTTGGTCCCTTGGCAATGAAATGATTAGTTTGGACACATTTGTATAGATAATATCTTTTCATTTATTGAGTTACCTTACTGCATGTCAGACAGTCACATAAAAATTCGGCAAAGTGGATACAATGTTGTTGATTGTGGGAATACAATCACCAGACAATAGAAGACAAATGATTCACACAAGATCAGACAGTGAAGAAGAGGATATGGTTCCAAAACCCATCCATATGCTTCCCAAATTGATAACCTATACTCTGCAGACTATGAATCTTAGGAGGAAAGTTTGGAAGTAGTTGAAGTCAGTATCAGGTCACAAGGCTGCGTTGTACTCTTAGCTCAGTTACTAACTCAGAGATCCTAGACCAGTCGACTGTCTCATCGTCAACCACCACACAACTAATCTTTCCTTCTCACTCATTTCTCAGAAAATTCAGGGTAACGTATAGGGTATACTTCAAAGTCTTCTAAAATATAGGCACAAGAAAAACAGAAGTAGAGCAAATTTTGTTATACTTTTATCAAAAAGGAGAGGAGAAAAATTCATTTCTCTGGACACAATAGGTAAATGCTGGTCCCAAACATAAACCTCACACTATCATTAATGGTGTCCACCAAGCTCTAGGTTTCACCTATGTTTGTGAAGCACTTTGTTCAATAAAAATTGTGATCATAAATAAATTGAGAATCAGCAAATGGAAAGCTTAGCCTATATTCATCATGAAAAGTACATTTTCCTGGTGAGTTCCTAGTACCAAATTAAAATTCAATTCAATATCTAATGACATTATGAAAGTCTGGCTAATGTAGAAACCAGTTCTTCCATTTTTCAGAGAGACAAAAATGGATTTTTCAGTAATTATTTATTCAAGGATTTAATTCAAACAATGTTATTATTTCTTGAGAAAAAAGAAGGGCTCTATCCTTGGATAGGGCATTTGTCTGCTTATATTAAAAAAGTAACAATAAAACATCAAAATTTCTTTGTTTACTATGCTGAAATAATATACATACAGTAAAATGCACCAAAAAAATTTCAGATCAATGATTTCCAAAACCGCCACCCAGATCAAAAAATAGAATATTACCAACACCACAGAAGCCTCTCATATATTGAATCCCAATAAATGTCCCCTCTGTGCCCCCCAAAGTTAACCAATATATTTATTTTTTATACTTCTTTATAATTTACCAACCAAAGCATACTATTGATGATTTTATAAACTTTATTTTAATGGGCTCATGTAGTCTATATTCTTTTGTATCTAATTTTTAAAATAAAATTATATTTGTGATATTTATCCATATTGTATGAAGATGTATTTTGTTCTTTTTTCACTATAGTGTAGTATTACATTGCATGTATATTTAGTATATGTATAAAAATATCATAATTTACCATTCTACTCCTCATGAACATTGATTGTAGTTATTTGCAAATTTAGGCTTTTATAATAATGTTGCAATAAACATTCTTGCACGTGTCTCTTCTGTACCTGGGCATTTATTTATGTTCTTGGCATATATCTTGGAGTAAATTGCTGAATCGTAGGATTTGCCTTTCCTAACTTTAATAGATACTGCTAAAGTATATTCCAAAAGGATTGTACCAAATTAACTCCTACCAGCAACACATGAGAGTTTTATTTTTCCACATCCTTTCCAATACTTAGTGTTACCTGTCTTTTGCATGTTTACCATTCCAGTGTCTGTGCAGGTGATATCTTATTCTTTTAATATGCATTTTCATGATAACTAATGAGAATGAGAAACTTTTCACACATTTGTTGGGCATATGAATGTCTACAATCCACCTGGAATTAATTTTCATTTATGGCCTAAAATAGGGATCATTTTTCATTTCCTTCCATATAGACATTGTTACTCAACAGCACTTATTGAAAAGGCCATCCTTTTTCCACTGCTGTGAAGTGCTACTTGTATCATTAATCATTTGTCATGTACATATGGTTTTGCTCCTAGGATCTCATTTTTTTCCCACTATTGGTTTAGTTGTCTGTGCTTCTATCCTTGCACCTATATTTTAATGTCTTTTTTTTTTTTTTTTTTTTTTTTTTTACGGGCCTCTCACTGTTGTGGCCTCTCCCGTTGTGGAGCACAGGCTCCGGACGCACAGGTTCAGCGGCCATGCCTCACGGGCCCAGCCACTCCGCGGCATGTGGGATCTTCCCGGACTGGGGCACGAAGCCTTGTCCCCTGCATCGGCAGGCGGACTCTCAACCACTGCGCCACCAGGGAAGCCCTTAATGTCTTAATTACCATATATTTTAATACCTTAATGTATGGTAGAGTAAGTCCTCTCACTGTTTTTCTTCTTTGAGTGTGCTTTGGCTATTGCCAGAATTTGCAAGAATTGGCTTGTCAAGTTCCAATGAAAAACAAAACAAAATAACATCTGGTAAGATTTTGAGTGGGACTGCATTGATCTAGGATCAATGATCTAGGCAGTTTAGGGACTATTAAAAGCAAAGCTAGAGTGAAGACCTGGCTACTTCCAATTCATCACTCTGAATTCTCTCAAAAGCGTTTCATAGTTGCCTGTGTAGAAATCCTGAACATGATGTGCTGAATTTATTCCAAGGTATTTAATCTTCGGTACAGATAGATTATATCTTGTAATTTTTTTTTATTTTTTTTTTAACATCTTTATTAGAGTATAATTGACTTACAATGATGTGTTAGTTTCTGCTTTATAACAAAGTGATTCAGCTATACATATACATATATCCCCATATCTCTTCCCTCTTGTGTCTCCCTCCCTGCCAC
>NC_041224.1:81689788-81691437 GCF_002837175.3 Physeter macrocephalus
GGTAGGTCTGTGTCTTTATTCCCGTCCTGCCCCTAGCTTCTTCATGAACTTTTTTTTTTTGACTCCATATATATGTGTGTTAGCATACGGTATTTGTTTTCCTCTTTCTGACTTACTTCAGTCTTGTGGTACATGACTCTTTTTGAATTATGGTTTTCTCAGAGTATATGCCCAGTAGTGGGATTGCTGGGTCGTATATAGTTGTATTTTTAGTTTTTTAAGGAATCTCCATACTGTTCTCCATAGTGGCTGTACCAATTTACATTCCCCCCAACAGTACAAGAGGGTCCACTTTTCTCCACCCCCTCTCCAGCATTTATTGTTTGTAGATTTTTTGATGATGGCCATTCTGACTGTTGTGAGATGATATCTCATTGTAGTTTTGATTTGCATTTCTCTAATGATTAATGATGTTGGGCATTCTTACATGTGTTTGTTGGAAATCTGTATATCTTCTTTGGAGAAATGTCTACTTAGGGCTTCTGCCCATTTTTGGATTGGGTTGTTTGTTTTTTTGATATTGAGCTGCATGAGCTGCTTGTACATTTTGGAGATTAATCCTTTGTCAGTTGCTTTGTTCCAAATATTTTCTCCCATTCTGAGGGTTGTCCTTTCATCTTGTTTATCTATTTGTGTCATCTTTAATTTCTTTCATCAGTGTCTTATAGTTTTCTGCATACAGCTCTTTTGTCTCCTTAGGTAGGTTTATTCCTAGGTATTTTATTCTTTTGTTGCAATGGTAAATTGGAGTGTTTCCTTAAATTCTCTTTCAGATTTTTCATCATTAGTGTATCAGAATGCAAGAGATTTCTGTGTATTAATTTTGTATCATGCAACTTTACCAAATTCATTGATTAGCTCTAGTAGTTTTCTGGTAGCATCTTTAGGATTCTCTATATATAGTATCATGTCATCTGCAAACAGTGACAGCTTTACTTCTTCTTTTCTGATTTGGATTCCTTTTATTTCTTTTTCTTCTCTGATTGCTGTGGCTAAAACTTCCAAACCTATGTTGAATAATAGTGGTGAGAGTGGGCAACCTGGTCTTGTTCCTGATCTTAGTGGAAATGTTTTCAGTTTTTCACCATTGAGGATGATGTTGGTTGTGGGTTTGTCATATATGGCCTTTATTATGTTGAGGTAGGTTCCCTCTATGCCTACTTTCTGGAGGGCTTTTATCATAAATGGGTGTGGAATTTTGTCGAAAGCTTTCTCTGCCTCTATGGAGGTGATCATTTGGTTTTTAATCTTCAAATTGTTAATATGTTGTATCTCACTGATTGACTTGCATATATTGAAGAATCCTTGCATTCCTGGGATAAACCCCACTTTGTCATGGTTTATGATCCATTTAATGTGCTGATGGATTCTGTGTGCTAGTATTTTGTTGAGGATTTTTGCATCTATGTTCATCAGTGATATTGGCCTGTAGTTTTCTTTTTTTGTGACATCTTTGTCTGGTTTTGATATCAGGGTGATGGTGGCCTCGTAGAATGAGTTTGGGAGTGTTCCTTCCTCTGCTATATTTTGGAAGATTTTGAGAAGGATAGGTGTTAGCACCTCTCTAAATGTTTGATAGAATTCGCCTGTGAAGCCATCTGGTCCTGAGCTTTTGTTTGTGGGAAGATTTTTAATCACAGTTTCAGTTG
>NC_041224.1:81691471-81702642 GCF_002837175.3 Physeter macrocephalus
TTTTAATCACAGTTTCAATTTCAGTGTTTGTGATTGGTCTGTTTATATTTTCTATTTCTTCCTAATTCAGTTTCAGAAGGTTGTGCTTTCTAAGAATTTGTCCATTTCTTCCAGATTGTCCATTTTATTGGCATAGAGTTGCTTGTAGTAATCTCTCATGATCCTTTGTATTTCCGCAGTGTCATTTGTTACTTCTCCTTTTTCATTTCAAATTCTGTTGATTTGAGTCTTCTTCCTTCTTTTCTTGATGAGTCTAGCTAGTGGTTCATCAATTTTGTTTATCTTCTCAAAGAACCAGCTTTTAGTTTTGTTGATCTTCGCTACTGTTTCCTTCATTTCTTTCTCATTTATTTCTGATCTAATCTTTATTTCTTTCCTTCTGCTAACTTTGGTTTTTTGTTGTTGTTCTTCTTCTTTCTCTAATTGCTTTAAGAGTAAGGTTAGGTTGTTTATTTGAGATGTTTCTTGTTTCTTAAGGTAGGATTGTATTGCTATAAACTTCCCTCTTAGAACTGCTTTTGCTGAATCCAATAGGTTTTGGGTCATCATGTTTTCATTGTCACTTTTTTCAAGGTATTTTTAAATTTTCTATTGATTTCTTCAGTGATCTCTTGGTTATTAAGTAGTGTATTGTTTGGCCTCCATATGTTTGTATTTCTTACAGATTTTTTCCTGTAATTGATATCTAGTCTCATAGCGTTGTGGTCGGAAACGATACTTGATACGATTTCAGTTTTCTTAAATTTACCAAGGCTTGATTTGTGACCCAAGATATGACCTATCCTGGAGAATGTTCCATGAGCACTTGAGAAGAAAGGGTATTCTGTTGTTTTGGGGTGGAATGTCCTATAAATATCAATTAAGTCTATCTTGTTGAATGTATCATTTAAAGCTTGTGTTTCCTTATTTATTTTCATTTTGGATGATCTATCCATTGGTGAAAGTCACGTGTTAAAGTCCCCTACTATGACTGTGTTACTGTCAATTTCCCCTTTTATGACTGTTAGCATTTGTCTTATGTGTTCAGGTACTCCTATATTGGGTGCATAAATATTTACAGTTGTTATATGTTCTTCTTGGATTGATCCCTTGATCATTATTTAGTGTCATTTTTTGTCATTTGTAATAGTCTTTGTTTTAAAGTCTATTTTGTCTGGTGTGAGAATTGCTACTCCAGCTTTCTTTTGATTTCCTTTTGCATGGAATATCTTTTTCATCCCCTCACTTTCAGTCTGTATTTGTCCCTAGGTCTGAAGTTGTTCTCTTGTAGACAGCATATATACGGGTCTTGTTTTTGTATCCATTCAGGCAGTCTATGTCTTTTGGTTGGAATATTTAATCCATTTACATTTAAAGTAATTATTGATATGTATTTTCCTATTACAATTTTCTGGTTCGGGGGTTTGTTCTTGTAGGTCTGTTCTTTCTCTTGCGTTTCCTGCCTAGAGAAGTTCCTTTAGCATTTGTCGTAAAGCTGGTTTGGCGGTGCTGAATTCTCTTAGCTTTTGCTTGTCTGTAAAGGTTTTAATTTCTCCATTGATTCTGAATGAGATCCTTGCTGGGTAGGGTAAACATTTTTTTTTTTTTTTTTTTTTTTTTGCGGTACGCGGGCCTCTCACTCTTGTGGTCTCTCCCGTTGCAGAGCACAGGCTCTGGACATGCAGGCCCAGCGGCCATGGCTCATGGGCACAGCCACTCCACGGCATGTGGGATCCTCCTGGACCGGGGCACGAACCCGTGTCCCCTCCATCGGCAGGCGGACTCTCAACCAGTGCGCCACCAGAGAAGCCCTGGGTAGAGTAATCTTGGTTGTAGGTTTTTCCCTTTCATCACTTTAAATATGTCTTGCCACTCCCTTCTGGCTTCCAGAGTTTCTGCTGAAGGACCAGCTGTTAACCCTACGGGGATTCCCTTGTATGTTATTTGTTGTTTTTCCTTGCTGCTTTTAGTATTTTTTCTTTGTATTTAATTTTTGATAGTTTGAGTAATATGTGTCTTGGCATGTTTCTTCTAGGATTTATCCTGTATGAGACTCTCTGTGCTTCCTGGACTTGATTATCTATTTCCTTTCCCATATTAGGGAAGTTTTCAACTCTAATCCCTTCAAATATTTTCTCAGTCCCTTTCTTTTATTCTTCTTCTTCTGGGACCCTTTTACGTCGAATGTTGGTGCATTTAATGTTGTCCCAGAAGTCTCTGAGATGGTCCTCAGTTCGTTTCATTCTTTTTTCTTTATTCTTCTCTTCAGTAGTTATTTCCACTATTTTATCTTCCAGGTCACTTATCCATTTTTCTGCCTCAGTTATTCTGCTAAGGATTCCTTCCAGAGGATTTTTAATTTCATTTATTGCATTGTTTATCCTTGTTTGTTTTCTCTTTAGTTCTTCTAGGTCCTTGTTAAACATTTCTTGTTTTATTCCATTCTGTTTCCAAGATTTTGGTTCATCTTTACTCTCATTATTCTGAATTCTTTTTCAGGTAGACTGCCTATTTCCTGTTCATTTGTTTGGTCTGGTGGGTTTTTATCTTGCTCCTTCATCTGCTGTGTGTTTCTCTGTCTTCTCATTTTTCTTAACTTACTGTGTTTTGGGTCTCCTTTTCGAAAGCTACAGGTTCGTAGTTCCCATTGTTTTTGGTGTCTGTCCCCAGTGGCTAAGGTTGTTTCAGTGGGTTGTGTAGGCTTCCTGGTGGAGGGGACTAGTGCCTGTGTTCTGGTGGATGAGGCTGGATATTGTCTTTCTGGTGAACAGGTCCATGTCTGGTGGTGTGTTTTGGGGTGTCTGTGACCTTATCATGACTTTAGTCAGCCTCTCTGCTAATGGGTGGGTTTGTGTTCCTGTCTTGCTAGTTGTTTGGCATAGGGTGTCCAGCACTGTAGCTTGCTGGTCGTTGAGTGGAGCTGGGTCTTCACCTTGAGATGGAGATCTCTGGGAGATTTTTGGCATTTGATATTATGTGGAGCTGGGAGGTGTCTCATGGACCAATGTCCTGAACTCAGCTCTCCCACCTCAGAGGCACAGGCCTGACACCCGGCCGGAGCACCAAGACCCTGTAATCCACATGGCTCAGAATAAAGGGGAGAAAAAAAGAAAGAAAGAAAGATAGAGAGAAAATTTTAAAAATAAAAGTATTAATATAAAAAGCAAAAAATAATTATTAAAAGAAAGAAAGAAAGAGGAGTGCAACCAAACCAAAAAACAAATCCACCAATGATAACAAGTACTAAGAACTATACTAAAAAAAACCCCAAAAACGTACAGACAGAATCCTAGGATAAATGGTAAAAGCAAAGCTATAGAGACAAAATCACATACAGAAGCCTACACATACACACTCACAAAAAGAGAAAAAGGAAAAAAAAATTATATATCATTGCTCCCAAAGTCCACTGCCTCAATTTGGGATGATTCGTTGTCTACTCAGGTTTTCCACAGATGCAGGGCACTTCAAGTTGATTGTGGAGCTTTAATCCGCTGCTTCTGAGGCTGCTGGGAAAAACCTCCCCCTCTCCTCTTTGTTCGCACAGCTCCTGGGGTTCAGCTTTGGACTTGGCCCCGCCTCTGCGTGTAGGTCGTCCAAGGGCGTCTGCCCTTCGCTCAGACAGGACGGGGTTAAAGGAGGAGCTGATTCAGGGGCTCTGGCACAGGCCGGGGGCAGGGAGGGGCACGGATGCGGGGCGAGCCTGCGGCGGCAGAGGCCGGCGTGACGTTGCACCAGCCTGAGGCGCACTGTGTGTTCTCCCAGGGAAGTTGCCCCTGGATCATGTGACCCTGGCAGTGGCGGGCTCCACAGGGTCCTGGGAGGGGAGGTGTGGAGAGTGACCTGTGCTCGCACACAGGCTTCTTGGTGGCTGCAGCAGCAGCCTTAGCGTCTCATGCCCGTCTCTGGGGTCCGCGTTGTTAGCCGCGGCTCGCGCCCGTCTCTGGATCTCCTTTAAGCGGGGCTCTTCATCCCCTCTCCTCACGCACCATGAAACAAAGAGGCAAGAAAAAGTTTCTTGCCTCTTTGGCAGCTCCAGACTTTTTCCCGGACTCCCTCCCGGCTAGCCGTGGCGCACTAACCCCTTCAAGTTGTGCTCACGCCGCCAGCCCCAGTCCTCTACCTGGGATCCGACCTCCGAAGCCCAAGCCTCAGCTCCCAGCCCCCGCCCGCCCCGGTGGGTGAGCAGACAAGCCTCTCGGGCTGGTGAGTGCCGGTCGGCACCGATCCTCTGTGCGGGAATCTCTCCGCTTTGCCGTCCGCACCCCTGTGGCTGCCCTCTCCTCCGTGGCTCCGAAGCATCCCTCCTCCACCATCCGCAGTCTCCGCCCACAAAGGGGCTTCTAGTGTGTGGAAACCTTTCCTCCTTCACAGCTCCCTCCCACTGGTGCAGGTCCCGTCCCTATTCTTTTGTCTCTGTTTATTCTTTTTTCTTTTGCCCTACCCAGGTACGGGGGGAGTTTCTTGCCTTTGGGGAGGTCTGAGGTCTTCTGCCAGCGTTCAGTGGGTGTTCTGTAGAAGCTGTTCCACGTGTAGCTGTATTTCTGATGTATTTGTGGGGAGGAAGGTGACCTCCACGTCTTACTCTTCCGCCATCTTGAAGCTCCCAATTTTGTTTATCTTCTCAAAGAACCAACTATATGTTTTTAATCTTATCTCTTTTCTAAGGCAGAATATACCAATATACAATGTTAATAGATCTATCTCTATCACAGCTCCTATAATAATTAAAATAATTGGAAATAATACTAAGCATTTATTATGCTTACTAATGATCAGGGCTTGTGCTAAGCAGTTTATGTGTTTTGTGTCCTCTGAGCTCTAAATTTTATATTTAACTTACTACTTGACAGTACCACTTGGATAACCCATAGGCATTTCAAACTTTACAGGACCAAAACAAAATATGATTTACTCCTGTACCTCTGATGTTTTCCATCTTAGTAAATACCACTGGCCACCCAGTTGTAGAAATGCATAGCATGTATTTCTGATGTATTTGTGGGGAGGAAGGTGACCTCCACGTCTTACTCTTCTGCCATCTTGAAGCTCCTCTCTCATTTTCTGTTTGTTGCTATAATCTAGAAATCCAATTTCTAAATGCCATTTACTTTAGCAAATGTGATAAACTCGTTCGTTATTAGCCTTATTAAATCCTATTTCTTATCCCAGCAAGGCTATCAAAGTGGGGAGGACTCTCCTCCCTGATGCTCTGGAAGACGTCCCAAATCCTGGGCTCAGTTCTCTGGTCTCAGTCCTCATCCAGGTCTTGGCCTTCACTGTCCTGTCAACTCCTTCAAGTAAACATTTCTTTTTTTAAGTGTTTTGCAGCTTTCCTATTTGCCCTCATAGGATGGTTGGTTTGTAATGTAATCCTCCTTTACTAAAAGTAATCTCAAAGTTGCTTTATTTGACAAAATATAATTCAAATGTAAATGCAGAAAGATTCTTCCTATTAAACTGCTCTCAGAGTTAAATTTTTGCTTAGATCTAAAAAAATTATTAAAATTGGAGATAGGAGGAAAAAATGAAGAATGTTGTTAAAACATTCTGCTTTAATTGTTTTCTATAATATTTGCAATCTGTTAGAAGCAAAAAATCATTACATAAAAGAAAATAATTTTTCCTATGTTGTGATATAGGTGTTATTTCAATTCATAGAAACATAAAACTACCATGTTAAAGAAAACAATAAACATAAGTTAACAAGTAATTATTTGTTTTACATAAACTGCTGTTCATATATTTGGCTGTAGGTGCCAATGATTCAATAGCTATGTTTTTGGTTTTGTTTTGGGTTTGTTAGTTTACCACCTTAAGAGGCATGAAATTTGGTCTGATTTTTATTTCTTAAAGATATTCAGTTTTATTCCTTATAGTTATCTCAAATGATACATTGCTATTATGTTAACAGCAGAATAGTCCAATAATATGCGTAAACATGCTCAAGGGATTAGGAGGAATCCTACTATATTTATTTTCCTTCATGGCTTGGGTCATTTAATTCAGATTTTCAACACCAAAAGGTCAATTCAATTTATGTGATTATGTTTGGGAAAGAGTAATTACATAAGCCAGATATTACTTGAGAAATTTTATAGAAAATATATATTACTAGCTTTATCTAGATACATCTGGAAATGTTAAAGCATAGTTGGTCTCTCTAGGTAAAGTACGAAGAATAAATCAGTAAAATTAAAAAATTTCAAAAATAATTTTTTGCCATGCCCTACTACTGTAGAATGTGCCAAAGCTCTAAAGTTAACTTATTAAAGAGTTAGAATACAAATATTACTGACAAATATGAGTTTAGTGGGCCTTTAAGACCAAAGAAATTGTAATAAATTGTTTTATGTTAAAGGAGTTGAAGAAATAAATGAAAATAAGCTGTGCAAAGAATCAATGAAGAAATGAAAAGCATCAATAACTGGGAGAAAGTAAAGGTATACATAGACTGGGAGCCCTGATGAGCCTGAAGAGTGGCTGTAGTGGAGGAGAATGTATAAGATACCTGAATCAGAGGGAGTTATAGGCAGATAATGGGAGAGTGGATTGGTTTTACAGAGGTGGGGCAGTTATGGATGATGACCAGGGCCAAGACAGGACAGAGAGTACGTGAGGAGTGGAGGAGATACTCCTGGAGTTGAGGATCTCAAAGAAATGAGAGACCATTGTGTGGACTTATCCACATGGAAAAAAAAATAAGGATCATGGCACGGATTGAGGGAGAAAGATTCTAAGCCAAATGCCAAAGTCTTTGATAAATGAATGAGGATAACAAAAACAAAATATCTAAAATCTAGGAAAGAAACAATCCCAAACTGAGTACTACTTGAGGGAAATGCTATCTGATCCAAACTACTTTCTTCAACAGTGGGATAGTAGAAAAGATGTTTAATTTAACCACCTATTGAAAATCAACAAAAGCTACAAATGCTGCCTGTGTACCAAAGCAACCAGGTCAATTGCACCAGGACACCTCACTTGTCAGCAATAACCCAAGAAAACACATTTGATGTCATTTCACACATTCGCTAAATTAAATTTTCAAATGTAGGTTAGAGTCAGAGATATATGAGCAGAAGTGTTATCTAGGGAAACCAGCTGTTGTCCAGATGGGCCCTCAAAGGGCAGAATTGCCTTGGCAACATCGTCATTCTTTCAGCGATATTTATTAAGTACCCACCACATGCCTGCCACTGGGCTGGGTGTTGGAGATCCACCTGTGTTTACACCCCAGCAGGGTGTTTGGGGGTAGTTCTTATCTTTGCTTTTCTGGAAGTCAATATTTCTTGTCCTTAAGTTCTCTCAATAGGATATACCCAGTTAGCATGTAGTAATGACAAGGATGGTTAATGAACATAGTAATGACAAGCAAAAAGAAGTGGAAGTATTAAAGAGCCTTTCATCTAATCATAGAGGAAAGGGCCATAGTCATCAAGCTATGGCCCATGAGCCAGCCTGCCACCTGTTTTTATATAGCCAGCAAGCTAAATGTATTAGCCTTCTGAGAACAGTCGCTTGATTTTGCTTCTTGTCTGGCAAAGCCTAGAATATTTACTATTTGGACTTTTATAGAAAAATTTTATCTAACCCCAATTTAAGCAAGACCTGATGAAGCATCTCTGCTCCATATTACCTGGTTTTAGTCTTCTGAACTTGAAAAAGATTGTATCAGTAGTGCCAACAAATTTTAGGTTTGGTGTTTTCCTTCACCAGTGTGCTAGAAACTTTATTTTCTTTTTGCTACCTAGTTATTCTTCAGTTATAATGTTCATTGTCAAATAGCTCTGTTCGGCAATCTAGTCTTGATTAGATTTCCAAGCCATTTCTCTCTGATTTTTTGACCTGATAAATATCCTTTTATTTCTGAGGGTATCTGTAGATACTGCCTCTAATGGACTATGCGTACTGTAGTCTAACTTAGGGACTGACAAACATTTTGTGTAAAGAGCTAAATAGTAAATACTTTTGGCTTTGCAGGCCTGATAGTCTCTGTCGAAACCACAAAACTCTGCCACGGTCCTGTGAAAGCAGAGATAGAAAATTTGAAAATGAATGGGGTAAGGATGTTCCAATAAAACTGTGTTTACAAAAACAGGTGAGTTGGTTTTGGCCTCTGGACCACAGTTTGTCAAACGCTAGTCCAACTTGTTCTTAGATGTTCCAACTCAAGTTTTATAAATATCTATGCAGAAGTTTCATTTTCTATTATATCCACTTTACAAGTGAGGAAAATGGCACTGTCTCTCTTACAGCAGAATAAACTCTGTATTTGAATAAACCAATCAAGCAACTAATAATATCTTTGGGGAGAAAAGTAAACCATCAAACTGTTAGTCATAAGTTGAACCCCAAAACTGAGTTTGAATTTTGAATTTTTCCAGGGACTACAATGCCTTACATTTGATCCCTAATACTGGTGAATGTCGAATCACAGCTGTTGGACCTTTAATGTATCAGTCTTGCAAGGACAGCTTTGGCTTTGTTTGAGACAGTTCATGTTTTCTTGAGATTTTTAGCTTACTGTCTTTGGGTATCGCTCCACCTTGCATATCTGAAGATTCTCTCTTCTACCTGGAAATCAGGGCTGGTCAGAATGGCCCTGAGTATTGTTCCTTTTGGGTATCACTTATAAATGTTTAAACAAATGGGTCACAAACTGAAATGTCAATTAAATCTTCTGAGGCATGCTCCATTCTGATGGATGAGCTGAAATGAAAACCATTTCAGAACTTACTTTCAGCAGAATAATGAATTCGGTGTTTTCAATCATTAAAGTTGAAATTATAATAGATAGCATTCTGCCCCACTGTTCATGAGATTTAACTCTTCAAAGGTCATAATAGATACATCCTATTAAATAATGCAGGCCAGACAAAGCTGACTTAATAAAACTGAAATGTCACTTTGGATTTGAACTGATTTTCCTACTTAAAGACCTTTTAGGCTTGCAAATCAGAACTGCCTTGTATTCGCATGTCTAAAGGAGCTTGACTTTCCCAGGGTTAGTTTAAAAAATGCAGATCGATGGGAAAGGTTGGTGTTGGGTCAGTATCGAATAGCCTTCTCTCAGGGGCTTGAATTATTCATGAGCATCCATGTGTTTTGTGTTTCTTGCTTAACACTGTGGGCATTGGGGGCAGGAGGAGAATGTAGTCAGATGCAAACATAGATTCCTTCTTGGACAGAGTTAGCAGTTTGAAGGAGGCTGGGGGTGGATGTAATTTTACAGGAATTTGAATCAATAAACTTTGAAACTGAAGAACTGTCCGACAGCTGAGGATACCCAAGTTTTATGTTATCTACAGTCCATTTTTGACAAGCTGTGTACTCTTTAAACAAAAGTAAGAAGACATAAAGCCAACTGCCTATCTTCTGATTGTGAATGTGGCTGTCTTTGGCTGCCTCCTATACTGACTTTGAGGTGGGGTGGCCCCTGTAGACAGGTAAGTGTACAACTGGAGTATGGAAATAAGACTCAAGAAGGGAATAAAGCCAATATTTTAATAACTATAAATGGAATATAATCTTTAAAAATTCTGAATCACTATGTTGTGCGGCTGAAACATAATATTGTAAATCAACTATACCTTGGTTAAAAAAAAAGAAAGAAAAGAAAAAAAAAGAAGACTCAAGAGCTAGGTTCCACTCTGCCTTCCTTTCCTCTGAGTACGTCATCTACCATTTCTGAGCTGCAGAATGCACTTCTATAAAATAAAACACTTTAGGCTTCTTCAGTGGTTTTCAAATTTTGGCTGGGGGATGCAAAGCACATTCTTGGAACAGAACATTCCCTACAAGTCATATGCACAGAACAGACACAGGACTGAGGTAGGAGTAAGGGATGCAAGGAAGGAGACACTGAGCCTTTCTTTTCCCTAACTTGGTAGAATTGGTCTCAGTATTCTCCCTGACCCCATGCTCCTAAATATCAAGCTGAGGAAGTCAGGAGAAAGAAAGAGCTAGCTCTTCCTCCATTTTCCCTGTTGGTCCCCTTAACTGCCCTTCATCCTTCCTCCCATGGTTCACAAACTTTAGGTCTTAAAAAATTCCTTAGCTGAAATATTTTGTGTGGTTTTGTCTACAAAGGAGACCCAGAATGAGCCACATCGAAAATCATGATTTTCAGGACCCACTTCCTGACTTCAGAGAGGAATCCTGTGTATGGACGACTAGTTTTGAGAGCATTTAAAGAAGACAGAATGAAGAATGATTAAAAAAAAATAAATAGAAGAAAAGATTGTTGGATTAATGCTATAGTATTAGATCTGGAGGGCTAGAGCTAAAATAATGTCTTAATTTGGAAGAATAAATGGCCACATCGGGTTACACCAACATCTGCGAGCCTGAAGCAAAGTTTCTCTGCCCGTATTTCCCTTACCACATTAATGCCTGTAAGGAACGAGCTGTGACCCCTATGGATAATGATCACCTTATTACTGTACAGGTGTTCATTCTAGTGTCAAAAATAAGTTGTCCTTTATCATCTGCATGCCCTGATTTGGTTCTCAGCCCTGGACAATAAGACAGTTATATAATTTTTTTCTGACAGAAAGAAAATACGCCACATTTTACAAGAATGCAAACTATATCTAGAGAAGTGGTCCAAGAAAAATATCCAAGGAAAACCCTGCCTTGGCTTCAAAAATCTGTAACCTTAATGTTAAATGCAAAAAAAAAAAAAAAAAAAAGGTGATCTTAAAACCAAAAAAAGAAATGTCTAAAGTTCAATTCACTTTTTTCTTGCTGTTAATTAAGGCTGTGAGGACAGTGACCTTAAAAGTGTAACATTCCTTGTAAATTGTTACAGCCACTATGGAGAACAGTATGGAGGTTCCTTAAAAAACAAAAAATAGAACTACAATATGACCCAGCAATTCCTCTACTGGGCATATACCCTGACAAAACCATAATTCAAAAAGGGTCATGTACCACAATGTTCATTGCAGCACTGCTTACAATAGCCAGGACATGGAAGCAACCTAAGTGTCCATCGACAGATTAATGGATAAAGATGTGGCACTTATATACAATGGAATATTACTCAGCCATAAAAAGAAATGAAATTGAGTTATTTGTAGTGAGGTGGATGGACCTAGAGTCTGTCATACAGTGAGAGAGTGGCATGGACTTATAAATACTACCAAATATAAAATAGATAGCTAGTGGGAAGCAGCCGCATAGCACAG
>NC_041224.1:81702709-81767299 GCF_002837175.3 Physeter macrocephalus
GGAGGGTGAGAGGGAGATGCAAGAGGGAGGAGATATGGGGATATATGTATATGTATAGCTGATTCACTTTGTTATACAGCAGAAACTAACACACCATTGTAAAGCAATTATACTCCAATAAAGATGTTAAAAAAAAAAGGTAACATTCCTTTAGACAGTGAAAGGATGATGACTAGCCCTTAAGACTGCCACTGAATGGACAAAATATGCCTTGATTATGCATGCAGTTACCCAATTTTGTTATTTTACAAAATTGAATTCTTTCCTGCTGAAGTCCAATGCTGAGCAGTTAAATGCAGACTGTACTTAATTTTGTCAGAGTAAATAGCAGAGATTATGGAAAGTGTTGTGGTTCCCCAGTCATTAATATTCCACTGGTTTTGGAAGAGACTAGCAAGAGAAGAACACAGCAGGTTAGGTTTATATGAATCTATTCAAACCCCACATAATGAATGTGGAGAAGAGTGATTTGAATGTCTAATTTCAGTCACTCAGCAGAAAGAAAAAATTCTCGTGCTTACTCTCAGGGCTTTGAAAGAGCTGTTTATTTTGTAATTTTTCACTCACTATTATAATCAGACCTTCTGAAATAAATTATTAATAATTTTCAAGCTAAATGAACTCTTTTTTTTCTCTAGAAAATTTCTAAATTTCTTATGCTGTCACAAGATTTTGTATTTTGTAGCTCTTTCCACTACAAGGATTCAGAGCAGTCACAAGGCAGGGAAATTCAGTTATGCTGGCATTTTAATGCTTTCCTACACTCACACCTACTGGGACCCACACCTGTCCCTCCTGAATTCAATAGACAGATGTGGTTATTTTCACTTTCTAGTGGAGATGGCTAAGGTGCCTAGCCACTTATGTCACACTTCTACCAAATGTTTTAGGTAAAGATAATCAAAAAGAGTTAAACACTACAATTATGAGATGAAAGAAAGTTCCCAATTCAAAGATGAAAGAGCAATCTCTATCTGGAACTCTCAATAGTGGGGTCAGGGAATCAAACAATAAATTGTGGGTAAAGAGATGGGCAGAAAATATCAAATTTAATAAAGAACTCTGGTGGAGAGGAAGATGGAATGTTATAGGATCGAAAAGCCCTGGGGAGGAAATTACAACTATGTGAAGATCCTTTAGCTCTCTCCTGCAATGTCAGGAGATGTCTTTCCAAGAATATGATGAACCATAACCATAAGGAAACTAAAACAGACTTATCAGTAATTTACCCAAGACTCTCTGTAGGTGCTCAACAACTGTCATCATTTTCTACTAAGTCAAAGTGTAACACTACCCTGGAATGTGAATACAAGACAGTAAGAAAAATAGGGATATAGGTGACAGAGTTTTCTTTCAAAGCGAGTGTCACTTATTTTTTTATGTTTCCAAAATTACCATCTTGACATTACAAATAAATAAAAGTAAAAACTTCTCGTATATCTATAGGACTGTAGTAACAACTAAAAGCTTCTTGTGTGATGGAAATAGTAATACTAAAATATAATGATAATTTGAAAAGAGCTGAGGGAGAAGGAGGAAAATTACCTGGTGTTTCCTGTAAGTCCACCCACCTGAGAATACAAATGGGAATTGGTTTCCAATCCATACTTCACTGGTTCTTGCTTCTTCCTGCTCATCCAAGGAAACCTATTCCCTGTAAAGCCTCCACTTGGCCACCAAGGGTTTCTAGGCATCCCTAGAGGATGTCTCCCATGTGCTTATAAATATGCCCATCAGCATCCATGGAACATCACTGTCAAATCCCTGGGGAACTCATATCTCCGCCAAGTGCCACAGCTGCTGTCACCCACTGGACACTACCATTGGTTGTGTCTGCTACACTTGCCACACACTCCCACTGCTATGAGCTTTGGACACTAGTGCTAAGAAATTTCTGCCATCTTCCATCACGTTTCAGAATTCCATTGGAGGCAGCTGCCACTTCCATCCCCTCCCACCTAGCACCTCCCCAGTACATCAGACCTCCATGGTGCCCAAGCTGTGTAGTGGTCTAGAGGAAAATCTTTATTTTTTCTCTTCCTACTCTGATACAACAGTATTGGCTTGCCCTGACATATATTTTTGATGGAATAGCATTGCCAGTTTTTAGTTTAAACTTCTTTCACCTTAGGACAAAGACAAGAGTCCTTCCTTGGTGGCTGAGTTGGACTCTAACTCACGTGTTATTCATCACTCATCACTGACACCGCTCTGCTTCTCCCCTCCAGCTGTAAGGCTGTGCCTGACCTTTACTTTCCTTGAAATAAGTACTTAACTATGAGACTCTCATAGAAGCAGATTCCTGATAGAACTGCCCCACAAGCCCATCAGACCTGCCCAGCCTGACTCTCAGGTGTAGAGATAACATAGACCCTATACCCCAAACTAACTAGAGAAATCTTTGTCTAGCATGTTTATCTTTAAAATATGTTTACATTATTTTCTCTTAATCCTGTTCTATTGAAACATGACACAGAGTTGCAACCACTGGAACACTCTTCTTCTAGAGACTTAGCCTCTTAGAATGTTTTGGGCCACCTGAACAAACAGAATCCAGTGCCAGAGCAAGAATTGTTCAGCAATCTTGGACTTTTAAAATGCAACTCATAGTTACTTAAGTCATCAGCCTTTGATAATTAAGGATATTTCTCTTTTTTTCTGCAGGATAAGGCCAGTAAAATCCTCATCCAATTCAGCCATGAGATGGCCAACAACACAGGGAGAGAAACTCTGAGTTCCCAAGCGGTATTGTTGCCCTGTCATCACATATGTCACACTGTATTGTCATTTCTTTTTGATTCATCTCTGTTCCCCATCAGCTCAAGGCTCACATGTACCTTGTACTCGTGGTAACCTCAGCACCTAGCTCAGTACCTGACATATAAGATATTCATAGTAAATATTTCTGAATGAATGACTTTAACATATTCCAATACCTAATATAAGTAACTATAATTCCCCAATGAGATATACTTTCAGACTTTGGGAACATGGAGATTAATTATCATGCTTTCAATATTTCATATAAAGTCTGAAAAATAAAATGCATGAGTTTGGCCGTAATCAGAGTGTCCCTCACCAGAAAGGTAGTTTCTGAGTGTGTTATGCTAAGACTAGGGTGTCTCTCAACTCTCAATCTACAAAGTCAAGGTGCTAATCTAATCATGGGGCTCTTTCAGGGGAAAAATGACTCATTAGAATGAAGCTATAAACTTCATCAAGGAGGAAATGTCTTTTGCAAATTATAGGATGTCCTTTGGGTATTCTTTTAGGTAGATGCCTTATCCATAATGTGAGTCAGGTTCTGGAGTCTACTTGACTCTGTGTAGCCTCTCTAGAGCATGGAGGACATCTATCAATGTGCCATTCCACCATGGTGCCCAGGAGCAGTGGTCAGCCCCTCCTTATATCCTTATGGCTTGAAAAATTTTTAGCGATGTCTTGTGTTTTTCTTTTCCTCGAGTGTGTGACCTCAGGCTGTGTGCATTTCTAAGGCCTCAATTTCCTCACTGAAGAGTAGCAGTTACCCTAAAATTTCTCCCTCTTATAACTTAAATTTGTGACACTGCATTAAATCTGTCCTCAGAAACTCTCTTCCTTGGCTAGATTAGTCAAATCTAACACTATAATTCCATGATTTCATCCAACATTGAAAGGAAAGTCTTATCTAGGCTGTCCCTGCCAATGTCTCCCCCATATCCATTGAACCTACCATTTTCTTTGTCTGGATGTGATTTTTGGCATCTCGGAGGACAGGAGTGTCAGGGAACTGACATCCCATGGGAGCACCCATAACCAATGACTCAAGAATTAGTGTATAAATTCCCCAGCCTGCTTGCCCCTCAGCTGGGTTAATTCCATGCCTTGTATTATGCACCATTTCCCAGACTTTGCTTTCAGGATCAAATACTAATCCCCCATGGTGGCAGCTGGCTTAATAGGGCACACTCTATTTCCTGCCTTCCCTTCCCTGTTTAACTCCCTCCACTCTCTGCACAGCCCAGACAAATTATCTGTACTTAAATCCTATCTCAGATTCTGCTTCTGGGGGAATCTGAATTAAGACACACATATTAAACTAAATTGAAAGTATTGTTTCAGGTATTTAAGTCTCTTTATATTTTCTCCCTTCTTTTGACCTCCAGAGAATAGATGGATGAAGTATCAATACCCTGGGATGTGCCTGCATGAATTGGATATTATTACTTAGCTGCTTTCCCTGCAGAGTAAACAGCTCAATATGCCAGTGTGTAGATCTCCATAACCCTGAGGCTACCTTTATGCACCCAGCAAAGTGTTCTGTATATGTTCACATCATAGCGTGCTGTGCAATTCAAGAAGCCCTGGAAGAGCCAGGGTTTGTGATTAACACAGCAAAAGCAAACTTAAGAGTTCCCAGGAAACTGGGAAGAAATACAGGGCAAAGAGAGATGTCCAGAAGTAAAAGATGATGAAAGAAAGCATCGTTTAATTTTGTGAAAATAATAATTTCAGGACCCTGAGTCATAATTGATTTATAAATTTATGTTTATATAATTTATATATTTAGTCAAGATGGTATAGATCTGTTTTATCCAATAGCAACCTATGGAATTTGAGCACTTGAAGTATAGCTGGTTCAAAATGAGATGAGCTACAGCTAAATACACATCTGCTTTCAGACTCAGCCTGATAAAAAGAATGTAAGGTACCTCATTAGTGATTTTTGACATTAATGACATGTTTAATTTATAATATTTTGGATATGTGAGGTTGAATAAAATACATTATTAATTTCACCTTTACTCTTTAATATGGCTGCTAACTAATTTATAATTACCTATCTGGCTCAAGTTGTACTACTATTACACCATACTAAGCCAAATTATGCTGTGATAACAGATAAACTGAATTTTCAGTAGTAAACAATGCAAGAATGGTCAATTTCTTTCTTTTAATATCTTTATTGGAGTATAATTGCTTTAAAATGTTGTGTTAGTTTCTGCTGTACAACAAAGTGAGTCAGCTATAAGTATACATATATCCCCATATCCCTTCCCTCTTGAGACTCCCTCCCACCCTCCCTATCCCACCCCTCTAGGTCATTGCAAAGCATCAAGCTGATCTCCCTGTGCTTTTGCCCATTTTTAAATTGGGTTATTTATTGTTTCATTATTGAATTGTAAGAGCTCTTCATATATTCTAAAGTCTCTTATCAGCTCTAGGACATCGCAAAGCATCAAGCTGATCTCCCTGTGCTATGCAGCAGCTTCCCACTAGCCATCCATTTTACATACGTCAGTGCTACTCTCTCACTTCGTCCCAGCTTCCCCTTCCCCGAATATCCTCAAGTCCATTCTCTATGTCTGCATCTTTATTCCTGCCTTTCCACTAGGTTCATCAGTACAGTTTTTTTTAGATTCCATATATATGCATTAGCATACAATATTTGTTTTTCTCTTTCTGACTTACTTCACTCTGTATGACAGACTCTAGGTCTATCCACCTCAACACAAATAACTCAATTTCGTTCCTTTTTATGGCTGAGCAACATTCCATTGTATATATGTGTCACATCTTCTTTATCCATTCATCTGTTGATGGACACCTAGGTTGCTTCCATGTTCTGGCTACTGTAAATAGAGCAGGAAAGAACATTCTGGTACCTGCATCTTTTTGAATTATGGTTTTCTCTGGATATATGCCCAGGAGTGGTATTGCTGGATCATATGGTACGTCTATTTTCAGTTTTCTAAGGAATCTCCATAGTGACTATATCAATTTACATTCCCACCAACAGTGCAAGAGCGTTCCCTTTTCTCCACACCTTTCACAGCATTTATTGTTTGTAGATTTTTTGATGATGCCCATTCTGACTGGTGGGAGGTGGATACATGATTGTGATTTTGATTTGCATTTCTCTAATGATTTGTGATGTTCAGCATCTTTTCATGTATTTGTTAAACATCTGTATGTCTTCTTGGTGAAATGTCTATTTAGGTCTTCTGCCCACTTTTGGATGGGGTTGTTTGTTTTTTTGTTTGTTATTTTGGGGATTAATCCTTTGTCAGTTGCTTCATTTGCAAATATTTTCTCCCATTCTCAAAAGAGGTTTGTCTCTTCGTCTTGTTTATGGTTTCCTTTGCTGTGCAAAAGGTTTTAAGTTTCATTGTGTCCCATTTGTTTATTTCTGATTTTATTTCCATTACTCTAGGAGGTGGGTCAAAAAAGATCTTGCTGTGATATTCGGGGTCTTTTGTGTTTCCATACAAATTATAAAATTTTGTGTTCTACTTCTTTGAAAAATGTCATTGGTAATTTGATTGTGATTTCATTGAATCTGTAGATTGCTTTGGGTAGTATAGTCATTTTTTTTTTGGCCAGTACCATACTGTCTTGATTTCTGTAGCTTTGTAGTATAGTCTGAAATCCGGGAGCCTGATTCCTCCTTCTCTGTTTTTCTTTCTCAAGATTGCTTTGTCTATTCGGGGTCTTCTTTTTTTTTTTTTTTTTTTTTTTTGTGGTATGCGGGCCTCCCTCTGCTGTGGCCTCGCCCGTTGCGGAGCACAGGCTCCGGACGCGCAGGCCCAGCGGCCATGGTTCACAGTGCATTAATTTTGTATCCTGCAACTTTACCAAATTCATTGATTAGCTCTAGTAGTTTTCTGATAGCATCTTTAGGATTTTCTATATATAGCATCATGTCATCTGCAAACAGTGACAGTTTTACTTCTTTTCCAATTTGTTTTCCTTTTATTTCTTTTTCTTCTCTGATTGCTGTGGCTAAAACTTCCAAAATGATGTTGAAAAATAGTGGTGAGAGTGGACACCCTTGTTTTGTTCCTGATCTTAGAGGAAATGTTTTCAGTTTTTCACCATTGAGAATGATGTTGGCTGTGGGTTTTTCATATATGGCTTTTATTATGTTGAGGTAGGTTCCTTCTATTTGGGGTCTTTTGTGTTTCCATACAAATTATAAAATTTTGTGTTTCCATACAAATTATAAAATTTTGTGTTCTACTTCTTTGAAAAATGTCATTGGTAATTTTATTATGTTGAGGTAGGTTCCTTCTTTGCCCACTTTCTGTAGAGTTTTTATCATAAATGGGTGTTGAATTTTTTCATAAGCTTTTTCTGCATCTACTGAGATTATCATATAGTTTTTTCCTTCAGTTTGTTAATATGGTGTTTCACATTGATTGATTTGCATATATTGAAGAATCCTTGCATTCTTGGGATAAACCCCATCTGATCATGGTGTATGATCCTTTAAATGTGATGTTGGATTCTGTTTGCTAATATTTTGTTGAGGATTTTTGCATCTATGTCCATCAGTGACATTGGCCTTTAATTTTCTTTGTCTGGTTTTGGTTTCAGGGTGTTGGTGGCCTCGTAGAATGAGTTTGAGAGTGTTCCTCCCTCTGCCATATTTTGGAAGAGTTTGAGAAGGATAGGTGTTAGCTCTTCTCTAAATGTTTGATGGAGTTCACCTGTGAAGCCATCTGGTCCTGGGCTTTTGTTTGTTGGAAGATTTTTAATCACAGTTGCAATTTCAGTGCTTGTGATTGGTCAGTTCATATTTTCTATTTCTTCCTGGTTCAGTCTTGGAAGGCTGTACTTTTCTAAGAATTTGTCCATTTCTTCCAGGTTGTCCATTTTATTGGCATATAGTTGCTTGTAGTAGTCTCTCATGATCCTTTGTATTTCTGCAGTGTCAGTTGTTACTTTTCCTTTTTCATTTCTATTTCTGTTGATTTGAGTCTTCTCCCAAAGAACCAGCTTTTAGTTTTATCGATCTTTGCTATTGCTTCCTTCATTTGTTTTTCATTTATTTTTGATGTGATCTTTATGATTTCTTTCCTTCTGCTAACTTTGGGGGTTCTTTGTTCTTCTTTTCTCTAATCGCTTTAGGTGTAAGATTAGGTTGTTTATTTGAGATGTTTCTTGTTTCGTGAGGTAGGACTGTATTGCTATAAACTTCCCTCTTAGAACTGCTTTGCTGCATCCTATAGGTTTGGGGTCATTGTGTTTTCATTGTTATTTGTTTCTAGGTATTTTTTGATTTCCTCTTTGATTTCTTTAGTGATCTCTTGGTTGTTTAATATCGTATTGTTTAGCTTCCATGTGTTTGTATTTTTTACAGTTTTTTTCCTGTAATTGACTTTTTGTCTCATAGTGTTGTGGTCAGAGAAGATCTTGATATGATTTCAATTTTCTTAAATTTACCAAGGCTTGATGTGACCTATCCTGTAGAATGTTCTGTGTACACTTGAGAAGAAAGTGTATTCTGTTGTTTTTGGATGGAATGTCCTATAAATATCAATTAAATCCATCTGGTCTAATGTGTCATTTAAAGCTTGTGTTTCCTTATTTATTTTCTGTTTGGGTGATCTGTCCATTTGTGTAAGTGGGCTGTTAAAGTCTCCCACTATTATTGCGTTACTGTTGATTTCCCTTTTATGGCTGTTAGCATTTTCCTTATGTATTAAGGTCCTCCTATGTTGGGTGCGTAGATATTTACAATTGTTATATCTTCTTCTTGGATTGATCTCTTGATCATTATGTAGTGTCCTTCCTTGTCTCTTGTAATAGTCCTTATTTTAAGGTCTATTTTGTCTGATGAGTATTGCTAATCCAGCTTTCTTTTGATTTCCATTTTCATGGATTATCTTTTTCCATCCCCTCACTTTCAGTCTGTATGTGTCCCTAGGTCTGAAATGGGTCTCCTGTAGACAGCATATATATGGGTCTCGTTTTTGTAACCATTCAGTCAGTCTGTGTCTTTTCGTTGGGGCATTTAATCTATTTACATTTAAGGTAATTATAGATATGTATGTTCCTATTACCATTTTCATAATTTTGGGGTGTTTGTTTTTGTAAATCTTTCTCTTGTGTTTCCTGCCTAGAGAAGTTCCTTTGGCATTTGCTGTAAAGCTGATTTGGTGGTGCTGAATTCTCTTAACTTTTGCTTACCTGTAAAGTTTCTGATTTCTCTGTCAAATCTGAATGAGATCCTTGCTGGGTAGAGTAATCTTGGTTGTAGGTGTTTTCCTTTCATCACTTTAAATTTATCTTGCCACTTCCTTCTGGCTTGTAGAGCTTCTGCTGATAGATCAGCTGTTAACCTTATGGGGATTCCCTTGTATGTTATTTGTTGCTTTTCCCTTGCTGCTTTTAATATTTTTTCTTTGTGTTTAATTTTTGTTAGTTTGATTAATATGTGTCTTTGCATGTTTCTCCTTGGGTTTATCCAGTATGGGACTCTCTGTTCTTCCTGGACTTGATTGACTCTTTCCTTTCCCATGTTGGTAAGTTTTCAACTATAATCTCTTCAAATATTTTCTCAGACCCTTTCTATTTTTCTTCTTCTTCTGGGATGCCTCTAATTCGAACATTGGTGTGCTTACTGTTGTCGCAGAAGTCTCTGAGACTGTCCTCCATTCTTTTTCCTTTATTCTGCTCTGTGGCAGTTATTTCCACCAGAATGGTCAACTTCTTATCATGGTCCATATCCCAAAATGGTACATATACAAACCCAGTGGGGGGCTCTACTCCAGAGTCTTTCAGGGATTCAGGTTGTTGGAGGGACTGTCATTTTTTGATCAGAGAGAGAAAGATGAAATTTCCCTTGTTGCCGCAGAGAGATAGAGAGTTTTGGGAGATCTTGCCCCAGCACCAACTGTTTTGAATCAAAAGGAGCACACACCATCTACTCATAGCCCATTAACAGAACTCATCACAAGACTCCAAGGCAAAGGAGATCAGAGAAACATCACCATCCCATGCACCAGAAGACAAATCAGAGTGGACATGGCTGCACACCTAAAGTGTCTACCACAGTGTGCCTAGCTTAGTGAAGTGTAAATTTCCAACATCAGTCACTCCAATCTAGAGCATAAAAGCATGAAGATGGCAAGAAGGCACTGGATGATGTTATCAGTCATTTACACATTGATAAGAACCACTTAAGAGATGCATTTTTAGGTGAGGAAAAGAACCTGAGATTGAGGAACTGGGCACAGAACTGATACATTTGAAGTACAGAAAACAAACTTGCTTAGCTGCCTATTTTTTTTCTAGCAGTGTCCTGTGCTTTGATATATATCTCAGGTGAATAAAATGAAATCAAATGTCACCTAACAAAGGCCAGACACCTGCTCAGAGTAATCTCACCACTGTCCAAAATCTAAAGATCAGAAAGACTTTGTTGGAACACTAAGAGTGTCTCTGTCTCTCAGGAACAAGGTCATATTTAAACAGAATTCCAACATATTAATTTGAGATGGAAACACTGCCATTCTCAGATAGGACTCACAAGCTCACACTCTTATTTCAAGAAGAAAATACTAAATGGAAAATCACTGTTACCTGGTAAATAGGAAATTAAAACAAGGAATGTCCGCTGATCTCAAGAATTGCTTCTCAGGTGAGAAGGCTTGAGGAATTCTCATATATTTTAGGAATAATTTGACCAAGGAGAACATGAGGCATAAGTCTACTTAGCCAAGACCAGCTATCTAATGGTATAGACATAAAGCTGTCCAAGACCTGGTACTCTTATTTTACACTATCATGACTAAACCGTTTATTTTCCATGGGCTTTCTCCAAATAGAGTAAGCACAAGTAATGAGATTTCAGATGGCTGAAATGAATTTACTTCCATTCCACACTGCCTCTCTGAGATGACTTCCAGAAAGCCTTAATTACAATTTTAGATATTCCCACATCCTTTCAGCACATATTCACTCATAGTATTACACATCTCCTCATTTATGATATGTAGATTTTTGCCATTGTAATTCTCAGAGGGCTCTTATATTTATTAGTCCTCAGGAACACCTCTCTGTGACCCCCATAAAATAAAAATATGTCCAATTTGGATTAATGCACTGACTCTATTTTCTATGGCAAATTATGTGGCATTTGGATTAACGTTTTGATACTCAGACTAGAAAAGGAAAATTGAAAATTAGTCCTAATAATTCTAGACTATATGAAAGATCAAATGAAGCTAATGATCAGCTTTTTACTAAAAAATAAAAATAAAATTAATTAAGGTGGCTTTACCTTTCATGTTTTTTCTTCAGATTTTCACTGAAAGGTATTAAGACTTTATCTACATAGAACAAATCTACCAAATGTTTCATTGGAAACATCTATAAGGCATACATCTACAAGCATTAAAACTATATATATTTATGGAAACAAATTTGACACTAATGAGAAATTTTCAACATGATGCTGAGAGCAGCTCAGCATAATCCCCCATTGCATTGGCTCTGGGTAGGTTTGGAATGACAATTCTACCAAGGACAATTAAATTTGGTAGCATTCATGTTTATAAGTAAAACAGAGAGTTTATCATACTGCACGATTCCAAAAATGATAGCATCCCTACAAAAAAAAATACACTCTCGGCTGAAGTGCAAACATACCTAACATTCCACTCAATATTTGTGGACAATTAGATTTGAAGGTCCCACTCTCAACTTTTGGGGATAAACACTGCCCTTTTAGTTCTTTCAATTAAAAAATTCAAATGATACCAAGACTGGTAGCAAATCAAGACAATAGTTTTCTAATGTCAGTCGGTGAACACCTAGAACCAGAAAACTTAAGTAGCATGGAGTTATTAATTACTTTAGGAAAAGTAACAAATGCAATCCAGAAGGGGAAAAATGGCATTAGGAGGAATGAGTCATAAAAATGAGTAAGGTAGGCTTCATAATATTATTCAGTGTTTGTCCTAAGCAAAATATAACTTTAAACAAGTTTTAAGACCTTTAAGAGAGAAGTTAGGCTTTCATACTTTTTTTAATATTCCCTTCAGGCTCTTGCAGTAGGCTATAAAGATAGAAAGATTCAATAAAGATTTGTTCATTCAATATTTACCACTTTTTTATAATGCCAACTATATCCTAGTTGCTATACCAGGTTTTAAATGTATATCACAAACAAGAAAGATTCTCTGCTGTCAAGGTGTTTATGGTCTAGGTGGGGTTTCCAAACAATAAAACATGCCATTAGAATTCACTGTTGTTGTTTTTTTAAAGGGATTAGAAGGTTGAGGGATAGTTAATTTAAAATGTTTTATTTCTTTTCATTTAAAAAAAAATTATTTATTTATTTTTGGCTGTGTTGGGTCTTTGTTTCTGTGCGAGGGCTTTCTCTAGTTGCGGCAAGCGGGGGCCACTCTTCATCGCGGTGCGTGGGCCTCTCACTGTCGTGGCCTCTCTTGTTGTGGAGCACAGGCTCCAGATGCACAGACTCAGCAGTTGTGGCTCGCAGACCTAGTCGCTCCGCAGCATGTGGGATCTTCCCAGACCAGGGCTCGAACTTGTGTCCCCTGCGTTGGCAGGCAGACTCTCAACCACTGCAACACCACGGAAGCCCCTAGAATTCACTGTTAATACAAGAGCAAAATACAAAACTCAGTTATATTTCTGTAAACAATAAACACTCTAAAAATAAAATTAAGAAAATTATATTTACAATATTATAAAAAATATTTAGAAATAAATTTGCCCAAAGAAGTGTAAGACTCATACTCTGAAGATTACAAAATATAGTTGGAAGAAATTAGAGAAGATTTAAATAAATGGAAAGATCAAAATAAATGAAAGAAATTAGAGAAGATCTAAATAAGCATTCATGAATCAAAAGACTTAATATTAAGATGGCATATGTATGTACAGATTCAATGTAAGCCCTATCACAGATGGCTTCTTTGCAGAAATTCACAAGATCATCCTAAAATTCATTTAGAAATTCAAGGTATGCAAAATGACCAAAAGAATCTTGAAAAAGAAAAGCAGAGTTGGAAAACTCACACTTAACAGATTTTAAACCTTATTACAAACCTAGAACAATCAAGCAAGTGTAGTAGTGGCATAAGGTAAACATATAGATCAAAGGAACAGAATTGAGAGTCCAGAAATAAAACCTCACATTTATTTAGGAAAAATTTAGTTCTGACAAGTTTTCCAAGACAATTCAATGGGGTAAAGAACAGTCTTTTAACAAATAGTGCTGAGACAGCTAGATAGCTACATGCAAAAGAATGATACTGAGCTACATATAAAAAACAATTCAAAATTGATCGTAGATATAAATATCATGTCTGAAACTATAAGATTCTTAGAAGAAAACATAGAAGTAACTCTTCATGACCTTAACCTAGACAATGAATTCGTAAAGAAAACTCCATAAGTCCAGGCAACAACAACTATATATATAGTTGGCTTTCATCAATTTTTTAAAATTGTACTTCAGTGGACACCATCAAAAGAGTGAAAATAAAATCCACAGAACAGGAGAATATATGTGAGAATATATTTCAAATTACGTACCTGATAAAGGGTTTGTATCTAGAATATATAAATAACTCCTATAACTCAACAACAGAAAAACAAATGTCCTATTGACAATAGGCAAAAGATCTGAATAGCCACTTCTCCAAACAAGATATACACATGGCCAATAGACACATAAAAAGATACTTATACTACAATGAGATGCCATTTCATACCCAATAAAATAGCTACAATCAAAAAGACAGATAATAACAAATGTCAGTGAAAGTGTGGAGAAATTGGAACCTTCATGCATTGCTGGTGGAAATGTAAAACAAGCCAGTTATTTTTAAAAAACTGTTTGCCAACTTCTGAAAAAGTTAAACATGGAATTACCATATGATCCACTCTTGGCATATACCCAAGAGAACTGAAAAGCTATGCCCACTCAAAAACTTACAGATGAATATTCATAGAAGCACTAGACACAATAGACCAAAAGTGGAAACAGCCTAAATATTCATCAGCTGATGAATGGATTAACAAAATGCTGTATATCCATAAAATGGAATATTACTCAGCCACAAAAAGGAGTGAAGCTCTGATACATGCACAGATGAATTTTTAAAACATTACACTAAATGGAAAAAGCTAGTTGCAAAGAACCACATATTGTATGATTCCATTTATATGAAATGTCCACAATAGGCAATTCCATAGAGTCAGAAAATATATTAGTGGTTGCCAAAGGTTGGGGTGGAAGGAAAGAGAGAATGGGGAGTAAATGCTAATGGGTGCAAGCCTCCTTTTAGGAATGACTAAAATATTCTGGAATTAGATAGCAGTGATTCAGGCATGATTTTGTGCACATTCTAAAAACCACTGATTAATCTACTTTAAAAGGGCAAAGTTTATGATATATGAATCTACAAGGAATTCAGACAACTTATGCAGTCTAAGGAAATAGTCTGCACAAGACTGCCCTCACTTCACACCCTAGATACAGATTTGGAGGTCCCCAGGGCCACCTTCACTGCACACCAGCTGTCTACAAATTAGGGGGTTTCCTAATAACAACCCTCAGATTCAATAATGACTCATGGAACTCAAGAAAGCACTGTACTTAGAGTCACAGTTTTATTTTAAGAAAGGATACAAATTAAAACCAGCTAGAGGAGGAGACACTTAGGGTGAAATCTGGGAAATTTCCAAAAGTAAAGTTTCCATCATCTTCAAGGGTGTGTTACCTTCCCAGCATCAGTATGTTACAATATATATGGAGTATTGTGAAACAGGGAAGCTCACCCATGCATTAGTGTCCAGAGCTTTTATTGAGGCTTAATTATGTAGCCATGATTGATTGAATCATTGCCCACATAGTCTAACTCAGTTTCCATCCCTCTTTCCTTGCCCAAAGGTAGGGTTCATATCAGGTAGCTCAAAGCCCAAACTCTCTAATCACTTGATTGGTCTTTCTGGCACGACCAAGTGTTACCTCCTTAATGTAACTTAGCATCTCCTGAGCATAAACAATCAGATATAATCCAAATTACACATCATGAATAACAAAGATACTCTTATCACTCAGGAAATTAAAAGAGCTTGGAAACAACCTGCCAGCACTCCCAGGACAAAATTCAGATCTCCCTTTAAGTGAGGTCAAATTCCTTACTACACAGAATTATATCTCAGTAAAGCTGCTATTAAAAAAAAAAGAAAGAAAAAGAACATTGAATCCTGATTTATGATAGATACTGCCTACATGCATATAAAGTGAATATAGGAATTTAAGTCATATTAAAGAATTTTAGAAGGATTCTTCAGAAGCGTAATATATGTATATCACTGCTATTGAAATAATGCCTGAATAAAAGAAAAGTTAAACTACTGGCAATAATTTTTAAAAATTTACTGTGGAAGTTCTGTTATGGGAATAAATAAAGGCATCCATGGAACAAGTAAGAGATGCATGCAGTGCAGGAGGGACATCAAGAGAGGCTCTGGTAAAGTACTAGCTTCAGGAAGTTTCCATGGGTTTGAGTGGTGAATTGTCAACAGTAAACACAGAAAGTAATGGAATCCTTTAAGATACCATGACAAGACTTGACCTCAAAGTCAAGAAAATATAAGTGGAAAATATAACAGTTCTGGAGTCCAGAGTGATGAGCTACAGCTATTTAAATCTCCACCCCTTACAGAGAGGATTTGTCCCAGAGTCTAGGCAGGACCATGTCCTCAGCTGAGGACCAAGTGGCTCAAGATATTAGAAGAGAAGAGGAATGCAACACAAAGGGCATGGCTCAGGGTCAACATGAAACCTACCTTCACACAGAATCCATTTGGAACAATTACGTGGACCCAAAGTCATTGATTTTAATCTTTGCTTCTCCTCGCAAATAAGCTATGTGAAGAGAATCCTATGGACAGTTGCTTAGAGTAGATTCTTCTCAATGACAGAACTCTGAAGACAAATTCCAGTTAGGAAATTAAAAGTCATGTCGGCCTCATGCATGGTCAGGAACCAGAAGGAGCTGAGTAGCACCTGGACCCAGTAGCATCAGTATCCTTAACCTACTTTGGAGTGGAGTTCACATCTACTTCAGAAGACCTGTTTGCTTTTACAAGTTAACATCCAAAGCAAAACTGGTTTCTAGCAGAACCCTACATTAATGCAATGAAAAAGCATGTGTTGTAAATGAAAAAAGCTTATCTGAAAAAACTTGTTATAATAAAATTCACTTATTAATTGCTTCATTTATCCAAAATATGCCCTTGAACATCTGCTAATAATATATTTATTCAAGTAACAGGTATTTATTGGATGCCTACTAATATCAGGCATTTAGTCCCTGATGATACAGAAGTAAACAAATCAAATAAGGTAGAGCTCTGCATTCAGATATCTTACATCTTAGGAGGAACACAAGTAATAAACACAAATACACACATAAGAACATAGATATGTACCTAAGATAGATAATTCATACAATGAAAATGTACTGAAGAAAATAAAACGGGGAAATTAGATTAAGCGTGCCTGAGGAAGGGGAATTCTAATTTTGCTATGTTAGATGACAGAAAGCGTTGCTAAGGCAGTGACATTTGGATGACATTTTGCGTGGAAAACAGCCAGGCAAAATGTGGAGGAAGAGAGTTCCAGCTAGAGAAAATATCAAGTGGAATAGGAGAGGGAATATGCTAGGGAATTTGAGGAACAGAAAGAGGGATGATACAGAAAGCAGAGGCCAATATATATAGCTCCTTATAGGCCATGGGGAGGGGTGTGGATTTAACGCTAAATGCCAAGTGCTGGGCCATGTGGATTATAGGGTCACATTCTCTGCCCTCTTGAGTCTTCCAGTCTAGACTGTGGGGCACAAACACTAAACAAATAGCCACACACAAAAAATAGAACTACAGACTGGGACACGATACAGAGGAAGACTCCAGATCACTCTGGGGCTTTATAACCAGAAAACCCAATTTAATTTGGGGGTAGGAAGGGCTTCTTGGGGGGAATAACCTTTAAGGGAAAATTTAAAGGGGAGTTGTATTAATATAACCAGTTACATTAAGTTGATTATTTTAGGTTTATATGAATAAATAAAGATAGATAGAGATGATAGAGTTATAGAATTCATTCACTTTAATTAAAAATTTTAAATGGTGACCCTAATGAGGCTCCTGATGAAAAGAATGACAAATTTTCAGTCACACAGAATATATGCCATCAGACATGAAAATTTTATTATCTTTGCAATGACAGATTGAGTCACTATACAGGACTTCATAATATTTGAAATTAGGAACATGGCATTAAAGTTCATGAACTGATTACCATAATTATAGTTCATTTGATCCTGATTGCTTTTGTAGGAAGTCTTGATTAAATCTGTCTGCCCTTGTAATTACTACAGCTTCTTTCTTAACAATGCTAAAAATTTCTTGGGATAATAATTCAGCATTTTGCTTTCAGCCCTTACCCTCTTCCTGTACCATATTGCTACAGATGTTTTAATCATAAATTTTTTCTTAAAAACCTGGAGTAGTAGTTTACAAAGATTTTCACTTACAGTATTCAGAGACTCAGAACAAGTTGGGAAAGGCAAGCATTATTCATTCTATTTACAGATGAGGAGACTGAAGATCACCAAGGAGAAGTGAATGATCCTAAGCCACATAACTCTAACTGTGTTAGTTTCTCTTCTTCAGGTTTCCAGAGAGTTCTAGCACGTTGGATTCACACAGGCAGGGAGCCATCCATGCATTCTTCTTCACCAACAGGGAAATGCATGTGAGAGTCACTTTGCTTCGTTACCAAAGGAGAGCAGAGAGGCTAGAAAGAAGCTGAAGGGTAGGGGAGAAGTTCCTATTGAAACACAAAGATCTTTTGATCTCCCCCCTCCAACTTTCTGAGTTCTCAGCCTACACCTTACAACTTGGATTTTGGCAGCCAAATAACAAGTCAGAGTCTGCTACCTGGGACAAAGGAAGAGGCTGGAGGTAGGGGGAATTTTTCTGTCTGCAAACATTAACCTTTGAAGAAGACTTCTGTAGATCTAGAGCCCCAACCCTTTACAAAATAATTCATCCAAGAGAGTTCAATTAGATGAGTGGGCTTCACAGAATTCCTAGAAAACCAAGGCCACCAACGTGGGTGGTATTTGATGGTGGTTGCTATTTTGGAAGGTTTGCCCATGAGAGATGAGAGGCAGGGGCCCAAGTTGGCTGGGAGTGTAAGGGCAAGCCCAGAAGAGGTAATATTGAACATTAATTGTGTACCAGAGACCTGCCAAAAGATTGGGGTTCCAAAAGGAGAAGCTTCCGTCCTAGACAAGGCCATGGGATGAAAGCTCAGCCCCAGAGAAACTGCTGACCTGGTATAGGGAGAAGTACAGTGATCAGTTGTGACTCAAAAATAAAAGTGAGGGCCCAGTAATTCTCCCAAAGGACCAACTCCAATTCCTTCTATAGACATATGCTTGGGAAAGAGGGAAAAAATAAGAGGATCAGGCTTCCCTGGTGGTGCAGTGGTTGAGAGTCCACCTGCCGATGCGGGGGACACGAGTTTGTGCCCTGGTCCGGGAGGATCCCACATGATGGGATCCTGGGCTGATGTGGGCTGATCCCACATCAGCCCAGCGGAGCAGCTGGGCCCGTGAGCCATGGCTGCTGAGCCTGTGCATCCAAAGAGGATCAATAGGTATTGGTATAGGCTGAATTGTGTACCCTTAATTCCTATGTCTAAGTTCTAAGCCCCAGTACCTCAGAATATGACTGTATTTGGAGACAGGGCCTTTAAAGAGTGGGTTAATTTTGCTCATGGTGTGAGGAAATGTTCTAATCTCATTTTTTCACATGTAGCTGTCCAATTTTCCCAGCACAGCTTATTGAAGGGGCTGCCTTTTCTCCATCATAATATTCTTGCCTCCTTTGTCATAGATTAATTGACCATAGGTGTGTGGGTTTATTTCTGGGCTCTCTATCATGTTCCATTGACCTATGCTTCTGTTTTTTGCAAGTTTTAATTACTGTAGCTTTGTATTATAGTCTGAAGTCAGAGAGCATGATGCCTTCAACTTTGTTCTTTTTTCCAAGGTTGCTTTGGCAATTTGGAATTTTTTGTGGTTCCATATAAATTTTAAGATAATTTGTTCTAGTTCTGTGAAAAATGTCATGGGTTTTTGACAGGGATTGCATGAAATCTGAAGATTGCTTTGGGTAGTATGGAAATTTTAACAATATTAATTCTCCCAATCCAAGAACACAGAATATCTTTCCATTTCTTTGTATCATTTTCAAATTCCTTCATCAATGCTTTATAGTTTTCAGAGTATAGGTCTTTCCCCTCCTAAGTTAAGTTTGTTTCTAGGTATTTTATTATTTTTAAAGTGATTGTAAATGGGATTGTTTCCTTAATTTCTCTTTCTGTTGTTCATTATTAGTGTATAGAAAAGCAACGGATTTCTGTATATTAATCTTGTATCTTGCAATCTTGCTGAATTCATTTATTAGCTCTAATAGTTTTTTGGTAGAGACTTTAGAGTTTTCTACATAATATCATGTCATCTGCAAATAATGACAGTTTTACCTCTTTCCTTCTAATTTGGATACCTTTTATTTCTTTTTCTTTTCTGATGTCTATGTCTAGGACTTCCAATGCTATGTTAAATAGAAATAGTGAGAATGGGCAACCTTGTTTTGTTCCTGATTTTAAAGGAAAAGCCTTAGGTTTTCATACTGGAGTATGATGTTAGCTGTGAGTTTGTCATAAATAGCCTTTATTATGTTGAGATATGTTCCCTCTATACCAACTTTGATGAGAGTTTTTATCATGGAGAGATGTTGAATTTTGTCTAAAGTTTTTTCTGCATCCATTGAGATGACTGTGTGATTTTTATCCTCCCTTTTGTTAATGTGGTGTATCACATTGATTGATTTGCAAATACTGAACCACCTGTGAATCCCTGGAATAAATTCCACTTGATCACTGTGTATGATCCTTTTATATATTGTTGAATTCAACTTGCTGATATTTTGTTGAGGATTTTGCATCTATATTCATCAGAGATATTGGCCTGTGATTTTCTGTTTTTGTAGAGTCCTTGTTTGGTTTTGGTATCAGGGTAATAGTGGCCTTGTATAATGAATTTGGGAGTATTGCATCCTCTTCAAATTTTTGGAATAGTTTGAGAAAGATAGGTATTAGCTCTTCTTTACATGATTGGTAGAATCCCCCTGTGAAGCCATCTGGTCCTGGACTTTTGTTTTCTAGTAGTTTTTTATTTTTTTTAATTACAAGTTCAATTTTATTACTAGTGATTGGTTGGTTCAGATTGTCTATTTCTTCCTGATTCAGGGAAGCTTGTATGTTTCTAGAAATTTGTCCATTTCTTCTGGGTTGTCCAATTTGTTGGCATGTAACTGTTTATAGTATTCTCTTATGATTTTTTGTATCTCTGTGATATCAGTTGTTATTTCTTCTCTTTCATTTCTTATTTTGTTTATTTGAGATTTCTCTCTTCCTCTTTAGGAGGCTTGCTAAAGTTTAGTCAATTTTGTTTATATTTTCACAGAACCTGTTTTTGGTTTCATTGATCTTTTCTATTGTATTTTTTTCTCTATTGTATTTATTTCAACTCTGATCTTTATTATTTCCTTCCTTTTGCTGAATTTGGCTTTGTTCTTCTTTTTTTAATTCCTTTAGATGAAAGTTTATGTTGTTTATTTGATATTTTTCTTGTTTCTTGAGGTAGGCCTGTGTGACTATAAACTTCCCTCTTAGAATTGCTTTTGCTGCTTCCCAAAGATTTTGGAAAGTTTTCTTTCCATTTTCATTTGTCTCGAGGTATTTTCTGATTTCCTCACACCATTTGAAAAATAAACTCAAAATGGATTAAAGACCTAAATGTAAGACCTGAAACCATAAAACTCCTAGAAGAGAATATAGGCAGAACACTCTTTGACATGAATCATAGCAATATTTTTTTGTATCTAAAAATAAAAGCAAAAATAAACAAATGAGACCTAATCAAACTAAAAGCTTTTGCACAACAAAGGTAACCATTGACAAAACAAAAAGACAACCTATTAAATGGGAGAAAACATTTGCAAATTGTGTGACCAATAAGGGTTAATATCTAAATTTTATAAATGGCTAATACAACCCGATATCAAAAAAACCCAAAGAACTCAGTTTAAAAATGGGCAGAAGACCTGAATAGACATTTTTCCAGAGAAGATATACAGATTGCCAAAAGGCACATGAAAAATGCTCAACATCACTAATCATCAGAGTAATGCAAATCAAAACCACAATGAGATATAACCTCACATCTGTCAAAATGGCTATCATCAAAAAGTCTGTAAATATCAAATGTTGGTAAGGATGTGAAGGAAAGGGAACACTTGTACACTGTTAGTGGGAATGTAAATTGGTACAGCCACTATGGAAAACAGTATGGAGGTTTATCAAAAAACTAAAAATAGAACTACCATATGATCTAGCAATTCCACAGCTGGGTATATATCCAAAGAAAACAAAAACACTAATTTGAAAAGATACATGCATCCCAATGTTCATAACAGCACTAATTACAATTGCCAAGATACAGGAGCAACCTAAGTACCCATCAACAGGTGAATGGAAAAAGAAGATGTGAAATAGATATTACTATCCATGTGATACAGAATATTACTCAGCCATAGAAAGAATGAACTTCTGCCATTTGCAACAAAATGGTTGAATCTAGAGAGTATTATGCTTAAGAGAATGAAATAAGTCAGACAGAGACAGACACTCTGTTATCACTTACATGTGGAATCTAAAAAATAAAACAAATGAATGTATGTAACAAAACAGAAGTAGACTCATAGATATAGAAAACAATCTAGTGTTACCAGTGGGAAGAAAGAAGGGGAGAGGAATGAAATAGGGGTATGGGATTAAGAGACACAAACTACCATATATCAAATAGATAAGCTACAAGGATATTTTGTACAGCAGAGTGTAATATAGCCATTATTCTATAATAACTTTAAATGGAGTCTAATCTATAAAAATATTGAATCATGATGTTGTACACTCCAAACGATATAACATTGTAAATGAACTGTACTTTAATAAAAAAAAAAAGATTTGATTAAGTTAAAGTGAGGTCATTAGGATAGGCCCTAATCCAATACTATTGCATTGGATTCTTTATAACAAGAAGAAATTTGGACACAAACACAGAGGGAAAACCATGTGAAGACATAGAGAGAAGATAGCCATCTGTAAGACGTGAGACAGGTTTCAGAAGAAACCAACCCTACCAACACTTTGATCTCTGATTCCAAGCCTACAGAATTGTGAGCAAATCCATCTCTGTTGTTTAAGCCACCCAGTCTGTGGTACTTTGTTATGGCAGCCATAGCAAACTAATACAGGTATGTCTATGTTTTTCTTCTAAGCCCCAAACTTCTCCGGGGGGAGGGAGTCATCATAATATGCAGCCAACCTCTGAGGAGATGGATTAGAAAAGTGAGGGAGTCTGGTCTGTTGGAGCAGAGAGGGGTGGCATCAGCAGACCCATCTGCAAGGAAATAAGAAAGAGTTTCTGGGAAATGAGGAAGGGAATGCTACTCCCTTCTTCTGTTCCTACGAATTGCCCAAAGACAGCAGTGAAACAGCTTCTCAGTGAAAAAAATGCCTTTTCCTCTTCCTTCACAATACAGCACACAAAGGATCACCCCATCCTTCAGAGTGAGCCATCTCATTGGGATTTACAAAATAAAAGGTAGTCAGGCTGTTCAAGTCTTTACAAAAATCCTTGACCCAGAAGGGTTAGAATCTAGAAGAAGGAAATCAAGACATAATGGGTGATTATTTTCAAGAGTATCACTCTTGATATTCTGCTCTTTCCATTCTTTTGTCTGTGTGTGTATTCAGAATCATAGCCATTGTGGTTATACAGTTCTCAACTTACTTTGGTTATATTTTAGCTTTTTAGAAGGCATAGAAAAATATTCAAATGAGACATGGTATGTGAGAAATGAAAAGAGAGAATGAGTTATTGAAAGCTCTAGGGAAACCTGAGGTCACCTGTGCTGCTGGAAACCCAGGCTGCAGTGCATTGGAGCAACACTGTGGTCAAAAAGTACCCCCACCTTCAGTGCTCCAAGTAGAACAAATATTAGGGTGAAGAGCCAGATGGGGTCATTCCCTCCGAGTCTCCCTAGAGACATCCTTAACTGAGCAAGCAGGCAGGTAGATGCACAGTGGCACTTGCCCTCCAGGGAGTGGGGAGCCCTTCTTGTGCCCTTCACCAGCTGATCTTAGTCATTCTGAATCAGAGGAATCAGCAAGTCCATCACTTGGAGATTTAATTATCTTTTCTTTACTCAAATCTCATAATGAATCATTCCAGGAGGTTATTAATTTTTCATTCCAGAATGAGTGCATGAAGGCTACCTAGTATGATGTTCTGCTACCTTTGAAAAATTCCACTCATGCCATGGGTCTGTACTGTGAATGGGCTGTACATTCTCTTGATTAACAGTTAGAATCACATTGAATCTTGCCGACAAGGGCTTAAGGCAAGGTCATACTAGTGTGCACCTAAACATCTTTTAACTGAGATATTGCCAAACCCATACTGGCTTCAACCAGAGGCTGGAGCATGGGGCACTACAGAGCCCCACCCCCCAGCCAGAACGCAGGAGCCCCTGTATCTAACATCTGTCAGTCTGCCACTGAAGCTGCCTCTACCTGAGTTCAGGATTAATGATCTCTCACTTGAACAATAACATTAGCCTTCATCTTACTTTTTCCAGCTTCTCTTCCTACATTCAACCCTACCAAACCATACTCAGCCTGCACTTGCTTGGACATACCTCCAAGTTTGTTGGAGGAAAGTTCTTGATATTTGAAAAGAAATAAGAGTTAATCAAGGAGTCTTCAGCAATATAAGAATTTCCTTAATTTTTTGTCATGTTATAGTTGGTGCTCCATAAATGCACATGAAATGAATCAAGGATGCATAGGGCAGCTCTCTGCTCTGCAGATATAGTGTTCCTACAAGTGTCATCTGTTTCCCACTTCTTCCTCAGTTTCTTTTTCAATCACATCAAGGTCTTAATTTTTAGTAGCATTTTTATCTTCTCGATTTCTTTAGGTAACAATTATTTAATTAGCATCTACTAAGGGCTTTAAATTATGTATTTATTTTTATCAAGTTCTTCATTGCTTTTCTTCCTCAGTAGATTCTAAACTCCACAAAAACAGAGACCTGTCTGGCTTACTCACTATGAGATCTTCGACACCTGGAAAACAGTAGGTGCTAAAATATATGTGTAGTGCTAAATGGATGAATGTGTAAACATGCACCTACAATCTCAACAACTGAGGTTTTTAGGGTTTGTTTCCTCCCTCTATTGCTTTCTTTTTTATTCAAACAACATCAAGATCGTACCTATTTGTTTTAAAACAACAAAAAATGATTGTTTGGGAGGGCTCTCAGATTAGCCATTTCTTCATGGTGATTGATGGACTGACGTTTTCACTTTTTCACCTTCCATTTCTATCCTGAATCACTCTCCCTTCTAATACAGACTACACACTGATAGGAGCTTTTGCAGCAGATGCCGGAACAGCTCCCAGTATGATACTGCAAAGCCTCTTTCCCCAGCAAAATCTGAGTCCATCAGTAACACGTACATTCTCCATTCTCCACAGCCAAGATTACAATTTTTTCCAGTCAGATTTCACTTGCTTGGGGTAAATCTTGTAGGCTATTAAATCTGACTTTCTGATCCCTGCTAACAGGCTATTTGAAGAACTATCAAAGGGACACTGCCAGTGTCTTGTATATTACAGTAAGCCCTTGATAGCAGCCATAATGTGTTGTATGATGGGGAAGGTTGTCTAAAGATAAAAATAGGCAGACGGGCAGGCATCAGCCCAATCGACTTAATTTTACACATGTACAGCCACTGGCATGTCTGCAATGAGATTAAGTAATGCCCTTGTTGGCAAACATTAAAACTTTTCTCCAATAACAAATCTTTAGTTGATACTATAACTTTGGTGCAACTAAGTGTAGGAAGGAAAGAACAAATAGTAGTTGATTCCAAAGGAACCCTCTCGTTTAAAAAAGCTCACCAATTAGGAAGGCATATATCAGATAGAAGTGTGTACATAAGAAGGATTTACAGTTTTTTTGTTTTCAAATAGTCAGAGATGTAGATAAGCAGAACAGACTGAAAGCTGTTGTCAGACCCTTCCTCTTTTCTGCCTTCACAGCTAGAAGGGAAATTCTAAGTTTGCTACAAGCTCTCTATTAAATCATAATATATGTTTCCTGCACATCATTAAACCTCTAGCTGATTACTTGATGCATTTCTCTGAAACAAGGGAGCCCCACTTAGGACAGGAAGCACTTATAAAAATAGCCCTTTTAGATATCACCTGTGATTCTGATGATCTGTCAAAGCCAAGATGCAGAGACACCAAGGTCAGAAACACCCTGCGAAAGCAGATTGTATCCCTGCTTCTAGGCAAAACAAAAGAAGGGGGAAAGCCCATGGCTGGTGAAGCCATCAATTTCTGGGAAATGATGTCTAATCACAAGTTTGCATATGCAGTACGTGCCCTGGGAAAAAAAAGACAGGACCTACAGGGCACATTTAAGACGCATCTCAAATGCAGTCCTCAGAACTCCATTCAAGGAGGGAATAATTGGATGGGACCAGAGGGGGAAGGTGAATGGGGAAAGCAATGGGTTGAGGCTGAAAACACTTGAGTCTTGTCACAAGTGGGCCGGTGTACATCAAAGAGTTCACATGGATCCCATTCTATGTATTTCTGCGGTGATACTATGAAATGTGTGCTTTCCTTTAATATCATGGAAGAAAAAGCAGGTCCTGGAAAATATGGTTATTTTAGTTGTTTTAATACTGGAATGTTTGAATATAGTGTATTTGCTAATTTAATTCCAAGTATTTGTTGCATACTCCCTTATTAACTCAAAGGAAATTGCATGCAGGTACCGCAAAGGTATAAGTAAAAAAGCCCTTCCATTTGTGACGTGCCTGCTTTTACCAATGCCTGAATTCCATGCTGGCTGAGATTATCTCTGTGTCGAATGGGAGAGGTACTATGAATTCTAAATGCTACATTATCTTGCTTTATAACTGCAATGCCTAATAACAGCAAGAGGGCTTTGGGCCACAATTAATAGCCATTCTTGCAGATCTTTTAACTCTGCAATCTCTAAGGCGTTTGCTTTCCATTAACATTTCCAGAAATTGCTTACTTTACATTATTAAAGTGCTGTGAGTGATAGTTTCCAAATTATTCCTAAGCTAATTATTAAAAAATGATTACTCCAAAAAGCTTTTCCCACTTTAAATTGTACCTTTAAGAGTCTTGCAATAAATATGAAGATAGAGCCAGAGCTATTGCAAGCATCTCTGTTTGTGATATAACCAGTTTTATTAAGCCAATCTCCAGTGTACTCTAAAATGTGTTTTCATTACAAGTTATGGTGCTAAATACCATGAGAAAAGATATGGAAATCAGCAATATTAACTGTGCCAGTTAAGATGAGCCAAACTAACCTAATGAAGGGGATATAGCCACTAGAAAGCTATGTTTTGATTTTTTTTAAAGGTTAGTTAGACTGCCTAATTATCCCAGACTGAGAGCATATTATTCTCTTAGAAAAGCAAGCATAATTAACTTAGAGAGAGGCCTCCCCTACAAGCAAAAACAAGTGAATAAGAAAACTCCAAGCCAAAGTGGTTTGCTTCTGTTGAAATCCAGTGACTTGATGCTTATATAAATAGGATAAAACACACATGCACACACACTCACACAAACACACACACAACAATAGCTGTTAAATGTGGCCATCCTGAGAGTTTACAAGATGTGGAAGAGTTGACTGCAAATCTATATCCATAATTTCTAACCTGTATAAAGTATGCTTCTCAAGAAGATGAAAAGAAAATACTTCCTAGGAAAGAATGGCACATCCGTTACTTTGAGCTGCCTAGCAACAATCCCCCTTTCTTTTGGTAACACTGCCCCAACTTTCTTTCTGGAATTATCTGTTGCACCTACATTGCACTCCCTTACAGTTTAATGTTCCCTAGGAAACTATCCAATAAACCAACTGCACACAAATGTCCACTTCAGAGTCTCAGAGAAGACTTTTCCAGGGAAGTCAATATAAGCTACTGGTGCCAGAATTGGCCCTAGGAAGCAGGAACTAAAATGAGATTTTAGTTTCTATCACTTGTCTGCTGACTGGCAATGAAGATCACATCACTGGTAGTTGGGGTGGAACTGATAGCCCCCTTGTATGCTATAGCAAGATAGATATTAATACTTTCACAGGTTTTACATAACGGCTTATAAAGTGTTTGAGCTACTGATGAAGGATCCTCTTCAGCATTTCATCAAACCAAAGGCTCTATTTTACGGCCAAGGAGGTGAGGTATTTGACACAAAATTATAGCATCTATTCATCTTCTACCACATCACCTAGAAACAGCAGGCAAAATAGAGCCATAGAATACATAGTTGAGGCACCAGCTTGAAGATGACACTTTCAAGGATGGGCACCACTCTCCAAGACCTAGTATACACCATAAATCCACTGTATGGTTCTGTGTTCCAACTGGTAGAATACATAGAGCTGAGAACTGAGAAGCAGAAGTAAGAGCCACTCCATTTACCATCACTCCCAGTGGGGAGTTTTTCTCTCTCATCCACATAAATGTAGGCTCTTGGGTCTAGCGATTCTGATTCACAGAGGGAGGACACTTCTACCAGGGGATGCAGCAAGAGTACCATTAATCTATAAGCCCTGGCTGCTGGCCTATCACTTCAGGTTCCTTGTGCCAAGAGACCAGACTGCAAGGAAGCTCATTATGCTGGAAGGAGTAATTGACACTAATCTTCAGGAAGATGTTGAACTACTGTTACACAATGAAGGTAAAAGTATGCTAGAAACCCAGTTGATTCACTGGAGCTTTTTAATACTCCCCTGCCTAATTGTGGCAGAAAATTGTCAAGAGAAGCATTCATGACATGAGAAGGGCATAGTGACCATGTCCCCAGACCCCTCAAAGATGAGAGCCTGGGTCACCCCATGAGGTAAGCCATGACAGAAGAGGTGCTAGCAGAGAGTACAGGACTCACAATGGGCCATGCAGGAGGGAGCATCAGTTATGGCCCCATGAACAACTGTAGCAGCGGGAGCTGTAATTTGTTTCACCAACCTTACCCTTGTAAACTTCCCCACAAAAATAGACCAACCAGAATTCTAGAGGAGCTGTTGCCAGATAGGCTGAACTTATACAGCAAATGGATCCAAGTGGTAAAAGGAGTAGACAGTAGTGGATGCTGGGGTGCAGCACCCAGATCCCCCGCTTAAGACTGAGTTACTACTTCCCCCAGCTGCCAAGGTGTATTTCCAGATGGCAGCGCAGGTGTGAATTCTCCAGGAATTTCTGTCAGCCATTGAGAGCTTGCTCATCCAACATTATCTCTTTCTCAAGTATAGCCTTCACTCAACAACTGGTTAATGTGGGAGGGAGTAGTAAGCCCTATCTCGGAAGAATCACTCCAGCTTCAGAGCTGCCATCAACAACCACCGGACCATGCAAAGCAATGACAGTATTTCTGATATTTACACATTTCAGTTAACAAGGTACTGTATCAAGCGAGGAATACATGGGTATATGTAGAGATATATATATATATATATATATATGTCTATGGGCTATCATTAAATAAATTTGTTTTTCCCTGTATTTAATGAAAAAATAAAACCTGCCACAAGATGCATTCCTTTAAGTGGGCTTCCATATTCTATGAAGAAATATTTAGAACTTATGCCAGGATAAGGCAAGAATAATCTACTTTCCTGGAAGGGAGTAACATAAGGGCCTCATTCTTATCCATTTGTATCCATGCAAAGATTTTTGCAATTAAAGGAAAAAGAAAGAGGAGGCAGGGGTGGGGTGGGGGGGAGGTGAGAAGAAAGAGAAAGGAGGGAGAGGGGAAGGATAGGAAGAAAAATTTCAAGATTCGAAATATAGCAGTATACAAGAAGGCTATTCACGATGACCTATTCTCAATTTATCCCATTCAAGAATTTGTCATATAATTCCCCCCAGCAGTCCACAATAGTCCTTGGCTCCCTAATAAATTACAAGGAATAGATAAAAATGCTGAAATTAGTTCTTATGCTCAAGCTTCTCCATCAACAAACTGTAATAAAGAGAACTACACAGCTCCTGTCCCTGCCTGTTGAAAGCCTGAAATATAAGTCCTATTGCTTAAAGATTGCAGCTCTCTGATTGCAAATGTGACATTGGTTTTGGGTCCTGGGATGTTTGCAAAGATGCAAATGTTAACAGGATCAGCAAGTCTAGAAAAGGATTTGAGGGAAGACTGTCAGAGCATTAAAGAAAACTCTGAGGCTTGGTTTCCTCACCCGAAGGAAGGGTTGGTTCTCCTGGACTTTCTGTCTGCTCCCTTCCAGAAGGACTTGGCCAAGCTTCTATGGCCACCCCAGAGAGAGGAAGATGGAGATGTTCGTTCCTCCCAGCCAGGGGCAATAGCTCAGTTCCTTTGCATTCTTCCCTGCAAGTCAGCAGGGCGCCATTGGCAGCATCCTTGTGATTCCTTACATGGGCCCCGAGTATTACAGTTTTCCAAATTAAGTTCCTCTCCTTTCCTCTGCAGAGTGCCATGCTCTATCTTGGAGGTTTTTCTCCTTCATGTGGAGCAGCTTGCCCTCTACTTCCTGTTTTCTAGAGGCCAGCTCCCTGACCCTAATCATTTACCTCAGGAAACTAAGAACATCAGAAACTGAAGAAATTGAAAAGGCCATTTCCGCTCCCGGAGGTCAGAAGCTACTCAAGGCCAAATGTTATAGGGGCATTCGAGGCCAAGTAAAAGCAATTTACTTCTCACAACATTTTACCAGGGAGGCCAGTGGAGTCACCCCATTAAAACAAGTCACCTCTCACACTTTCCCTCATTGAGTAGGTCCCCTCAGTGAGGAGAGGGGGCAATGCCCTCCTGCTTACATGAAGTGGACACAGTGATACTCTGTACGAGTGGTTTCCAGCATCCGTCCACAATTGAATCCCCTGGAAAGCTGCTCACAGCACAAATCTTGGCCCCACCCCCTGAGTTTCTGATTCAGTCATTTGGGGGTGGGGCTTAAAGATTCTTTTCTAACCACTCCCTCAGGGGATGCTGACCCTGCTAGCCCACAACCCTCACTTTTTGTGGACTTCTGCACCATACTAAGTCTCTACCATGTGTGTAGGGACAGCAGGTGACCCCAGCCAAATGGCTCTCAATGAGTCTGCTTGGGATGGAGATTTGATTTAAAGTAGACCAGGAAGGCAAAATGAATACGAAGAGAAATAGGGAGGAAAACCCTGATCTCACGATACTGGCTTTCCAGTCTCACCCGTGAGCCATAGCAAACAGCTGAGCCAATTTCAAAGGGGGGCACTGGTGGCAAAGAAAACTTTCAATTAGCACATCTGCAACAGAGATTGTTGCCTGAATATTTTTCTGGTTCAATAGTCTTATCAGCCAGGCACCGGAAGGAAGCCCAGCCAGTGAAAGGCTTGTAATTATTTTTATTCACCTTGAAACCTAAATGCTGGTTCAGATGAGAATTCAACTGATTTGCAAACAGTGTGTACTCTTTTCCTTGTCATCACACAGACAGCCAATTAATGACATTAAAGATTAATTAACAGGCAAGCTGTGCACTACCTGCCAAAGAGATGATTAAACTTGGAGTCTATGTTTCTTCCCAGAAAAGAAAATAAACCTCAGTAATTAAAGGTTCAGAAGCAGCTTTTGTTCTGGGTACCAAGTCCATCCAAGTCAGAATGAGAAAGGTTGCTTAAAAAGTCAAGTGGGTAGGCTCAAGCTGCAGCCAAGTCTTAGCCACCCAGTGACGCCAATTCGCGCGAGCCATCGTGTGAGCCAGCGAGCAGCTCCACCCGCCGGGGAAGCGAGAGTCATCACACAGAGCCTCCGTGTGCCTGCCCTCCAAATGCAGCAACCCAGGACTGGCTCTCCATTCCTGCACCTTCCCAACGCTCGCAATCACATCCCATTTCTCTAGAACCTTCTCTTAATCTAAAACCATCTTTTCTCAAACGACTCTGCTGAGGCTGCTCATTTTTCTTCCAAAGAAACACATATCAAAAGTAAGGTTTGATCATTCTAAAAATGCATAATTGAACAGAAAGTTTGAGGTTGGGAGAAGGGCAGGATCTCACTAGAACATTTCAGGCCACCGCTGGTAACACACACTGGATAACATTTCACAGTGCACAGCGTGTGCTTTTCTTTGTATGCTATCCCATTAAATACTCCCAATAGCCTTGAGAAGTGGTCTTCGTTGTTTTTTTTTCCACAGATGAGGAAACTAAGCCAACGTGGGTGTGCAAAGTCTAGGGACAGGAGGTGTCAAACGATCCCCCCACGAGTGCTGATGTATATCCGTTGACTAGCCGTGGGATCCTCTCACTGACCGTGCTGAATAAGGGACTTGGCTGTAGAGCCCAGAACAGTAAAGGCAGTCATGAAAATCTCGCAGTGAGAGAAAAAACATGGGATGGCATAACTTCTAAATCTAAGATAAGCAGCTAATTAATTAAATAATACACGATAGCTCATGGATCAGTAATGCGACCATACAATGCAGCTCTGATCCAGAATATTTTGAGAATGACAGGGGACAAATCAGAACTTGTGGTCATCTCATGATTAGCAAAGTGCTTCAAAAATAAATACCCATATATATCAATGTTTCAGGTAGTGGTATTCTGAGTATCTATTGTGGGTGCCTTGAAACACATAATGCTATAGTTTAGCCAAGATGAATTCTGTATATGTTCTTGTCCAGAAAAGATTCTTCAATTAAAACCTTTTTTAAAAAATTATTAGACGAGGGCTTCCCTGGTGGCGCAGTGGTTGCGCGTCCGCCTGCCGATGCAGGGGAACCGGGTTCGCGCCCCGGTCTGGGAGGATCCCACGTGCCGCGGAGCGGCTGGGCCCGTGAGCCGTGGCCGCTGAGCCTGCGCGTCCGGAGCCTGTGCTCCGCAACGGGAGAGGCCGCAGCAGTGAGAGGCCCGCGTACTGCAAAAAAACAAAACAAAACAAAAAAATTGTTAGACGAGCTATATAATCCTAAGGGATGGATGGAATAATTTCAGTTGAAGCCCTGGAGAAATTTTATGGAGAAGGTGACATTTAAGTTCAACTATGAAGGACCAGTAGATAATCTATAGTAAGATAAAGAAAAAGAGCATTTTTAGGTTAGAGGAATTGCTTGAAGAAATAATAATTCAAAGCTATGTTATGGATGTAGAAAATGTCATGTTATGCTTGAGAAAGAGTGAGTAGGACAATTTTTATGTCTTTATTTAATTAGAAATTTTTTTCCTCTCAAAGAGTAAATGAATGGAGATTCCACAGTAAGTTTATTAACATACAGTGTTATCTTACTTAACATTGACAATGTTCCCCCAAAGTTAATTATTTATGAAGTTACATTTTGAGTTAGATAAAAGATAAAATTTGCTTCAAGTAATATTTAATAGGAGAATTAGAATGGTAATTAAAAAGGCCATTGGTTGCAATGCTTGATAACATTTGATGCAATTATCACAAAGGTTACTGAGCCAGCAGAAGACACTACAAATAAGTAAAAGCCTAGAAATGGAAATGGCTGGGAACTGATAACTGTAGTACTGGGAGTGAAATGAAATAAAAGAGTAAATATGTCCATTCAAATCAATAGATAACAGTGCCTTTCTTGTGCAGTGAAATGTTAAAGTTACCATATTTAATTCCCTGGTCAAGTTCATCTGCAAGTAGACAGTGAGCCATGATGAGATAAGCAGGCTGGGTTTCCATGTTTTGCGATTGTCTGATGCTAAGGAAACATCCCAGAAATGCTGACATAATGGGAGTGAAGGAGAATTTATTTAAGACAATCTTGAATATTGTATATTGAATGAATGCAGAAATTAATAAATCTAACACAATGCTGAAGGAGAAAGTGTGTTAGTCTCTGAGAAGAGGGAAGAGTTGAGGTTATCACTAAAAAATGGAAACAATTTAATTTGTACCATGACAACCACAACATAACAACAAAAACCACATAATATTTATTCTGTAAATTTTTATTGTATACAAGTATGTGCCAATAAACTCTAGTGATACAGTAGTAAATAAAGTTCCTGCCCTCCTGGAGAAAGACAATTTTTAAAAATATGTAATTCTAGTAGTGATGAGTACTCTGAAGAAAAACAAAGCAGGGCAGGAGTGCAGAGTGACAGTCTTGCTAGTTTAAATCAGGGAAAGTTGTTCTTACATTTGAATCATTTTTCTGCTGACAAAACCCTTCCATAAACTCATTTATTTCACTTAACCTTGATAGCAGAATGTTAATTTAGATATTATTCCCACTTTTACAGATGAGAAGATCTAGATAAGTTAACAGAATCACCCAGCATGGGGTGGGCATTGGTAATGAGGGGATGCCGGAACGCCCTGGAAGTAACATTGGCTGTGCACCTGGATGTCAAACACCCCTCTCAAGGCGCTTTACAAATGCATACAGTCTTCATAAGATGTTCTGGTCTATTTCTTCTTCCCATAAAAATTCCCACCATAGGTCTGAAGTTATTGTACAAGGTAAAACGTCAGTAAATGGCAGACATAGTTAAACATAGTGTGGTGATTCCAAATCCTGTTCCCGTCCTATTGCACAGGGACTTCATCAAGGGTCAGGATCTTTAAAAAAAAAAAAATTCAGGGCAGGCTGCCTATTCTTTCCCAGGGAAGGAATGGATATGCATATATATGTACATTTATATACAAAAGACTCATATTCTGAAAATAAAAAGAACTATAATAAAACAATTTTTAAAAAGACAGCCTCGCAGGAAAAAAAAGGGCAATGGAATTTAACAGGCACTTCACAAAAGAGGATATCCAAGTGGCAAATAGATATATTAAAAAGGCTCATATTTATTTATTAAAAAAAATTTTTTTTTACAGTAGGTCCTTGTTGGTTATCTATTTTAAATATAGCAGTGTGGGGGGCTTCCCTGGTGGCGCAGTGGTTGAGGGCCCGCCTGCCGATGCAGGGGACACGGGTTCGTGCCCCGGTCCGGGAAGATCCCACGTGCCGTGGAGCCTGCGCGTCTGGATCCTGTACTCCGCAACGGGAGAGGCCACAGCAGTGAGAAGCCCACGTAACGCAAAAAAAAAAAAAAAAAAAAAAAATATATATATATATATAGCAGTGTGTACATGTCAATCCCAAACTCCCAATCTATCCCTCCCCTGCAACCCTTCTCCCCTGGTAACTGTAAGTTCATTCTTTAAGTCTGTGAGTCTGTTTCTGTTTTGAAAATAAGTTTATTTATATTATTTTTTTTTAGATTCAGCATATAAGCTATACCATGTGATATTTGTTTTTCTCTGACTTACTTCACTTACTACGATGAGATCCAGGTCCATCCATGTTGCTGCAAACGGCATTATTTCATTCTTTTTAAAGGCTGAGTAATATCCCATTGTATATATGTACCACATCATCTTTATCCATTCCTCTATTGATGGACATTTAGGTTGCTTCCATGTCTTGGCTATTGTAAACAGTGTTGCAATGAACATTGGGGTGCATGTATCCTTTTGAACCATGTTTTTCTCCAGATATATGCCCAGGAGTGGTATTGCTGGATCATATGGTAGCTCTATTTTTAGTTTTTTAAGGAACCTCCATACTGTTCTCCATAGTGGTTGTACCAATTTACATTTCCACCAACAGTGTAGGAGGGTTCCCTTTTCTCCACACCCTCTCCAGCATTTAATGTTTGTAGATTTTTTGATGATGGCCATTCTGACTGTGTGAGGTGATATATTATTGTAGTTTTGATTTGCATTCTCTAATGATTAGCGATGTTGAGCATATTTTCATGTGTCTTTTGGCCATCTGTATGTCTTCTTTGGAGAAATGTCTATTTAGGTCTTCTGCCTATTTTTTGACTGCATTGTTTGTTTCTGGATATTGTGCCACGTGAGCTGTTTGTAAATTTTGGAGACTAATCCTTTGTTGGTCATATCATTTGTGAATAGTTTCTTCCATTCTGTCAGTTGTCTTTTCATTTTGTTTGTGGTCTCAAAAGGGGCTCTTATTTATTTATTTATTTATTTATTTATTTATGATATGGACTATTTTTAAAGTCTGTATTGAATTCATTGCAATATTGCTTCTGTTTTATGTTTTGGTTTTTTGGCCGCAAGGTATGTGAGATCTTAGCTCCCTGACCAGGGATCAAACTTGCATTGAAAAGCAAGGTCTTAACCACTGGACTGTCAGGGAAGTCCCAAGGGCTCATATTTATTAACCATCAGGGAACATCAATTAAAACCACAAGGTGATGCTACTTCATACACATCCAAATGGCTAAAATGAAATAGAGACTGTACCAGTGTTGACAATGATGTGAAGCATCAGGGACTTTTATACACTGCTGATGGGATGACAAAGCAATTAACTTTGGAAAATCTTTAGCAAGATCTATTCAAACTACATACTCTAAGACCTCGAAATTCTACCCCTAGGTATATACCCGACAGAAATGCATAGATAAGTTCACTTAAAGACACATTCGAGAATATTCATGGCTTCTTTATTCATGACAGCCAAAAGCTGGAAATAACCAAAATGTGCGTCAACAGTAGAATGTAAAATAAACTGTGACATATTCAGGCAATGGTATTCCATATGGCAATAAGAATGAACTACACACAGCACACAACTACACACCGCAACGTAGATGAATTTCACAAACAATAACAAGCAAAAGAATAGAAATAGACTCAGAGACATAGAAAACAAACATGCTCACCCGACAGGAAAGGAGGCGAATAAATTAGGAGTTTGGGATTAACAGATATACACTACTATATATATGTGTGTGTAATAGATAAACAACAAGGACCTACTGAATAGCACAGAGAACTATATTCAATATCTTGTATAGAGATCAGACCTGTGGTTGCCAAGGGTGGTGGTGGGCGAGAGGGATGGACTGGGAGTTTGGGGTTAGTAGATGCAAACTATTACATTTAGAATGGATAAACAAGATTCTACTTTATAGCACAGGCAACTATATTCAATCTCCTGGGGTAAACCATAACGGAAAAAAATATTTAAAAAGAAAGAATGTATACATGTGTATAACTGAGTCACTGCTGTACAACAGAGATTGGCACAACATTGTAAATCAACTATACTTCAATAAAAAATCTTGCAATAATCTATAATAGAAAAGAATCTGAAAAATTATGTATATATTATATATATTTTTATGTGTGTGTATATATATATATATATATCACTGAATCACTTTGCTATACACCTGAAACTAACACAACATTGTAAATCAACTATATTTAAATTTAAAAAAAAAGAAGTTAGGCACAAAACAGTGCTTACTGTATGATACCAATTATATAAAGTTCAACAAAAGCAAAACTAATCTTTTATGCTAGAAGTCAGCCCAGTACATTTTGGGGGAAGCAGCTGGGAGGGGAGGGGCTGGAGGAGTGAAATTCTGGTCCCAGTAAACACTCTCCCTTGGTCTGGGTGTGGATTACACTGGTGAGTTTACTTTGTAAAAATTTACTGTTTATTATATGTCAATAAAAAGTTTTCAAAATCTTCAGGAAAATAAAAAAGGAATAAAACTTGCAGAAACAAAGGAAGGGACGCAGTCCGGATTCCATGAGAACTGAAGCAAAGAGAAAGGGCCTGCAGCTTTGGGAAGACACGGAGGGATCTTGTGTGTTTCTCTTGCAGGCCTCTCCAGCCACACCCTCTCATGCTGGCTTTATCCCCAGGAGCTCCCAGCAGACAGAAAGAGCAGGCTTTAAGCTCATCATGAGAACTAAAGGATTTTAAGATCTGCCTGTTTTCAAAGTAACACCCACTATTTTTATTTGATGCAGGCAAAGTCTGTATGTTCAAAGCTGCTTTCATGTTCTGTGCTGACTGAGATCTGTGGCTCTATTGTTACTGAAGTGTGGCCTTGGCTTTGTCTAGTTCTCAAAGGAGATGTTTTAAATCACTCAGATACAAAATGGAAAACTCGACAGGTTGAACTGTTAAAGTTCTATTTGGAATGAACCAAAGAGACTGATTTTCTACTCCACATAGTTTCTCTCCAAAACTGATTGTCTGCCACACAGTTTTGTCTGTGTGTTGGTTTATGCAAATTTTATATCCAAAGTTCTCCCTGAAACTCTTTTGCTCTCTTTACAAAGGGTCCTGAAACAATCTGCTGGACCCTAGGTTCACCCAAGCACAACCACTAGCATAGATCAACCACAGTATTTTACAGATTCATGTGCTTATTCACTACCTAAGCAAACATCAACAGAATGCCTCATGTACTGGGTTATCTACCAGGAGCATGGCCGAGGAGAGATTGGGTAGGTAACTCAGTGTCATACAGAAACCAGGCTACAGCACAGACATTGAAATTCAGGGCTCTCGCCACCCTCTACAGTGCTGTTTCCAGTCCCACTTCCCTACCTCTCCCCCACGCCTCTGAAATCTGGGGCACACTCTTATGCTGCTTATAACTGTTATAAATAAAGGAAAATGTTCAGGGAAAGACTCCTCACCTCATTGCCAAAATGATAAAGATTTGGACAAGATAGACCCCAGATGTTGGGGTGAGGGTTTTTTTCTTCTTTCGCAGTGGGAAGGTGAAAAAAAAAGGCTGTCCACCATCCTTTACCTCCAAAATGAAGATCAGACTCACATCACTGGTACCAGGAGAGAATCAAAGTGTATGTATCTTTCAAAGGAAAGATAAATAGGAAAGCTGTAATAGTAAATGTTTACTGTCTTAGATGAACTTTCTCCAAACATGACAAATGTACTTACCAATCAACAGTCAAGTTTCAGGAAGGCATCCTCACCTATTCTACTAGATAGTTACCATGCAAAGGATGCACTTGGCAGAAAAGACATATTGCCTTCTTGGAGGACCTTTTCATCACGCAAAACTCTAAAATACACTTAACAAATGATCATGCAATTGTTGAGCAAAATTTGTTTTACACATGTTCTCTATGAAGTTAAGCCAAAATGTCCTTCCCTGTATTTTTTGTCCTCATTCTGAATTTTGCCTTGGGAAGAAGCATGTTACAAATTTAATCCCTCTTCACTTTGACAGTTCTTTAAAGATTTAAAAACCTCAAGCATATTACCCACCCCAGGCCTTCTTTTTTTAGTCAAAATTAGAACCTATATCCTCTATGATTACATTTAATTTTCCAGTCAGTATAATTTTTTCTAAGACCAGTTCAGTGATAAGACTTAACCTTTTTTTTTTGGATTATAAAAACAGTATATATTCACTATAAAAATAATTTTAAATACAAACAAAAATGAAGACATAATAAATATCATCATTATCTCCATTACTCTGAAAAAAGCTAACATCTTGTTGTACATTTTTTGAACTCTTTTCTATGCATATTTATAAGTATAACTTGCATATTGTAAAATGGGTCCATACTATGCATAACTGTTTCAAACCTTAGAAGTTTACTTACTGTACAATAAAGATATTTTCCTTATCAAAAAGTGGTACAAGTGGTTCTGGAAAAAAATGACATAAACTCACTTTTTCCTGTTCTGAGTTCAACTGAATACCCTGGAAATTACTCAGCAGACAATGATAAAAGGACTCTGAAAGCTGGAAAGAAGGTGAACTGGCGAAAAAGATCCTTTTTGACCCACCTCCTAGAGAAATGGAAATAAAAACAAAAATAAACATATGGGACCTAATGAAACTTGAAATCTTTTTTCACAGCAAAGGAAAGCCTGAATAAGACAAAAAGACAACCCTCAGAATGGAGAAAATATTTGCAAATGAAGCAACTGACAAAGGATTAATCTCCAAAATTTACAAGCAGCTCATACAGCTCAATATCAAAAAAACAAACCACCCAGTCCAAAAATGGGCAGAAGACTAAATAGACATTTCTCCAAAGAAGATATACAGATTGCCAATAAATACATGAAATGATGCTCAACATCACTAATCATTAGAAAAATGCAAATCAAAACCACAGTGAGTTATCACCTCACACGAGTCAGAATGGCCATCAACAAAAAATCTACAAACAATAAATGCTGGAGTGGGTGTGGAGAAAAGCGGACTCTCTTGCACTGTTGGTGGGAATGTAAATTGATACAACCACTATGGAGAACAGTATGGAGGTCCTTAATAAACTAAAGATAGAACTACCATATGACCCAGCAATCCCACTACTGGGCATATGCCCTGAGAACACCGTAATTCAAAAAAAGTCATGTACCACAATGTTCATTGCAGCTCCATTTACAATAGCCAGGACATGGAAGCAACCTAAGTGTCCATCGACAGATGAATGGATAAAGAAGATGTGGCACATATATACAATGGGATATTACTCAGCCATAGAAATCAACGAAATTGAGTTATTTGTAGTGAGGTGGATGGACCTAGAGTCTGTCATACAGAGTGAAATAAGTCAGAAGGAGAATAACAAATACCGTATGCTAACACATATATATGGAATCTAAAAAAAAAATGGTTCTGAAGAACCTAGGTGCAGGACAGGAATAAAGATGCAGATGTAGAGAATGGACTTGAGGACACGGGTAGGGGGAAGGGTAAGCTGGGACAAAATGAGAGAGTAGCATGGACATATACACACTACCAAATGTAAAATAGATAGCTAGTGGGAAGCAACCGTATAGCACAGATCAGCTCGTTGCTTTGTGACCACCTAGAAGGGTGGGATAGGGAGGATGGGAGGGAGATGCAAGAGGGAGGAGATATGGGGATATATGTATATGTATAGCTGATTCACTTTGTTATAAAGCAGAAAGTAACACACCATTTTAAAGCAATTATACTGCAATAAAGATGTTAAAAAAATAGTATAAATAAATCAAAATAGAATTCTCAATCTTTTTTGAGTAACGCCAGAAATCAAAAGGAACAAACAGAATACTAATAACAAAATGGCAGACTTAAGCCTTAACATATCTATAATTACTTTTAATGGAAATTTATTCGTTTCCAAAAGGAAGAAAGTGGATTCTGATCAGCTTTGTGATAATCCTGAGCAAAATCTTTATAATGAAATATTTACATGTCAACTCAATGGGACCAGAGAATGAGGAATTAGATGGGGTGTGGTGGCATAATATACTTTATGAAATCCTTTGGACAGGTATCAGGTTAATAATTATTAGTAAGTGTTAATTTTGGTCATATAAAAGTACATAGTGGTAATTGATTAGTTATACAACTCACTAACTCCAAAGTGCTTTACATACTTAACATACATATAGGTACATTAGTAACTAATATTTATAAACATTTAAAACATACACACTTTCCATACATTTTCTTTTTCTGAGCCTCATATCAAGTCTGTAAACTCAGTATTATAAGCCACAAATGAAATTTGAAGAAATCAAGTATAAGATTGACTTGCATAAGGTCATGCTGCCCGCACGTGACAGTGCTGAAGTCTCAGCCCAGGTATTCTGTCCCCAAATGCCATCATTTTTCTACCATATCCTACAGGTCCCCCAGGAGTTCCAGGAAACACAGTAACTCTCAGCACTCCTCACAAGACTCCCAAGACATGATAAACTCAGGGTTGTCAAGTTTATGGTGTTATAAACAATAACCTCACAGGTGTGACTAGGTGATAGCAGGAGAATAGAATTTTTCAATCTTGGAAAGGCGTTTTCTTAGCATCCTAAGTTCAGTGGTGGGCTTTTCACTAGTTCTTAAAAGGAAATGTTTTGAAAGTTTAAGAGATCTTTATTGAGCATCCATTATATGTAAGTAACTGTGCAGAACACTGTGTAGAACAACAGAGTTTCTTTCCTCCACGAGGAACTGGAAGAGATGAATAAAGGTTTAGGTGACTGTAATAGTATCAGTCAGAATTCAGTCAGGGAAGTAGAGCCACCGTGGGTGCTATGGGATAAGGGACTTGTTACAGAACGCACACCTTCATGATTGTGGAGTTGTTGAGGGAAATGAAGGTGTGGAAAATGAAGCTGGAGGATCAGAGGAAAAGGCACTAACAAGTCTGCCTGAAGCACTGGTGTGGGTAACAAGTCAGAACGGGAAGGGACATGTCAGGGCCAGAGAAGAGAAAGCTTGTGGAGAGGTCTTTGGGAGGACAAAATGAGAGAGTAGCATGGACATATACACACTACCAAATGTAAAATAGATAGCTAGTGGGAAGCAACCGTATAGCACAGATCAGCTCGTTGCTTTGTGACCACCTAGAAGGGTGGGATAGGGAGGATGGGAGGGAGATGCAAGAGGGAGGAGATATGGGGATATATGTATATGTATAGCTGATTCACTTTGTTATAAAGCAGAAAGTAACACACCATTTTAAAGCAATTATACTGCAATAAAGATGTTAAAAAAATAGTATAAATAAATCAAAATAGAATTCTCAATCTTTTTTGAGTAACGCCAGAAATCAAAAGGAACAAACAGAATACTAATAACAAAATGGCAGACTTAAGCCTTAACATATCTATAATTACTTTTAATGGAAATTTATTCGTTTCCAAAAGGAAGAAAGTGGATTCTGATCAGCTTTGTGATAATCCTGAGCAAAATCTTTATAATGAAATATTTACATGTCAACTCAATGGGACCAGAGAATGAGGAATTAGATGGGGTGTGGTGGCATAATATACTTTATGAAATCCTTTGGACAGGTATCAGGTTAATAATTATTAGTAAGTGTTAATTTTGGTCATATAAAAGTACATAGTGGTAATTGATTAGTTATACAACTCACTAACTCCAAAGTGCTTTACATACTTAACATACATATAGGTACATTAGTAACTAATATTTATAAACATTTAAAACATACACACTTTCCATACATTTTCTTTTTCTGAGCCTCATATCAAGTCTGTAAACTCAGTATTATAAGCCACAAATGAAATTTGAAGAAATCAAGTATAAGATTGACTTGCATAAGGTCATGCTGCCCGCACGTGACAGTGCTGAAGTCTCAGCCCAGGTATTCTGTCCCCAAATGCCATCATTTTTCTACCATATCCTACAGGTCCCCCAGGAGTTCCAGGAAACACAGTAACTCTCAGCACTCCTCACAAGACTCCCAAGACATGATAAACTCAGGGTTGTCAAGTTTATGGTGTTATAAACAATAACCTCACAGGTGTGACTAGGTGATAGCAGGAGAATAGAATTTTTCAATCTTGGAAAGGCGTTTTCTTAGCATCCTAAGTTCAGTGGTGGGCTTTTCACTAGTTCTTAAAAGGAAATGTTTTGAAAGTTTAAGAGATCTTTATTGAGCATCCATTATATGTAAGTAACTGTGCAGAACACTGTGTAGAACAACAGAGTTTCTTTCCTCCACGAGGAACTGGAAGAGATGAATAAAGGTTTAGGTGACTGTAATAGTATCAGTCAGAATTCAGTCAGGGAAGTAGAGCCACCGTGGGTGCTATGGGATAAGGGACTTGTTACAGAACGCACACCTTCATGATTGTGGAGTTGTTGAGGGAAATGAAGGTGTGGAAAATGAAGCTGGAGGATCAGAGGAAAAGGCACTAACAAGTCTGCCTGAAGCACTGGTGTGGGTAACAAGTCAGAACGGGAAGGGACATGTCAGGGCCAGAGAAGAGAAAGCTTGTGGAGAGGTCTTTGGGAGCCTCCTGGACAGCCACAACCTCTGTAGATCCACCACTAACTGTCTGATAGTGAGCCTGGGATCCCCGCCAGTCAGCGGGGTGAGCTATCAGGAAGAAGAGATGATATAGAGCAGTGGAGAGCAAGGAAGAACTGGGACCTGCTCACCACTCTGGTCACCTCAGCAATCATTCCAGTCCCTGTATTTGGTGAAGACATCCAGAGAATAATAGAAGCTGCTTTCCTTCTACCTCCCAAATATGTCTCTCTTTTGGCCAACTCAAACTTGAAACAAAACAAGGAAGAAGGTTCTGGGAAAGGTAGGTCTCGATGTAACTATGTTGACAATAAAAATCCAATACAACCAGTTAGACCAAAAGGGTATCAGAGCTGGGGTACAAATACCTTATAAGAGGAGGAGGGAGGCACAAAAGAGGCACGGGCTCAGGAGCCAGGTTCAGGAAACCTCTCTGCCTCCATATTTCTTGCCTCTCCTCTTTTCTCAAATACTTGGCTCTAGTGGGAATGATGCTGCACCCTTGTCACAGCATTTACTGTGTGATCTTGGGGAAGTTACTTAACCTCTGTGAGACTCCATTTCCTCATCTGTAAATGGAGAATAATGAAACATACCTCAATGAACCATGAAAATCCCTTGAGAAATTACAAGCAAAAGCTCCTGGTACACAGCAGATGCTTGAAAAATTGTGTCCCCCTTCTCTCCCACTTTGCTCTTCTCCACTAGCTTTTCTGCTTCAGAGGTTTATATTCAATCTTTGACCACGTGTCAACTCCGGTTCCACAAATGACCCTGATGATACATAGACTCTTGCTAAGTGCTCTAATAATTCTTAAATACATCATGCATTCTGAATTTCCTTTTTGAATCATGGACACTATGTTTTAAAGTATTCCAACTCTTCGTTTTTAAAAGTGGTACCTAAAATGTATTAAGCCCTTAGATGGTGCCAAGGTCTGTGGAATATGTATGCTTATAAAAGGTAAGAACCTAATGTTCCATTCCAGGTGTCCTTGTCAAGTGGTGATTTCCCCCATTTCTTTTCACACGACCCCTTTGTTCTTCATTGAGGTTTGCACTTTTTACCCTGAGTTCTTGGGAACTCTCCTCCACCAAGTCCTGAGCTATTCAAGATGTCTGGCAAAAAGACTTCCAAGTGTAGGTGTATGTAATTAGGATCAGGTGGGCTGTCCTCTTTATTCACCCTTCTTTCCATCTGTTTAGTTCCTTGCTGACAAGCAATTCATCTATCATGCTGAATAATTGATTCCAGATTGAAGAAGTTTTCTCTTGCATGTCCCCAACCATAAGCAGAAATTCTCTCTCCCTGTCTGTCTCTCCATATATATGTATATAGTCCATTTTATATTTTGTCCACTGTACCCCTTTGGGATAAATCAACTGCAATCAAAAATAGAATTTTTTAAAAATGGGAATGGGAAATGTGGGGAGAGGAGAGAACATGATGGGAAATATTAGCACATATGCAGCAGACCATTTGGAGAATATTGCCCAGCACCACTCAGCCAAGTTGAAGGGAATTGATGAAGGGATTCCAACTGGCCAGATTTCTCCTGTAATCCATAAAAATTCAAAATGAAACTTTATGCATGAGCAGAGAAATCCACAAATCAGAGCAAAAGATGGATTTGCAAGTGCAGTTTTTTGTGGCTGCAGCGTTAATGCTCTCAGTGTGCATGCTGTCAGAATGATTGCGCAATGTGGGTTTGTTGTGGTGGAAGAAATAAAATGCACAAAGTACTTGGAAGAAGAGGTTGAGCCAGGAGAGCTTCCCAAAGCCCTTACCCCACATTTCTCCACATTAGTGTAGCAGATGTTTCAGAGAATTACATAAAGCAACAAATGTAATAATAATTTTAAATAATGTCACTATGTAACTCTAAGGCATTTTTTATTACACAGGATGATATAAATTATTTACTCATTATTTAAATTATTGTTCATTCATTAGTCCTAACTAAAGTTGAAAATGTCAACATCAAGTAGCGTTTATTTAAACACTATCTTTTTTGTATCTATTCGTTATTAACCTAAAGTCTAGTTGAATAGATCCTTCTAAGAAAATACAATCTAAGCTGAACCCAATAGTGTATACAAACATATAATTAGCACAAATAACTATACAAATAGCTATGATTGCACAAATAATGAAATATTTGCAGGTTTTTTTTCAATTTTAACACTATATTCTAAACTAAAGCAATCTGCCAGATTCTTGCCTTAGCCCATATCCCCCGCCCCCCACCTTATTTGCATCAGTCCCTCAGCTCAAATCTTAAATGAGGAGCTATCACAAAGATGGGTTGGTGAAGAGCAACTTAGCTCCTGGGCCCTGCTATAGTATGCTGACTATTTTTTTTGTGTGTGTGTGGTAAGCGGACCTCTCACTGCCGTGGCCCCTCCCATTGCGGAGCACAGGCTCCGGACGCGCAGGCTCAGCGGCCATGGCTCACGGGCCCAGCCGCTCCGCGGCAGGTGGGATCTTCCCGGACCGGGGCACGAACCCGTGTCCCCTGCATCAGCAGGCGGATCCTCAACCACTGCGCCACCAGAGAAGCCCAGTATGCTGACATTTTTTGAAAAGCACCTCTAATTAATGTGCTAAGTACAGGATAAACATTAGCAAAATAGAGCAAATTTAGGTTTCCCTTGATGTTTTATTGGCCAAAATCAGTCAGTAAATTATTTCTCATGACTGCTTCTCTTATGGCCCTGTACCTTTATATTTCATTTCCGCATTATCAAACAGGTGTGCAAGTGCCATATTGCCTCCAAACTGTTGGCCAATTGCCCATTTTCTGCCTTCTACATTACTCAGAATTAGATATGGCTGGTCTCACAATTGAAGGGAAATCATTTCTAGAAGCCCCTCAAAAGTCCTTGCTGAAAAAAAAAAAAAAAATCCTTGCTGATGAACAAGAAGGGTTCCGCATACAGAGTCCAATAGTGTAGTTGGATAATTATGCATTTCTTGCTCCACACCATTCACCAGCGTTGTCTTGAAAAAAATCACATCATGACACCTTTTACTTTGATATTCCTTGAGAGTTTTAAGAAAGGGTTTAAGGTACTCAGCACGCAAAGCTCTTATTGACCCGAATCTTCCTATGACACCTATCTCAGCTTTCCTTATTCTCACCTGCACACCCTAAACTGTGGCCCTATTCACTTAAATGTGTTGTTATTACCTGAATCCTCATCTATTTGCTTATGTCTGGAACACTTTCCCTCTACTTAGTCTCTTAGAGAATACCTATCCATCTTTTAAGGCCCTGAATCTAGATAATGTGCCCTGGTCCTCATAGAGATTGGAATAAGTATCCCCACATTCAGCACCATCTTCTTTCATAATTCTATTTACACATTAGAATCATCTGGGGGTTTTTTTGTTGTTGTTGTTTTTCTGTCTGCCTCACTGACTGAGAAATTCCAAAGACAAAACCTTTGTCATCAATTTTACTCTTACTAATTTCTGCCCTGTGCCTGGTACACAGCAAATACTCAATACATATTGATGAAAAGTCTCAGTTAATGGGTGTACAGATGGATGGATGAGTGGATGGATGGACGGATGATAGAAAAGTTACAATCTATTTCCTAGCCAGTTACCACTTGCTTCTTGTAGTAAAGTGGCATTGTCTTGCAATGTGCTGTGATGAAACTAAGGTCTGTCCCTACCCTCCATTCCCCTCTACTCATCCTGGAGCTGTTAGACTTAATTAAAAGGCATGAAAAATTTGAGACCCCCAAATAAAAATCTAAATAAAAATCAAAGCAGCAATCTCCTCAATAGTAAAAATGTTGATTGTACTCTTGTAAGATGCAACAAAACCATTTATGATTTAAAATTCAAAGTATGTTGTATACATTTTTCAATGCTGTTTTTATTTCCTATCTCTGCTCATTTGTACTTACATGATGAAGATATAAATTTGTTATCATTGAGCATCTTCCTTGAAAAAGAATGCCTGGCATCTCTACTCACCCTTTCTCTTTGACAAAAGTACTTACTCTATGGGAAAATATATCAATGTACAAGCCACCTTAACTTTTAGAAGAAACCAAAATATTCCTTTGTCATCCAAAGAACGATTTCATTACAGTTAGTATTTCATCAGCTAAACCAATGAGAATCTTTATTTTTAAAATGCGAGTCAAGCAATGCTAAGGCTGGAAGTTACATAAACGTTTAGTCCAGTGCTTAAGGGCTGAATTCACTTTCCATCCCTTCCAAATTATTTGACATCTCTAAGCCTTAGTGTCCTTCTCTAAGGAACTGGAAATAAGAAAACTGATTCATAGGATAATTTTGAAACTGAATGAGACAGTATGTATGAATATAGAGTATGTTTTGGTCATTCCTGGCACAGAGCAAGCATTTACTAAATTCTAATAGTTATAAAGGGGGGGAATTATACCTTCATGATACAGGCAAGGAATTCTGAGGTCATGAGATATGACGTTAATTACTCAAGTTTACAACGGAATTTATCTTTAGTTTCCCGTAATTATCTCTAGCATAGATGGTACTTATTTATGAGCCTACAGATTTTTGAAGCAAAACAACAACAAAAAACAATGGTAGTGATACTAAAGCTGAGGACTGGGTGAATTGGAAACCAATTTTAGGCCTTATCAGAACCAGTTTGGCTTCAAAGTCCTATCAAACATAACAAAAATATCATACAGAAAAAGTGGTATTAGAAACCACTTTCCAAACCCTCAATCAGTGCACAGTTTATAACAGTTCTTCTATACAGTTAGAGAAGGAAAGAAAAAAAGAAAGGCAAATATGAAATTTCAGAGGACAGATTTGTAAATCCCCAAACTTAAATGGGGATATTGTCAGGTTCTGATGCCCTTTCTTCCTCTGACCTCAGCTCAGCCAGTAATACCCTCTCTGGCTTCTTCACAAGTACTTATTACAAGAATCTATACTTTTTCAGTCCAGAGTCCTCACAGGTCAGCAAAATTGGAGCCTTAATGGTTTTCTTATAAGCTTTCCCACACTCTTTGCCTTGGCTCAAACCTCAATATAGTATCATTTATCATAAGTTAACTATTTGACCTTCAAATTTAAACCAGGACCTGGCACTGCAGCCAGCTATAATGGTGAGGAGAGTTGAGAACCTAGCTTTTCTTTTAAAAAGGCTCATTTCCAGTGGTGCTTAAGTTTCTTTCTAAGCAGACAGAAATTGGTTTTAATTCTATTGGCATTAGATATCTTCTCCAGAATAATAAATAGATTGGCTAAATTCCTGTAGCTGCGTTGTATCCACTTAACATTTTTAAAAAGAGGCTTACCCATTTTCCAGATGCCTGATCAGGATATAGGGATCTGATCCCAGAATTAACATAACCTTTATAATGGGCTTTTCCCCAGAAGAGGAAATAAGGAATGAATGAGGTAACCTGAAAGTCCTGGAGCAGGATCTACATCCATCTCCCCATCAAAGGGAGTGGGTGGGTGGCAAGAACGGAGCCTAGCTGAGGATGGAGCCAGCACTGGTGATACCCTAAGCGCCAGGAAGGAACAGAGCAACTTTTTACTAAACAGCATGTACTGCTCTGGCAGAGCAACCAAATCCCAGGGCTGGAGATTCTGATATTTGGGTATATATGTTTAAAATAGCAATAATGTTTCAAATAACAGAAACTTCAAGAGCCTCATGATCTTGTTCTGGCAGCTCAAAGTAGAGATCTGTGCTAAATAACCCTTCCCCCGACTGCCTCATTCCCTCCTATGAGCGTCCTGATTGGCTGAGAAGGGCTCTGAAAGAGCAGAAACAGTCATAGTAATTGCTTCCTCAAAGGTTATTGTGGAAATCCAATTAGATGCTGAGTTTCAGAGTACCTGGCCCAGGGTAACTATGTAACTCTTCTCTTCCTTGCAAAGAGATCATTGTACATCTTCTGCTGTTTTAACATAAGATAAAGTCCAAAAGTTATATTTCAGGAGGTTCCTAAGGATAAAATTAATACATAGCAAACTCCAAAAACAATGTTGCATTTTAGACATTTTTAACTCCACTTCTGCCTGCTTTCAGAGAAATAGCTTTTATGTATCCACCTTCAATGGTACTGAATATGCATAACCTAGATGTCAGTGAGAATCTTTAATTTTTTCCTTCCCATAATATTGCCAAATTTACCAGGACATTCACATACCCACAAAAAAATTAAGCTAAAAAATAGAAGTCACAATTAAACTAAATGAAGATAAAAGGAAGCATCATGTTAATGAAAACCTAATTTACATACTGTTCTGTATGGCATTCAGATTAATAGGAGAACAATGGATATAATAGGAAAATTACACAAGGATTGAATTTCACATGGATCATTTGATACTCTTCTACCTGTGCTGTGAGCAAGTCATGTTGCATTAGATCAAATCCTGATTTTATTCCGTTGCCGAATATCCAATTGTCGCATCTTCACCTTTTGCCTCTTCATTACAGGGATGTAATCACAGGATGAACCCCTGAGAGCTTGTGTTCAACTGCCCGTGTGTGCCTATTTCACAATCTGCCATTGTTACAAGACACTCTGGTTAATAAGCAGATAATGGGATATGCAAATTGCACGTACCTGATGAGGAAGGAAAAGTGTGCCTTTCCACCTTTGCATATATACTAGCTGACTTCTTTGTGACCATGGAAGCATCCCCATGGAGGTGATTTATGGAGTGCTCTATCCCTTTCCTTTCAGGAAATATAGGTAATGAAATTGTTTTCTTGCAATTTACAGAACTTAGAGTATGGGCAACACAGGAAGGTCTGAGGACAGGGAAACTTTTTCAAATGGGTTCATTAAACCATAAAATAAAATGAGCCCCACATTGCAAAATGTTTCAATCAGCCCCAGAAGAGTTATAAAATATGATGCCAAAGTCTGAACAACCTCAAGGATGCTCACAAGAGGTCAAACTGATACGGAAACTCACCAGACGCAGAACTATGGTGATTCGGCCCTGGTACCAAAGAGAGTAAGAAGTGATTTAGTCAATTTCAAACATCAGGAGTTACTTGAGGTTCTGTATTAGCCCTCTCTGGGACAATGTTCCACTGGACATAGCATCACAATCAACCAGCCCATCAACTCGCTGCTCTGAAACAGAAGAAAGAGCATGGGGTTTGTAGAGAAAAAGTGTGGCTTTCATGGGCGACCTATGACATGTCTCTGGCTTCAGTTTTCTCATCTATAAATGGAAACAACTGCACAGGCTTTTCATAGGATCATTTAAGTTTCCTTTTATTTTGGTGGGGGAGGCCGCACAGCGAGGCTTGTGGGGATCTTATTTCCCCGACCAGGGATTGAACCTGGGCCTTCAGCAGTGAAAGTGCAGAGTCCTAGCCACTGGACCACACCAAGGAATTCCCTGTTAAGTTTATTTTTTTTAATTGAAGTATAGTTGATTTACAATGTTGTGTTAATTCCTGCTGTACAACAAAGTGACTCAGTTATACATATATATATATTCTTTTTCATATTCTTTTCCATTATGGTTTATCACAGGAGATTGAATATCGTTCCCTGTGCTATACAGTAGGACCTTGTTGTTTATCCATTCTCTATATACCAGTTTGCATCTGCTAATCCCAAACTCCCCATCCATTCCACTCTCACCCCGCTCCCCCTTGGCACCCACCAGTATATTCTCTATGTCCCTGATTCTGTTTCTGTTTTATAGATAGGTTCATTTGTGTCATATTTTAGATTCCACATATAAGTGATATCATATGGTATTTGTCTTTCTCTTTCTGACTTACTTCACTTAGTATGATAATCTCTAGTTGTATCCATGTTACTGCAAATGACATTATTTCATTCCATTGTATATATGTACCATTGCGTATGTGTGTGTGTATATATATATATACATATATATATATATATATAAAAGATATGGTACATATATACAATGGAATACTACTCAGCCATTGTAAGTTTCAAAAGTTAGGTTAATCATGGGAACTGTGTTCTGGGTAGCTCCCCTCTGCTGATACTAAATTCTTCTGCCCCCTTCTCCAGCCCCATCTCTGCCCTGGGAGACCCGCCTGGATGAATTTTTCTGGCCCTTACACCCTCTGGCTTTAGGTTGGTTTTGTCAATGGTGTGCAGAAGCAGGAGAACAGAAGGAAGAAGGAGTGTGGGTTTGGGGGTGTATTCCTCTGGCTCTTTCCTGGCAAGGTCACCCCAGGCTAGTCATGTCCTTTGAACGGAGGTGGTGCCTACCCTCTGTTTGTGAATTACAATAACTGTCCCTCCCCTCACTCCTTTATGCATAAGTGTCCCCCAGCTTCGTTACTAGCTGAGGGTCCTGCTTTATCCTTTGTGGTTGTGCTGTATCCAGCTCACACCATCTTAAGAGATCTTTTATTAAACATTACTCAATCGAAAAAAAAAAAAGGTTCTGAAGAACCTAGGGGCAGAACAGGAATAAAGACACAGACATAGAGCATGGACTTGAGGACACGGGGAGTGGGAAGGGTAAGCTGGGATGAAGTGAGAGAGTAGCATGGACATATATACACTACGAAACGTAAAATAGATAGCTAGTGGGAAGCAGCCACATAGCACAGGGAGATCAGCTCGGTGCTTTGTGACCACCTAGAGGGCTGGGATAGGGAGGGTGGGAGGGAGATGCATTATGGTTTATCACAGGAGATTGAATATCGTTCCCTGTGCTATACAGTAGGACCTTGTTGTTTATCCATTCTCTATATACCAGTTTGCATCTGCTAATCCCAAACTCCCCATCCATTCCACTCTCACCCCCCTCCCCCTTGGCACCCACCAGTATATTCTCTATGTCCCTGATTCTGTTTCTGTTTTATAGATAGGTTCATTTGTGTCATATTTTAGATTCCACATATAAGTGATATCATATGGTATTTGTCTTTCTCTTTCTGACTTACTTCACTTAGTATGATAATCTCTAGTTGTATCCATGTTACTGCAAATGACATTATTTCATTCCATTGTATATATGTACCATTGCGTATGTGTGTGTGTATATATATATATACATATATATATATATATATAAAAGATATGGTACATATATACAATGGAATACTACTCAGCCATTGTAAGTTTCAAAAGTTAGGTTAATCATGGGAACTGTGTTCTGGGTAGCTCCCCTCTGCTGATACTAAATTCTTCTGCCCCCTTCTCCAGCCCCATCTCTGCCCTGGGAGACCCGCCTGGATGAATTTTTCTGGCCCTTACACCCTCTGGCTTTAGGTTGGTTTTGTCAATGGTGTGCAGAAGCAGGAGAACAGAAGGAAGAAGGAGTGTGGGTTTGGGGGTGTATTCCTCTGGCTCTTTCCTGGCAAGGTCACCCCAGGCTAGTCATGTCCTTTGAACGGAGGTGGTGCCTACCCTCTGTTTGTGAATTACAATAACTGTCCCTCCCCTCACTCCTTTATGCATAAGTGTCCCCCAGCTTCGTTACTAGCTGAGGGTCCTGCTTTATCCTTTGTGGTTGTGCTGTATCCAGCTCACACCATCTTAAGAGATCTTTTATTAAACATTACTCAATCGAAAAAAAAAAAAGGTTCTGAAGAACCTAGGGGCAGAACAGGAATAAAGACACAGACATAGAGCATGGACTTGAGGACACGGGGAGTGGGAAGGGTAAGCTGGGATGAAGTGAGAGAGTAGCATGGACATATATACACTACGAAACGTAAAATAGATAGCTAGTGGGAAGCAGCCACATAGCACAGGGAGATCAGCTCGGTGCTTTGTGACCACCTAGAGGGCTGGGATAGGGAGGGTGGGAGGGAGATGCAAGAGGGAGGGTATATGGGGATATATATATATGTATAGCTGATTCCCTTTGATATAAAGCAGAAACTAACACACCATTGTAAAGCAGTTATACTCCAATAAAGATGTTAAAAAAAAATTACTCAAGATTATCCTAATTTGAATGTCCTGTCTGTGTCCTGCTGGGTGCCTCGGTACTGCACACTCTAAAAATATTTTATGGGCTAAGACATATAACAGTCCTAACTTAAAATAATAAAAAGAATTCCAAAGGCAACAGTCAAATTCTCTATTTTTCAATTTCTCATTTCTAATTCCTTTATTACAATTCGATCAAGTAGCCATGAAAATGATAAAATCCTGCTGGTCCACAGCAATTTGTATGTAGGAAAATAATATCAAGTGAATCATTTCCACTTTCATCTGGGTTTCTCCTTAGCAGTCTAGATGCTAAAACCTGTATTACTAAGCAAACAAGGAACACACATCTGTTTATAGTTTATCTGTTATCAAATATCCCTGCAAATATCTGTCATGAAATATCCCTGTAAGGATGAGGCTGGGATCCTCTATCTTTCTGCAGATTTTTGGAGGAAGACACCCCAAATTCTAGTGTCTGTGATTGCCACGCCCTCCACAGCTATAACAGACCCTTGAGTCCACAGCTGCCACAGCAACAACTGAGTCAGAGGCTCTGTTTAGACAGTGGATCTCCCCAGCCCTGGAAAGCCAGGGTGAAACTCTGTGTCTGAATCCATTTTCCCAGGGTCTACACTGGCACAGTTAGTGGGCCTCAGGGGGCACCTTGCTCCTTCTCCACCCGACTCTGGCTCTAGGAGTAGACAGCTAACCTCTTGCCTGATTCAAGTCATCAAACACAGAAAATTCTCCCAATTGACTTGAAAGCTCGGAGGCCATGGGAGATGGAAATAAAAATAATGAAACCCAGTCATTATACCTCCACCATAGATAAGACAGGGCACATTTTTAGTAGTTGTTGTTGATGGGCTAATTTGGAACTTGACTTTCACATACAGAAAATTTGAGAATGGAAACATCATTAATTAAAGATAAAGACAGAACATTTTAAGTGAGGCCATGGAGGTGTCTTGCATTTGGAGTAAAGAGTCCTGAGTTTGAAGCCCCAACTCTCCCTCCGATCATTTGTCACTTTAGGCCACCTGTGCGTCTTTTGGACCGTGTGATTTTTCAAGTGCAAGTTAAAGACACCAACACCTTTCCCAACAGAATCTCCTAATGGGGGAGTTGTAATTATCAGCAAGGTGATAAAATTGGGTAACATCTTGCAAAATTAGACTCTATACAATTGTGTCACGTTGTTGTTAATAAAAACATGAAAATAGGCATGTACAAATGCATCGAGACTGGAAGAGTCCCAGGAGCTCACAGTTAAATGTTCCTAGAAGGCAGAGCCCTTAAATGTTTCCAGAATTAAACACTTAGGCTGGATTAAGGAGAAGAGCATCAAAGGTAACCCCTTTTTTTGATGATGTGAAGGCAGGTGGAGATCACAGGAATGAAGAATGCCGTTGAAAATTTTAGGCAACACAGAGACAGTTGAACAGATTCAAAACTTTCCTAAGGTGACCTTTCTTATACAGTAAGTCCCCTACATACAAACCTTCAAGTTGCGAACTTTCTAAGATGCAAACGTGTGTTCTCATGTCCAATCATGTAAGTTAGTTCATGTGTCTGGTGTACGTTGTCACGTGCGTGTATCTTCTACAAGTGGTTGTGTTTTTGTACTTTACTGTATAGTACTGTGTAGACTACAGTAGTACAGTATCTTTATTTCAAGGCCAGTATGTCCACAAGCAAGCATAAAAGCAGCAGTATATAGCCGATTATGTTAGTTGGGTACCTAGGCTAACTTTATTGGACTTATGAAAAAATTGGAATTACGAACATGCTCTCCAAATGGAACTCGTTCGTATGTATGGGGACTTACTGTGCTTAGGATAACTAAGCTTCCCAATTTGCCCAGGCCTGCAGGGTTTTATGGGAGTTGGGACTTTCTGGGCTAAAACCAGGAAGGTCTTAGGCAACCAAGAAGACATGGTCACCCTACCTATACTTACCCAGCTGCAGCGGCCAGATCATTGTACCTTTGCTTCTCAGGGTGTGGTGTTATTTCGCCACTGAAATCCACTTTATCCTCTCCTTTTAAAACTGCATTTCACCCTTTCACTTGTTTAACCCTTCTACTAAGCACACAGAAGAAAAAGAGGCACCCAGGGACCCCTGTCCCTTGGAGGAGTAGTCTACTGGGACCCGTAGGAATACTATTTTTACGTCTTGTTATTTTTTTAATATCCTCTCCAGTTACTTCCAAAGAGAGCAGCAAAACAAGCCGGCCCACCTCCAAACAGGAATTTTACCATTTCATTCCGCATGCTCCCAATAGAGACAATTTTTTGGAGAAAATACTGTGTTTTCTCATGATTCCACAAACATTATGCAAAACGTGTTCTCTCTTCATAGCTGCCATGGCTTGGATCTGCTGGGTGACATCATCTGTTTAAACAATTATTTTTGCCTAATGGAGAGTTTGGGTGCATGAAAATACTGCAGATAAGCATTTGACTCTTGAAGACTGGTGGCCGTGGTTCTCTCGTTAGCCAGCTGAGGATACCAGCTTCCTCTCTGCAGAGCTAATAGTCCATCAGCAGCAGCAGAAAGGAGACAGCAGAGCCAAATTGTAGCAATTATCCTCTAATTTTACTAAAATTTAATTTAACTCCATTCACTTTCACCAGCTTCTTGGCATATACGCTGAGCCCAGGGGGCTAGGCATGGATGTAAGACAGGAACAAGTCACAGCCCTTAATCCCTTGGAAGACCGGAGTCTGATGGGGAGGCCAACACACCATTAACCAGGAAGGCAGGTGGTGGTGAGTGCTATAGAACTGCGCCACTAAAGTGGAGTCCCCAGAGATGGCAACCGAGCATCACCTGGAAGCTTGTGAGACATGTAGAATCTCCAGCCCACGCCAGACCTAGTGAATCAGATTCTGTATTTTTACAAGCTCCCCGGTGAGCTTGTTATGTACTTGAAGCCCTGAGAAGCACAAGAAATGTAGAGCATCTCTTTACATTTCATACAAGAAATGTAAAAGCAAAATGCTTATACCCAGAGGCAGAGATGCCAGCAGTTGGGAGGCTCCCTGAAAAAGGAATGAGGGCAGAAACCCCAAAACATTGACGTGACTCCAGGGGAACACCAGGTGAGTACAGAGACCAGGAAACTGGAGCATAGGATTGAGATCCAGATGAGTTGAGGTCAGGATCATTAAAGGGTTTGGACCTCAAGCTAGGAATCTGGACTTAGTCTAAAGAAATGAAAGTCAATGATGGTTTTGAGGAAGAAAATCTTTGATCAGGACTGTGCTTTAGAAACACATCACCGGTTGCTCTGTGAAGGAGGGAAGTGAGGGGGGAAATAAGAATCAATAAAATAAGAGTTTTAAAACAGCATCAGATATTAGCCACCACCTCCATTCCCAGGGAATCTGTCAATAGCACAGTTTCTCAGGGCCCCACTGCACCTACCCTCCAAATGAGGCCGCTGCCCACTGACGTCTGAGAACAACTACCGATAGAATGGTTCATGGTGAGGCCAGCATATTGGGAGGCCATCTCCTTTGGGAAAAAAATTGTAATTTCTTTCCCCTGAGGCAATTCTGATTTGGGGGAATGTACTGGGTTAAATGGAAGTTCCCCCAAAGATACGTCCATGTGCTAACCCCCAGAACCTGTGCATGTGATCTTACTTGGATAAAGGGTTTTTGCAGATGTAATTATCCTGGATTAAGTGAGTGAACTGTGAATCTAATGACAAGTGTCCTTATAAAAGACAGAAGACCCAGATGAGGGGAGGGAGAAGGAAAGCAGTCATGTGAAGACAGAGGCAGAGATTGGAGTGATGCAGCCTCAAGCTAAGGAATGCCTAGAACCACCAGAAATGGGAAGAGGCTGGGGAGCATTCACCCCTAGAGCCTTCAGAGGGAGCATAGCCCTGCCAACACCTTGATTTTGAACTTCCGGCCTCCAGAACTAGGAGAGAATGAATTTCTGTTTTAAGCCACCCAATTTGTGGTAACATTATAATAATTTTAGGAAACTAATGCAAGGAGTGATTGGGACTTTTGGATTTACATATGCAAATGAAGGAACACTTAAAAAGTCATGTAGAAACATAAAATCAAAACTATTATGGTGACCAACAGTGGTGAACCACAATTCAAATGATAACAATGGTGTCCGTACTTGAGCATAACGTCCCTGTATCCCCATTAGTTGGCCATCTCTGTCCTGAGTTGTTTTCCCATGATTATGATTGCACAGGACCATATATGTTCTTTCCCTGTTCCTCCTCCCTTAACACAAAACTAATAACACATACCTTTCTTTCATCTAAGTCAGTGTTTCCCAAGTGATAGGCAGAGTAATGGTGCCCCTCCCCAAATATGTCCAATCCCAGAACTTGTGAATAAGTTACCTTGCATGGTCAAGGGATGTTGCCAATGTGTTTAGTTAAAGATTTTGGGGTGGCAAGATTATCCTGGATTGTCCAAGTGGGACCAATATAATCACAGGACCTTATAAAGGAAAAGGGAGAGAGGAGATGTGATTACAGAAGCAGAGAGATGATGCGGGGCCATGAGTCAAGGAATGTGGCAGACTTTAGAAGTTGGAAAAGGCAAGCAATTCCAAGAATTCTCCCCTAGGACCTCCAGAGGGACTGATGCTCTGCTGACCCATTTTAGACTTCTGAACTCCAGGACTGTAAGATAATAAATATGTGTTTTTTAGAGTGACTAGTTTGTGATAATTTGTCACAGCAACAATAGAAAACGAATACACCAATCTTCTTTTTTCATCATGGTTTCAGTAAGGAATCTTTTTAGACTTTTTATTTTCCTAACCAGCCCCCTTCCAGCATGAAATAATAATATCACATATATATTGTATATGTAGTGTGGTTCTTAGGAGAGCCACAGACTATTGTAATATCTAGGTATTTCTCACCCCCTAAGAACTAATTTCATTGTCTTGGGGCAATAGCATCCCTGTTAAGATGCATGATCCAATTTATAGCCATCATTCCCGGCACAACTCAAGTGTTATCTCCTCCATAAAGATTCCCCAAATAATCCAAGCCATTTTGGATTATAGGAGAATTTTCATGATCACTTCTCCTGTTGCCCAATTTTAATCCACTGTGTGCCTTTAACTACTCATATAGTTTATTCTTGAACATCTTTATCAGTCAACCCCTTCACAAAGATGAAATGTCCAATGGCTAAACTCTGTTGAAAAAATTTTTTCACAGGTTGAGCTGAAACCCATTTTCTTGCAGCTTTCATCTGTTGGTCTTATCCTTTTAGAAAGGGTATAAATATCCCTACCCTTTTAGAAGGGTATAAAATGCAGTTGATTCCTTTTCTACCCAACAGCCCTTATTTGAGGATGCCCGTTTCCTCTCCAGGCATCTTTCTCTTTTCAGGATGAACATCATAGGTTCCTTAAACAAATCCTTATATGATGTAGTTGCAAATTCTTTTATTACTCTGATTATACCACAAATGTACTTTTTACTGAGGACCCTCTTCAAGTTTGTTGTTCTGAACTTGATATTCTTCGAACTGAACTGAGCTGTCTTGGCTATAGTTTGACCAGAATAGAGAAGAGCGGGATCTTACCTCCCTTTTTCTGCATAATATATTCCTATAGATGCAGCTTTTGGTAACAATATTTTGTCAGCCACATTACACTGTTGATTCATATTACGCTTACAGTTAGCTAAAATGTTCAACATTTGCTGATGCTAATCCTGTTGGGTTTTGGAAAAATTTCAGCACCTCATGTTTATTGCTATTAACTTCTATTACATTCATCTCTCTAGCCTTTTGATGCTTATTTAGAGCCAGATTCTGGTAACATCATAAGCATTGTCTGCTCCCAACTTTTGAACATCTGCAACTATGAATATGTCTTTATATTTTTCCATGTTATTAATACCATAAATATTAAACTATCAGGGTAGGTCTAAGTCCAAACCACTTACACTGCTAGAAAACTCTCTTGAGGTAGACATTTATCATTAACTGACTTAACTGGGTTCAGTCAACAGCCATCGAATAATACAACTCTTTAATCTTTTATTTATGTCTGTATTTAGTTCATAAGCCTTTAGGAAGATATTGTGCCTTGCTGATATCTCCTGGGGCTACCTCTTTTTCCTAATCTTTGGCATAGTAAATTTCAAAAGAACAGGAGATTGGTCTAATATGATTTGTTTTCAGTGTACTCAGTCTGTCTCCTTGTCATCATCACTTCCTCCTCTCGGGGCTCACAACCAGGAGTTGGTATTTCATTTCAGAATCTCACTCAGTGACTAGGCAGAAGGATGCTATAGACAAGCAGCAGGCTGGGAGACAACTCCCTGGGCAATTCTACTCTTTATTTTCTGCTGCTCTGGGTGAAGATCAGTAGAGCAGATACTCCAGCCAAAGGCCACAGAAGCCATCAAGACAGCTCTGGAGTCAGAATGAATGGGAACCAATGAGGAGTGAAGGCAGCCTGGCCAGCCTGTGAGATGTCCCTCCATATTTTCAGCCACAGAGTTAAAGAATCGCAGACTTTTAAGAGCATTACCCGAGAGAGATATCAGGAGTTTCCCTGGGAGGAAAGAATGTCACTGAAAAGAGATAGATTGGATGAGAGAGGGTTTTGGATTCCAAAGAACAGAGACAAAGACTCAAAGTCTTCACTCACAACTTCTAAATCTCCAACCCCTAAACCTCCAAGCATTCACGCTTCCCTCCTTCTCAATGTCATCATTTACAGCTAGGAAATCTCCAGAAAATAAAAATGACCTCTTAGCGAAAAATGATAAGACATTTAAAGAACGAAGAGCCACAAGGAAAAACAAGAGCAACCCATCAGAGCAGAAGCAGGGCTAATGGAACAGAAAAAGTAGTGATTCAAAATTAGCTTAATAAGTATGCGCTTGCAAACGAATCAATGGACAAAGGATTAATCTCCAAAATATATAAACAGCTCATTCAGCTCAATATTAAAAAACAAACAACCCAATCCAAAAATGGGCAGAAGACCTAAAGAGACATTTCTCCAAAGAAGACATACAGATAGCCAAGAAGCACATGTAAGCTGCTCAACATCACTAATTATTACAGAAATGCAAATCAAAACTACAATGAGGTACCACCTCACACTAGTTAGAATGGGTGTCATCAGAAAATCTACAAACAGCAAATGCTGAGAAGGGTGTGGAGAAAAGGGAGCCCTCTTGCACTGTTGGTGGGAATGTAAATTGATACAGCCACTATGGAGAACAGTATGGAGGTTGCTTAAAAAACTAAAAATAAAATTACCATATGATCCAGCAATCCCACTACTTGGAATATACCCAGAGAAAACCACAATTCAAAAAGACACATGCACCCCAATGTTCATTGCAGCACTATTTACAATAGCCAGGTCATGGAAGCAACCTAAATGCCCATAGACAGACGAATGAATAAAGAAGATGTGGTACATACATATAATGGAATATTACTCAGCCATAAAAAAAGGAATGAAATTGGGTCATTTGTTGAGACGTGGATGGATCTAGAGACTGTCATACAGAGTGAAGTAAGTCAGAAAGAGAAAAATAAATATCGTATATTAATGCATATAAGTGGAACCTAGAAAAAAGGCAGTTTGGGGTGGTGGTGGTGGTGGGATGAATTGGGCGATTGGGATTGACATGTATACACTGATGTTTATAACATTGATGACTAATAAGAACCTGCTGTATAAAAAAAATAAAATTCAAAAAAGATATGCTCAAGGTATTAAAGGAGTATTCTTAGAAATATGAAGCAAGAATAAGCATTATGAGGAACCAACCAGATATATTCACTATTAAAATTATAGTTGCTAAAATGAAGAGTTCAGAAGATGGTTTGAGTAACAGAATGGATTCACCCAAAACCTAGAGAGCTAGGGGATTTTCAGGAACCTCCCCAAAAGACACTAGAATGGAGTTAAGGGAGGTCAGAATAAAAGAAAACTGAATGATAAAAGTAGAAATTTTAACATCCAACTAATTGGAATTTCAAAGTGAGAAGAAAAGGTAAAAAGAGGGTAGGATACGCTTGAAGAACTTATGATTAAGAAAGTCCTAGACCTAAAAAAGATTTAAGAACTTGGATTGCAAGGTCAAAAAGGAGGTCAATCAGGATCATTAAGAAAGCATACCTTTCCAAAAGCCACCATCAGAGCTACCTTACAGCCTACTGTCCGGAACTGCCCCATGTGACATGGGGAGATGAATCTCTGATTAACTTAGATCAGTCATATTTCATCTATGAAATTGTGTGTATTTTAATGGTTCTTTTTTTGCAGAACATTAAGGTAGTTGAAAATTGTTGAAAATTGAGAAGTCAGGGTATTAAAACTCACATTATTTTATGTTTAAATATTTATTTATACCCAAAACAGGACTGGTTGTAATTTTACTTTCCTGACTTCAGTAGAAGCAAACTCCCCAATAATATTTTCAACTGAAAAAATAAGCCAAGAAGTCAATTTTGGAAATTTGTGATGGGCTCTGAGATGATTCAAGGTGCCCTGAGGAGAAAGGACTGCCTGGACAGTTGGTTCTAATCTGCACCTGATGTGGGACCTGTTTGAAATGGCACATACCTCCTCCTGGTGCTTTAGGGGCCCCATCAACTAATACTGATGACTCCTCAGTTGCTCCTTAAGTGGTTTTCAGACTTTAAAACTTCATCTCAGGTGTGCCCATGAACACCACAGTCCCTGCCAAGCCACAAATCAGCGTTTGCTTGCAAATCCCTTCTCTTTATTTGTTTGATTGGGAATGCTATTCAGACTGCTCAAGCTGCAGCCACAACTACTTTTCTGAAACATGCTTTGTGGATCCGTTAAATCATCTAGTTAGAAAATCACATTAGTGTGAGCTATTGATTCTGTAAAGGTTCTTCTCATCTGGCTGTAGTGAAGCTGTCTTTATGGCAATCTTCTTGGCATCCGCCAAAGGCTGTCTTTCTGAGCAAGGGTGACATCACAATTAAAAGTAAAAATCTAGGTGCTGGCCAAGTGTTTTGGAGAACAATTCAAAAGAAATATTGAAACCATATTTTTTTCAATTATTTTTAAGATAAGAATGGAAATGTTCTCCCTGATTCATTCCATTTCTACCCCTTTAAATTCTGGTGGGTTGTTTGTAGTAACAAGATTGTCTGCTTATTGGAGCATCTAGGTCCTATGGTAGTGGATCTCAAACTTTAGAGGCCATCAAAATTATCTGGAAGGCTTGTTGAAACACAGATGTCTGGGCTCCAGTCCCAGATCTTCTGATTCAGTAGGTCTGGGATGTGGTGGAGTATTTGCTTTTCTAACAGATTCCCAGGACCTGTTGATGCTGCAGGTCCAGGAGCCACATTTTCAGAAACATTGTACTTGAGTACCATGTATAAATAGAGATATCTTGCTAAACAGTAAGATTTAGCTTAGAAGTGATGAGTATGTCTATTTTGTAGCACAGTTAAGTGGACACTTGTATTGAAGTAAACCAAAAATGCACACACAGACCACATACTCGTCTGGTTGTTTGGAGGAACTTGCTAAAACACAGATTCTAATCCAGTAGATGTGAGGGAAAACCCTGGATTTTTCATTTCTCACTTGTGATACTCCATAGCCCACACTTTAAGTAGCAAGAGGGTAAAATAAACCTTATTTGATACAGCTTTTCATTAAGTCCCTTACTATTGATTCAAAATAGAAGGCTTTTTTTCCTGTGAACAACTGATAAAAAATACTTTAAATTCAGAAACAGGGTTTTTGTCACTATTATTGTGTTTATTTTAAAATAAATTTTTATTTCATAGCTTCTGTATTAAGCAACTTCCTTTGGATTTCACTTCCCTTCAGTGAGGGAGATGCCAGGAAACATATAGAATGTGGGATAGTGAGATGCGGTCTCATTCATAGCTTTTTGGCCTCAGGGACTCCTATATCTCTATTTTAACCTTGTCCAAGAAGGACAGCTTCGAATGGGCAGTATTGCCACTTTGCAGTACAAAGCAACTTTAATGGAAAGAATTGACCTCAAGTAATAGAAGAGGGATCTTCTTCTGGTTCACCATCTGTGGTCAATGAAATGCAATTAGGTTCAGCTGCCAAGGCAACCTCCTTGCAGCATAACCAGCAAGCATTTTATAGCTTCCTCTGTCTAGCACAGTCCCAAATATACATACATTGGAGCTAAGATAACCAGCCCTTCCGGTTTACCCAGGGCTGTCTACATTGTGACACTGAAAGTTTTGCATCCTAGGAAAAACCTCAGTCCCAAGAACACAGGGATAGTTGGTCACCCTACATGGGGCAAGGCAATGATCTTTACTCCACTGATATTCTTTCTGCTCAATTCCCACCTGTGTGGCAAAATGGAATTCTGCTTACACCTCCACATCCTCACCTGTGATGGGGTATTCTTCTTTTAAATAACTTTATCATTTTCTTTTTACATTTTTATTTATTGCACTAATTTACATGCAAGAAAGTGCAAATATGTGTACAACTCAATGACTTTTCACAAAGCATATTCTATTGTGTAACCAGAATTTAGATTAAGAAACAGAATGTTACCAGCACCAGTCTCCTCATGCTCCCATCCAATCACTGTTCTCCCCCAAGAGTAACAACTATCTGACTATTTTTTAATAGCTTAGAGAATTATTACAAGACAAATACCCTTGTAACCACAAGGGTACTTACCATAAGTAGTTTAATTTTTTCTTAATTTCTCAAAAGTTTTCTTGAATTATAAATTTTAGCATTTGTTCTTTTACCTTGCTTTGGTTTTCTTCTTCAGAAACTTCTATCTCTAGGGACTTCCCTTGGCAGTCCAGTGGTTAAGACATCGCCTTCCAGTGCAGGAGGTGCAGGTTCGATCCACAGTCAGGGAGCTAAGATCCCACATACCTCATGGCCAAAAAACCAAAAGATAAAACAGAAGCAATAAGGTAACAAATTCAATAAAGACTTTAAAAATGGTCCACATCAGGGCTTCCCTGGTGGCGCAGTGGTTGAGAGTCCGCCTGCCGATGCAGGGGACACGGGTTCGTGCCCCGGTCCAGGAGGATCCCACATGCCACGGAGCGGCTAGGCCCGTGAGCCATGGCCGCTGAGCCTGCGCGTCCGGAGCCTGTGCTCCGCAACGGGAGAGGCCACAACAGTGAGAGGCCCGCGTACCACAAAAAAAAAAAAAAAAAAAAAAAAAAAAAAAATGGTCCACATCAAAAAAACTTAAAAAAATATACTTTTAAAAAAAGAATTTCTCTCTCTAATTTGGAACTTCTTTGCCTATCTTCTACAGGTGTTATTTTCTCTCAATTCCTCTATCTTACATTTCTTTTTGTTTTTAAAATTTTCCTCATTCACCTCCTACTTCTCTTAAGGGATGATTTGTTATGTCTATTTTTCTTGTACTTCTCCTAGCTTAGTATTTAGCTCCAAATGACTTTTATTTGTTTTTTATTTATTTTTAACATCTTTACTGGACGATAATTGCTTTACAATGGTGTGTTAGTTTCTCTTTATAACAAAGTGAATCAGCGATACATATACATATATCCCCATATCTCTTCCCTCTTGAGTCTGCCTCCCTCCCACCCTCCCTATCCCACCCCTTTAAGTGGTCACAAAACACTGAGCTGATCTCCCTGTGCTATGCGGCTGCTTCCCACTAGCTATCTATTTTACGTTTGGTAGTGTATATATGTCCGTGTCACTCTCTCACTTTGTCCCAGCTTACCCTTCCCCCTCCCCATATCCCCAACTCCATTCTCTAGTAGGTCTGTGTCTTTATTCCCATCCTGTCCCTAGCTTCTTCATGACCTTTTTTTTTTTTTTAGATTCCATATATATGTGTTAGCATACAGTATTTGTTTTTCTCCTTCTGACTTACTTCACTCTGTATAACAGACTCCAGGTCTATCCACCTCATTACAAATAACTCAGTTTCGTTTCTTTTTATGGCTGAGTAATATTCCATTGTATATATGTGCCACATCTTCTTTATCCATTCATCTGTTGATGGACACTTAGGTTGCTTCCATGTCCTG
>NC_041224.1:81767945-81793268 GCF_002837175.3 Physeter macrocephalus
AGGTGACCATATGTACATGGGTTTATCTCTGGGATTTCTATCCTGTTCCATTGATCTATATTTCTGTTTTTGTGCCAGTACCATACTGTCTTGATTACTGTAGCTTTGTAGTATAATCTGAAATCAGGGAGCCTGATTCCTCCAGCTCTGTTTTTCTTTCTCAAGATTACTTTGGCTATTCGGGGTCTTTTGTGTTTCCATACAAATTGTGAAACTTTTTGTTCTAGCTCTGTGAAAAATGCCATTGGGAGTTTGATAGGGATTGCATTGAATCTGTAGATTACGTTGGGTACTATAGTCATTTTTCACAATGTTGATTCTTCCAATCCAATAACAGGCTATATCTCTTCATCTATTTGTATCATCTTTAATTTCTTTCATCAGTGTCTTATAATTTTCTGCATACTGGTCTTTTTTCTACTTAGGTAGGTTTATTCCTAGGTATTTTATTCTTTTTGTTGCAAAGGTAAATGGGAGAGTTTCCTTAATTTCACTTTCAGATTTTTCATCATTAGTGTATAGGAATGCAAGAGATATCTGTGCATTAATTTTTTATTCTGCTACTTTACCAAATTCATTGATTAACTCTAGTAATTTTCTCGTAGAATCTTTAGGATTGTCTATGTATAGTATCATGTCATCTGCAAAGAGTGACAGGTTTATGTCTTCTTTTCTGATTTGGATTCCTTTTATTTCTTTTTCTTCTCTTATTGCTGTGGCTAAAACTTCCAAACCTATGTTGAATAATAGTGGTGAGTATGGGCAACCTTGTCTTGTTCCTGATCTTAGTGGAAATGGTTTCAGTTTTTCACCACTGAAGATGATGTGGGCTGTGGGTTTGTCATATATGGCCTTTATTATGTTGAGGAATGTTCCCTCTATGCCTACTTTCTGGAGGATATTTATCATAAATGGATGTTGAACTTTGTTGAATGCTTTCTCTACATCTATTGAGAGGATCCTTTGGTTTTTCTCCTTCAGTTTGTTAATATGGTGTATCACATTGATTCATTTGTGTATATTTGAAGAATCCTTGCATTCCTGGGATAAACCCCACTTGATCATGGTATATGATCCTTTTAATGTGCTGTTGGATTCTGTTTGCTAGTATTTTGTTGTCAATTTTTGCATCTATGTTCTTCACTGATATAGGCCTATAGTTTTCTTTCTTTGTGACATCTTTGTCTGCTTTTGGTATTAGGGTGATTGTGGACTCATAGAATGAGTTTGGGAGTGTTTCTCCCTCTGCTATATTTTGGAAGAGATCTTCTTTCTCTAATTGCATTAGGTGTAAGTTTAGGTTGTTTATTTGAGATCTTTCTTGTTTCTTAAGGTAGGATTGTATTGGTATAAACTTCCCTCTTTGAACTGCTTTTGCTGCATCCTGTAGGTGTTGGGTCATCATGCTTTTATTGTCATTTGCTTCTAGGTATTTTTTTATTTCCTCTTTGATTTCTTCAGTGATCTCTTGGTTATTAAGTAGTGTATTGTTTAGCCTCCATGTGTTTGTATTTTCTACAGATTTTTTCCTGTAATTGATATCTAGTCTCATAGCATTGTGGGTGGAAAAGACACTTGATACGACTTCAATTTTCTTAAATTTACCAAGGCTTCATTAGTGACCCAAGATATGATCTATCCTGGGGAATATTCCATGAGCACTTGAGAAGAAAGTGTATTCTGTTGTTCTTGGATGGAATGTCTGATTAAATATCAATTAAGTTCATCTTGTTTAATGTATCATTTAAAGCTTGTGTTTCCTTATTTATTTCCGTTTTGGATGATCTGTCCATTGGTGAAAGTGTGGTGTTAAAGTGCCCTATATGAATGTGTTACTGTTGATTTCCCCTTTTATAACTGTTAGCATTTGCCCTGTGTATTGAGGTGCTCCTATTTTGGGTGCATAAATATTTACAATTTTTATATCTTCTTATTGGATTGATCCCTTGATCATTATGTAGTGTCCTCTTTGTCTCTTGTAATAGTTTCTTTTTTAAGTCTATTTTGTCTTATATGATAATTGCTACTCCAGCTTTCTTTTGATTTGCATTGCATGGAATATCTTTTTCCATTCTCTCACTTTCAGTGTATGTGTCCCTAGCTCTGAAATGGGTCTCTTGTAGACAGCATATATATGGGTCTTATATTTCTCTGTCGAATCTGAATGAGATCCTTGCTGGGGAGAGTAATCTTGGTTGTAATTTTTTCTGTTTCCTCACTTTAAATATGTCCTGCCACTCCCTTCTGGCTTTCAGAGTTTCTGCTGAAATATCTGCTGTTAACCTTATGGAGATTCCCTTGTATGTTATTTGTTTTTCCCTCGCTGCTTTTAATATTTTTTCCTTGTATTTACTTTTTGATAGTTTTATTAATATGTGTCTTGGCTTTATCCTGTATGGGACTCTCTGTACTTCTTGGACTCGATTGACTATTTCCTTTCCCATATTAGGGAATTTCCCAACTATAATCCCTTCAAATATTTCTCAGTCCCTTTCTTTTTCTCTTCTTCTTCTGGGACCCCTATCATTCTAATGTTGGTGCATTTAATGTTGTACCAGAGGTCTCTGAGACTGTCTTCATTTATTTTCATTCTTTTTTCTTTATTCTGCTCTGCAGTAGTTATTTCCACTATTTTGTCTTCTAGGTCACTTATCCATTCTTCTACCTCAGTTATTCTGCTATTGATTCCTTCTAGAGAATTTTAAATTCCATTTATTGTGTTGTTCATGATTTTTTGTTTGCTCTTTAGTTTTTCTAGGTCTTTGTTAAATGTCTTGTATTTTCTCCATTCTGTTTCCAAGATTTTGGATCATGATTACTCTCATTACTGTGAATTCTTTTTCAGGTAGACTGCCTATTTCCTCTTCATTTGTTTGTTCTGGTGGGTTTTTACCATGCTCCTTCATCTGCTGCGTGTTTCCCTGTCATATCATTTTCCTTAACTTACTGTGTTAGTTAAGCAAAATGATACTGTCTTTGGGGTCTCCTTTTTGCAGCTGCAGGTTCGTACTTCCCATTGTTTTTGGTGTCGGCCCCCAGTAGCTAAGGTTGTTTCAGTGGGTTGTGTAGGTTTCCTGGTGGAGGGAACTAGTGCCTGTGTTCTGGTGGATGAGTCTGGACCTTTTCTTTCTGGTGAGCAGGTCCACATCCAGTGGTATGTTTTGGGGTGTCTGTGACCTTATTATGATTTTAGGCAGCCTCTCTGCTAATGGGTGGGTTTGTGTTCCAGTCTTGCTGGTTGTTTGGCATAGGATGTCCAGCACTGTAGCTTGCTGGTCATTGAGTGGAGCTGGCTCTTGGCGTTGAGATGGAGATCTCTGGGAGATTTTTGCCATTTGATATTACATGGAGCTGGGAGGTTTCTGGTGGACCAATGTCCTAAACTCGGCTCTCACACCTGAGAGGAACAGGCCTGATGCCCGGCCAGGGAGGCAAGAGCCTGTCATCCACACAGCTCAGAATAAAAGGGAGAAAAAAAGAAAGAAAGAAATAAAATAAAGTTATTAAAATAAAAAATAATTATTAAAAAAACTTAAAATGTAATTTTGAAAAAGAAAGAAAGAAGAGAGCAACCAAACCAAAAAACAAGTCCACCAATGATAACAAGTGCTAAAAACTATACGAAAAAAAGAAAAAAATGGGACAGACATAACCCTAGGACAAGCCGTAAAAGCAAAGCTATAGAGAGAAAATCACACACAGAAACATACACATACACAATCACAAAAAGAGAAAAAGGGAAAAAATATATATAGCCTTGCTCCCAAAGTCCACCACCTCAATTTGGGATTATTGATTGTCTATTCAGATATTCCACAGATGCAGGTACATCAAGTTGATTGTGGAGATTTAATCCACTGCTCCTGAGGCTGCTGGGAGAGATTTCCCTTTCTCTTCTTTGTTTGCACAGCTCCTGAAGTTCAGCTTTGGATTTGTCCTGGCCTCTGCCTGTAGGTCGCCTGAGGGCGTCTGTTCTTTGCCCAGACAGGATGGGGTTAAAGGGACCCCTATAATTCAAATGTTGATGTGTTTAATGTTGTCCCAGAGGTCTCTGAGACTGTCCTCATTTCTTTTCATTCTTTTTTCTTTATTCTGCTCTGCAGTAGTTATTTCCACTATTTTGTCTTCTAGGTCACTTATCCATTCTTCTACCTCAGTTATTCTGCTATTGATTCCTTCTAGAGAATTTTAAATTCCATTTATTGTGTTGTTCATGATTTTTTGTTTGCTCTTTAGTTTTTCTAGGTCTTTGTTAAATGTCTTGTATTTTCTCCATTCTGTTTCCAAGATTTTGGATCATGATTACTCTCATTACTGTGAATTCTTTTTCAGGTAGACTGCCTATTTCCTCTTCATTTGTTTGTTCTGGTGGGTTTTTACCATGCTCCTTCATCTGCTGCGTGTTTCCCTGTCATATCATTTTCCTTAACTTACTGTGTTAGTTAAGCAAAATGATACTGTCTTTGGGGTCTCCTTTTTGCAGCTGCAGGTTCGTACTTCCCATTGTTTTTGGTGTCGGCCCCCAGTAGCTAAGGTTGTTTCAGTGGGTTGTGTAGGTTTCCTGGTGGAGGGAACTAGTGCCTGTGTTCTGGTGGATGAGTCTGGACCTTTTCTTTCTGGTGAGCAGGTCCACATCCGGTGGTATGTTTTGGGGTGTCTGTGACCTTATTATGATTTTAGGCAGCCTCTCTGCTAATGGGTGGGTTTGTGTTCCAGTCTTGCTGGTTGTTTGGCATAGGATGTCCAGCACTGTAGCTTGCTGGTCATTGAGTGGAGCTGGCTCTTGGCGTTGAGATGGAGATCTCTGGGAGATTTTTGCCATTTGATATTACATGGAGCTGGGAGGTTTCTGGTGGACCAATGTCCTAAACTCGGCTCTCACACCTGAGAGGAACAGGCCTGATGCCCGGCCAGGGAGGCAAGAGCCTGTCATCCACACAGCTCAGAATAAAAGGGAGAAAAAAAGAAAGAAAGAAATAAAATAAAGTTATTAAAATAAAAAATAATTATTAAAAAAACTTAAAATGTAATTTTGAAAAAGAAAGAAAGAAGAGAGCAACCAAACCAAAAAACAAGTCCACCAATGATAACAAGTGCTAAAAACTATACGAAAAAAAGAAAAAAATGGGACAGACATAACCCTAGGACAAGCCGTAAAAGCAAAGCTATAGAGAGAAAATCACACACAGAAACATACACATACACAATCACAAAAAGAGAAAAAGGGAAAAAATATATATAGCCTTGCTCCCAAAGTCCACCACCTCAATTTGGGATTATTGATTGTCTATTCAGATATTCCACAGATGCAGGTACATCAAGTTGATTGTGGAGATTTAATCCACTGCTCCTGAGGCTGCTGGGAGAGATTTCCCTTTCTCTTCTTTGTTTGCACAGCTCCTGAAGTTCAGCTTTGGATTTGTCCTGGCCTCTGCCTGTAGGTCGCCTGAGGGCGTCTGTTCTTTGCCCAGACAGGATGGGGTTAAAGGTGCAGCTGATTCGGGGGCTCTGGCTCACTCAGGCTGCGGGGAGGGAAGCGCACGGAGTGCAGGGCAAGCCTGCAGCGACAGAGGCCAGCATGGCGTTGCACCAGCCTGAGGCATGTCGTGCGTTCTCCCGGGGAAGTTGTCCCTGGATCACGGGACCCTGGCAGTGGCAGGCTGCACAGACTCCCCGGAGGGGAGGTGTGGATAGTGCCTGTGCTCGCACACAGGATTCTTGGTGGCTGCAGCAGCAGCCTTAGTGTATCATGCCATCTCTGGGGTCCGCGCTGATAACAGCGGCTCGCGCCTGTCTCTGGAGCTCCTTTAAGCGACGGTCTTAATCCCCTCTCCTCGCGCATCACGAAACAAAGAGGCAAGAAAAAGTCTCTTGCCTCTTTGGCAGCTCCAGACCTTTTCCCGGACTCCCTCCCGGCTAGCCGTGGCACACTAACCCCTTCAGGCTGTGTTCACGCCGCCAACCCCAGTCCTCTACCTGGGATCCGACCTCCGAAGCCCGAGCCTCAACTCCCAGCCCCCGCCCGTCCCAGCGGGTGAGCAGACAAGCCTCTCTGGCTGGTGAGTCCTGGTCGGCACCGATCCTCTGTGGGAATCTCTCCGCTTTGTCCTCCGCACCCTGTTACTGCACTCTCTTCCGTGGCTCTAAAGATTCCCCCCTCCGCCACCCGCAGTCTCCGCCGGCGAAGGGGCTTCTAGTGTGTGGAAACCTTTCCTCCTTCACAGCTCCCTTCCACTGGTGCAGGTCCCGTCCCTATTCTTTTGTCTCTGTTTATTCTTTTTTCTTTTGCCCTACCCAGGTACGTGGGGAGTTTCTTGCCTTTTGGGAGGTCTGAGGTCTTCTGCCAGAATTCAGTAGGTGTTCTGTAGGGGTTGTTCCACATGTAGATGTATTTCTGATGTATCTGTGGGGAGGAAGGTGATCTCCACGTCTTACTCTTCCGCCATCTTGAAGCCATGCTCCCAAATGACTTTTATATTTATTTCCAGTTCCTTCTTGAGTTCTATCACCTCATTTCTGAGGTTTCTTTAAAAATTTATGACTGATGTTATTGTTTTATATTTTGAATCATTTTTTATGTCTTTTAACTTATTTTCAAATAGCCATTAGAGTTTTGATCCTTTTATGAGTATATCTTTCTGGTCATTGCCTATAGGGAAATTTCTCTGCTACTCATTCTCTTTTTTCTTATAGCAACTTTGTATGGGATTTGACCTTAAAACTTTTCTTTACTTCAGTTTTATATATTTAAATAAACTTTTATTTTAGAATAATTTTAGATGTACAGAAGAAGTTGCAAAAAATATTACAGAGATTTTCCTTTTACTTTGTACCTGGTTTCCTCTATTGTTGGCATGTAACATTATGCTGACACATTGGTCACCACTGAAGAATTAACATTGATACATGATTAATAATTAAATCCATACTTCATTCAGGTGTCATTAATTTCCACCTAATATTCTCTTTCTCATCCTGGCTTCCATCCTGTATACCAGATTAAACTTGGTCATCATTTAGCCTCCTCTTAGCCAGGTTAATTTCTCAGACATTCTTTGTTTTTGATGATTTTCATGGTTTTGAGGAGTCCTCTTTAGATATTTTGCAGAATGTCCCTCAATTTGAATTTGTTTGCTGTTTTTCTCACATTATGCCGGGGTTATGGGTTTGAGGGAGGAAGGGCAGAGTGTATATTTTCAACACATCATAACAATGGTACAAGCTATCAGCATGATTTATCATTGATGATGTTAACGTCAATCACTTGGCTAAGAGTGTTCGTCAGTTTTCCACTGTTAACTTTTCCTCTTTCCATACTGTAGTCTTTGGAAGCAAGTGGCAGATTATAGCCCACACTCAAGATGTAGAGAGTTATGCTTCACCTTCTGTGGGAGGAGTACCTACATAAATTATTTGTAACTATTCTGTGTGGGAGATTTGTCCATTCTCCCCAATTTATTTATTAATTCTAGCATTTATTTATATCAATATAAACTCAGTGACTCAGATTTTACATGTTGGGTTATAAACTATTACTATTTTATTTCTTTTTTGTCACTCAAATTGTTTCAGCTCTGGACATTGGGAACTATTTCAGTTGTCTCCTGTGTCCCTTTGATATACTTGCATTGTTTTGTTTTTTGAGCATTTACTTTTTTCTGGCGTTACATAATGCTCCAGGCTCATCTTATGTATATTTCCTGTCCTAGTCCTAGACTCAGGCATCTTTCCAAGGAACTCTGATTCCTTTCACTGGAAAATGATATTAGAAACCAAGATCTGGATGCTGAGTTTTCTCATTGATGCTGGGCTGTGGTTGTATTTTACGTGTAAAATTAGTTTTTCTGAGATTTTAGAAGTAGAGTTTGTTCATGTATATGTATTTTCTAATGCCCCAGAGCTCCATTTTCTATTGCTTCTATGTAATGCTAAAAATTTTGACCTCTTGCTTTCTGTGATGTCCTGATTCTGTTCCCTCTCCCACCTTTATTTGGATGTTCTCTTTTCTTCATCTTCATCGTCCCATGAGAACTAGAATGCACCAGTCTTTTCAGGCCTTACTGAAGTCCTGTTATATTTACCAACTACTGAATGGTTTAAAACATTTTATAGTTTAAAATATTCCTAAATGTGTCTGTTCTCATTCCAGAATTGGAATGAACAGCTATTCTGCAGTTCTGCTGTACTCAAATCCACCAGACAGCCTCTATATCCCTATGCTTTCTCCAAGACATACATGTGACTCTTGTGGCTATCTGTAGTTTGTTCTACCAGCTTGCATTTGGGAGTTTGTTGGGATACCTCATTCTTATACTTATTTTCAATGTTGTCCGTGAAGTTTCATCTCCTACTGAGTTGTTCTATTTTCACTTGGGGATTTGGAGACCTTACAACTATATTGCCATCACTGGCTCTTTCCAGAATCGCTGAAGGTTTCAAAAAATTGTTTAGAGAAAAATGTTGTCAATGAGAAAAAGTTGTCTTTGTCTTGTGCATTCTTGACTCAAGAAGATGTGAGGGAGAATGAGAGGGAAATAGGGAAAGAGAATTTCCAGGACTCAGATATTACACAGTCTTGTCATGGACAGAATGGAGACCCAGGGAGAATAATAAAGAAATATATCCACCATTTTAGCTAAATGATCAAAGTTAGTTTCACTATCAGTGGGACAAACTTGACATCACATGCCTGCTGATGAGAAGCACATGTCACTTCTATGTAGTTCTGCCAAATCCTATTACCTCAATCAAATCTTGAGAAAATGTGGAACAAATCCAAATGGGGAGATAATATATAAAATAATTTCCCAGTATTCTTCAAAAAGTAAAGATTATGGAACACAAAGACATACCGATAAACCATTCTACATTACAGGAGACTAAAAAGACAACTGAACACAATATCTGATCCTAGGCTATTTCTTGCACCAAAAAATGTTCCCTCTCTCTTTCTTTCTCTCTCTCTCTCTCCCTCTCTCCCCTCCCCCTCCCTCTGCCTCTTGCTCTCTTTTGTTTCACTATAAATGTTATTAACTGGAACACTGAAAATGAATCAGGTTCATATGTTATAAAATAGTATCAATATTAATTTCTTGATTTTTACAATTGTACTGTTGTTCTATAGTAAAATGTCCTCATTCTTAGAAAGTACACAGTGAAGTACTTAAAAGAAAATGGGCATCATATTTGCAACTTATTCTCAAATGGTTTATAAAAAATAATATGTGAAAAAAAAGAAAAAAGAAAAAAATAATAATATGTGTAACAAAAAAAACCTATAAAACTCTTAGAAGATAAAATAGGAGAAAACCTAGATGACCTTGGATATGGATATCAGTCTTTTTAGATACAACACCATGAAAGAAATAATTGATAAGCTGGACTTCATTAAAATTAAAAGAACTTCTGCTCTGTGAAAGATAATATCAAGAGAATGAGAAAAGCCACAGATTGGGAGAAAATATTTGCAAAAAACACATCTGATAAAAGTCTGTTATCTAAAATATACAAAGAAATCTTAAAACTTAACAATAGGAAAACAAACAACCCAATTAAAAATGGACCAAAGACGTTAGCAGACAACTTACCAAAGGAGATACACAGATGGAGAATAAGCATATGAAAAGATGCTCCATATCATATATCATCAGGGAAGTGCAAATTAAAACAAAAAGATAGTTCTTTATACTTATTAGAATGGCCTGGAACATTGACAACACCAAATGCTGAAGAGGATGGAAGCAACAGGAACTCTCATTAATTGCTGGTGAGAATGCAAAATTGTACCACCGCTTTGGAAGACATTTTGGTGGTTTCTCACAAAATTAAACATACTTTTACCATACTATCCAGTGATCACACTTTTTGGTATTTATGCAAAAAAGTCGAAAACATGTCTACACAAAAACTTGCCCAAAAGTTGGAAGCAACAAAGGTGTTCTTCTTTAGGTGGGTGGAGAAACTGTGGTACATCCAGACAATGGAATATTATTCAGTGCTAAAAAGAAATGAGCCATCAAGCCATAAAAAGACATGGAGGAATATTAAATGCATATTAAAAAAGGAATAAGTGAAAGGAGTCAATCAGAAAAGTCTACATACTGTATGATTTTAAATATATGACTTTCTGAAGAAAGCAAAACTATGGAGACAGTAAAAAGATCAATGATGGCCAAGGGTTAGAGGGTAGTAAGGATGAATAGGTGGAGCACAGAGGATTTTTAGAGCAGTGAAAATACTCTGTTTGATACCATAATTATTAATACATATCACTATGCATTTGCCCAAACCCATAAAATGTACATCACCAAGAGTGAACCATAGTGTAAACTATGAACTTTGGGTGATTATGATGTGTCAATGTAGGTTCATCAGTTGTAACAAGTGTGCCACTCTGCTGGGAAATGTTAACAGTGGTGAGGCTATGCGTGTGTGGGGAACAAGAGGTATATGGTACATGTCTGTACCTTTCCCTCAGTTTTGCTGTGGACCTAAAACTACTCTAAAAAATTGTCTTCATAAAATAATAATAATGATACTAATAATACTAAGAAGAAGAAGGAGAAGAAAAAGGAGAAAAAAGAGAAAAAGGAGAAGGAAAGGGGGAAAACACAAATTCATAGAGTAAAAAGAAAAAGAAAAAGAAAATGTGTTAAAATTTTATCAGCTTTGGAATATGGATAAAGGATAATCATGAGTTCTTAGTACTATTTTTACAATTTTTTGTAAGTCTGAAATTATTTTAAAATACAAAGTAAATATTGTTAACTATATACCTCTTTGCCTCTAACACCCCTCACTTCATCCTTACTCCCTTTGCTCTGCTGACACACTGGATAAAATTCTTCAGTTTTAATCCTCATTTAATCTGTCTCAAACACCACTGACTTCATGCTCAGGAGGTGGGAATAAGAGGACATCTACTAGACACCAGGAAGTTGGGGAGCAGCTTCCATTTGTTGAGTAAAGTTTACTGTAAGACAGAAGAGCATGAGCCTTAACTCATGACCACATTTTGGAAACTTTCCAGCTTCCTTGAAGCTGACTCTTGGTGATATTCTGCAAGTGAACTTCTTCAATCAAATGCCAACATTAGTTATTGATGAAAAGCTATTAAATAGACCTCAGCAAAACAGCTGGATGGACCCATACGGAACACCTGTTACAGAAGACAAGAAGAAATGCATATATTAGCCTGGGTTTTCTAGATAAATTAAAAGTGTGATACCAGATATTTGTGAAACGAGAAGGCATTATTTATTCATTCCCTTCAACATCCCAACAAGCTTAATGAATATAGATGGTTCACCTGGACTTTGAAATGGCAAACAGCAATTGCTCTCCAACAAGATGAATGAACACATTGCAGAGCTAGATAACTTCATTTGTCAAAAAGAGGCAACCAGCATTCACTGAAGACATCCAGAGGTTTTTTCATCATCTCCCCATATTTTCTAAGGTGAATCCAACTCTTCAATGATGTTTCAATTCTTACCATTCAAGAACTCTCTAGCACATTCTCTTATTTCAGGCTTATTACTTGGATTCCTTGGCAAATTAGTTGCAGGTTGGAGGGGAAAGAAATTACTCTTTTATGATATTTGTCAGAGGACATATCTCTGAGGTATCTGTTGCCCAACACTTATCCAAAACCTTGCCAGGATAATTGATATTTATACTAGATGGTCTCAAAATCAGTAAGATAATCCACTTCTCAATATAATCCATGCTTCATCTATACATTAAGCCAAAGAATCAGAAAGCTACATTAGTTTGTAGAAAACTGCTCAGGCTTTCAAGTACTCCTTTTACTAAGTCATACACTTGTATCATGCCTGAGTGTTCCCAGAAAATGTTACAGAATCCAGGTTATTAAAACCAGTATCCATTTTATTATAAAGCCATTGCCTTATACACTGCATGGTGCCTGGCTGCTATATTATATAGAGCTACAGAGGGTAGCTTTCAGAAAAATGCCAAGAATATTTTTACTTTTCTAGCGAAACTGATATGTGTTCTCTGTGTGGTCAATGGAACCCATACAACTGACGATACTTCTCTTTTGTTCTAACCACTAGAAAGCACAAAGCCAAATTTTAAGTTCAACTTTAACAACAATATAAGGGTCTATGGGGGTTGCCTGCACTGTGATCTTGTTTACGTATTGCTCTTCTGATTTGTCTTTTTGTTGTTGCAATTTTTAATTTCTTTTTTATATTTGTCTAAGGGAAGGAGGGAAGAAAGATGTGGAAGGAAGGGGAGAGAGTAGCAGGAAGAAAGGATAGAAGAAGGAGGAGGAAAGCAGGAAATGCATTTGTTGAAATGGGATTAGATTGCTCAAGGAATCAGGAATTATCTACGTATCCTTTTTCCCTGCTAATGTCACTGGCAAAAAAATATTTTGACAAGTTTTATTAACATCACATTTTTCTTAAAGAAATAGAAAGGATTCTTTAACACAAGCTACATGGCTTGTGTTAGCCAAATAACAATAGCAGACTTTACGGGCACAAAAGAGAAAATTGAAAGCTAGGCGACCAGGAGAGGGGACTTTGACCAAAGGAACAAGATAGTTGATCAGTTCTAACCAGAAGTAACTGTAAAGCTCTCCATTCTGCATACTTGAGAGACAAAGTCACCAGTTGAATAAGCCTTTAACTTTCTTCCCGTTTTTTAAAATTTATTTTTATTGAGGTAACATTGGTTTATAACATTCTATAAATTTCTTGTGTGCAATATCATATTGCTACAGCTCTGGAGAGTGAGACAGCAGAAGACAATGCTGCCATATAGTGTACATCTCCTTGAAGCTACCTACCTCCACCGCTCAGATGCGATCTGGAATACCCCAAGTGCTTCTGACCCTATCATGCTGAGTCCTTGTCCTTCTGTGGCAATCCTTCTCTGAGATGTCCTCACAAGTTTAAATGATAGCAACAGAATCCCAGTAGAGCATAATAAAACATGGAAACATATTGGGGTAAATGAATCATTAGTAGGCTCCTGAGAGACATAAAGAGAATAAATGGTATGGTGCCTTTTTTTTTTCTTTTTTGCAGAGCCAGCATTGAGATGGGCATGAAAATCCCCACAGAATTCGAATAATATCCCTCTGCATGTAGGATTTCATGGGAACATTCCCACAGTTGTTAGGGTTCTATTCAGATTATGAACCATCTAATAAATTAAATTTTTAAAAAAGAAAGAAGAGCCACAGTCCCTGGGTACAGTTGATTGCTACCATTCTGCAAAGGCGGCCACAGCTGCACAATGCAAAAGCCAAGAGGAGAGTTAGACCAACAACAGTGCTATTCCCAGAGGTGTGCATTTGCTTGTTCCTTCAGCTAGTGTGTTATCTCCCTCAGACAGGAACATAAATAAATGTTGCCTCAAACAGGAACTGCACTATCAAATATAAAAGCTGTGTATTTGAAATTAATTATTTTCTGGCACAATTCTGTAAAAAAATGACATGCTTTCAGTTGAAGCACTTCCATGTAAAGCCAATTAAGCAAGAGGAGCAACAACTGGGCTGAGATCAATAAAGGATGTTGGCTATTGTTCAGCCATGAGACAGGCTGTGCCGGTCACCATCTGTGGAAGCAAGTTAGGATGCCATTTTCAATAAAGGTTGTCAGGACCTGCTGGAAGTAAGATAACAAGTGGAAGGAAATTAGACCTTCAGATTAAAAAAAAAAAACAACCTTCCCTTTCTTCTAGTTCTGTCCTCTTTATTCATCACTTCTCTCCATTCTTACCAAATCCAATTACTGGGGAAGAATTGGCCATTTGATGAATAGATATACCTTGATGTGAGGGTACCTCTTGGCTTATTCTGCCCAGGATGTCTACCACCAAGCCATACTTGATTTTAACAGCTTAATTGAAATATAATTTGCATAGCATAAAATTCATCATTTTATTTTTTTAATTTATTTATTTTTTTTAGTTTTTGGCCACACTGCGCAGCTTGCAGGATCTTAGTTCCCTGACCAGGGATTGAACCTTGGCCTCAGCAGTGAAAGTGCTGAGTCCTAACCACTGGACTGTCAGGGAATTCCCTAAAATTCATCATTTTATTTTTTTTAAATTTTTATTGGAGTATAGTTGATTTACAATGTCTTAGTTTCAGGTGTACAGAAAAGTGAATCAGTTATACATATACATATATCCACTCTTTTTTAGATTCTTTTCCCATATAGGCCATTACAGCATATTGAGTAGAGTTCCCTGTGCTACACAGTATGTTCTTATTAGTTATTAATTTTATATATAGTAGTGTGTATATGTCAATCTTCCTATTTATCCCTCTCCCCACCTCTTAGCCCCAGATAACCATACATTTATTTTCTACATCTGTAACTCTATTTCTGTTTTGTAGATAAGTTCATTTGTACCTTTTTTTTTTTTTAGATTCCACATATAAGCGATATTATATGTTATTTATCTTTCTCTGTCTGACTTACTTCACTCAGTATGACAATCTCTAGGTCCATTCATGTTGCAAAATTCATCATTTTAAATGTACAATTCAGTCACTGTAACATCACTGTGGCCATTTCCATCAACCCCAAACTATCCGTCATGCCCATCTGTAGTTAGTCAATCGCCGTTCCCACCTCCAGCACCAGGTAACCACTAAAGTACTTCCGGCCTCTATATATTTTATAAAATTTGGACATTTCATATAAATGGAATCATGGTGGGGAGGAAGGCAACTAACATGTGTCCAGTGTGCCAGGTGAAGAAAAATCAAACTTATAAAAGAATTCTCCTCTCTTTTCTCCTAGAATTGTAATGGATTCTATTTTTCATATTTAAATATTTGATCCATTAAAAATTTATCTAAAGTTTCCATTTTTCATTTTTCCAGATGTGACTTGACAGTTTCAATTCCATTGTTTATGTAGACCGTATTTTTTCTGCTGGTTTGAGATGCTACTGGTATTGAACAGTAAATTCCTATGAGTTTTTGTTTTCAGGTTCGTATTATATTCTATTTTATTCTAGTCCATCTATCACTTCATATGCCATCACCACACCTTTAAAATGGTTTTCACATCTGACAGTGCTAGTCTCCACTGTTGGCTCTTCTTTTTTAAAAAAAAAAAACCTCACCATTTTTATTTACCTATTATTTTCCCAACAAACTTTATGTTTATCTTTGATGGGAAAGAAATGTGTAGCTCCAGATCAAAATGCAGTAACTATTAACAGATTGATACATACATCTATATGATAGTAAGTTCTTTTGAAAGTTAAACTAAAAGAAACAAAAATCTATAAACAGAGTCAAAAGACAAATGAAAAACTGGACAATAATATTTGCAACTCATCACAGATAATGGGTTAATCTCCCTAATGTATAAAAAGTTATTAAAAATAAAAAGACCAACAGCTCAAGAGAAATGGGGAAAATATATGAATAATTCACAGAAAAGGGTGGTTAATAATCCACTGTTCAATAGCCTGACACTCAGTCTTGCTCTGTTTTTTTTTCTTATCTGGAAATGGGCATAACAGTGAGAATAGTAAACAAACTCAACACACTTTGGGGAACACTTCATTTCCCAAAATTAAAACTGAACTTGGAAGGATGATACTACAAAAGGGAAAGAAAAAAGGTCAATTTCTGTACTCGAGGGACTCTTAGTAGTTATTGAAGCCCACATACAAAGACCACTAGAGAAACCCACTAATCATATAAAGTATCGTAGTGTCTCAAAATGGGGAACTGGGGAAGAGGAGTTATAGACTGATTTGGGGACAGTTATTAATCAAGACTTGGGCAGGGACTGATCAGAACTTATAAATAGTTGAGTTGCTGAAACAGTCAGTGTTCTTACCTTTGGAACACATAGGTCCATGTGGAGTTACCAGTAAAGCAGTATTTTTATGGTCTAATCTCAGAACATACTCATCTGAAGGAGCTGGTATTTGAACAACTTGAGTTTTGATGGTTTTGTTGCATGTCATTTAATCTGTTTTGCAAGTTATAGAACAGGATTATGAGTTGTGATTTTTCTGTTTTCATTGCTCATGGTTTAAATGGCACTTCAATATCCGCCATAACTAATCCATTAGATATGTACTATAATATTCATTTTATAGATGGGGAAACATGCACTATGGTTTTAAGTATTTTGTCTAAATTCTCACAGTTATTAAGTGTCAGACTGAGTTTCAAAATCATGTCTGTCTAGCTCCAAAGCCTGGGCTTTGGACGTCTATCTACTCCATATGCCTCTAAATCAGGGATTCTTTACTTGGTGTATATGAACTATCAGGAGGATTCACGACCCCTGCATATCATATGCTAAATTTGGAGTATATGTATATTTGGGGGGAGAAGGATGAGAATGAATACATCCATCTCATTCTCAATCGGTAGGTGAACCAACAAAAGAGGTTAAATGTCTTTGCCCTAGAGAAATTATCTCCCTAAACCTAGGACAGCTTAATCCCACAATAGAATGGGGAGAGAACATGTATTTACTTTAAAAGCAAAATGGGCATGGTAACCACTTTCAGAGCCATTACATGGATTGGGTTTCTCATTTGTAGCTTCTCTGGAATTAAAATAAAGAGCTAAAAGGAAGCAAACAATGACCTTGGATTGAGCACCCATAAAAGAGGGAATCCATGGGTTCTATCTAGTCAGTGCAATTGCTTGGGAAATTCATGCAGTGCATCTGAAAGTCATTGAGTATCTCTGGCTCTCTAAATCATGTCCATTTATCCCAGACAGATGATCCAAGTAGAAAGTGATTTCAAAAGGATAACTGTATTCTCTCTATGGTTCATGAAAATTTGAAACAAGAATTAGACTTTCAGCTTCTTCCCAGCAAGATCTCATCTCAGAAGCTTGCCTTTTTAAAGTGAAAAAAAAATTAATTCATACCATAATAGGTAAGTTTGTTTTCCCAAGAACAGGAAAACATGCTTTAACTCATTTGTTCTTGTGACTGTTTTTTCAAGTACAAATAGTGAAGGAGTTTGGAAATTAACAAAAGAAGAGATTATAGCTCATACAGGAAAAAAAAAAAAGAAGCCCTCTCTGAGTCTCTCCCTTACAGCTTATTGCAAACTATGTTCTCCAAAACTGAGTGAATACAATATCTTGAGGAGAAAGATTATAAGCTAACAGTAACAGGAAATGTCTCCCTACAGACACAAGGATTTAGCAACAGATTCTGAGAAGGGAAGGAGACAAAACAGGCAGCTCACAAGACACAGCCAACTTGAACTGTCTCTAGTTCATGGAGCCTGACAACTCCCTCTGTTTTGAAAGCTTCACATCAGGCTTTTTTTTTTTTTTTTGTATGCTCTTCACTATTGCAGCCAACCTGCAGCTGTTATGCACATTTCAAAAAAAAAAACGTTAATTTATAATAATGTATTGTTTGTCACAGAAGACAAGGGGGAAATTGAACTCTTTCCATCCATCGGGAGATGGTGAGCAGCTGGTTAAAATCAGGGATTTGACATATTTTATTTTCTAAGTATCTCACCACCTTAACACACCAGCCCAGCCATAGCTGTTTTCCCGGAATGCATGTTGGTGTCTATCATCTAACTTCCCCTATTATTCTTCAGCCATCTGGCTTGAGGTTTGCCCTCTCTTGGAAGTTTTGTGAAACAAGTGTTTGAGAATTAGTGAGAAGAGACTCTGTGCCACACTAGGGCAGAGATTCTTCAGTAATCAGACTCTGATATTAACCATAACCAGACTGCATGCATGCCTAGAGTCAAATATTCATATTATAGGGGAAACACAACAGCAATTTCGTGGCTGAAAAAGATTGCCTAGATCAGGCCTGTGGCAAAACCATTAAAACTCAAAGGAAGCAAACAAACAAAAAGGCAAACACAAATGTGCTTTATATCCCTCTGGATATTTAGCTGGTGAAGGGTCACATCCAGATTATATGCCCCTGAAAAACACTGAAATGGATCTTCATAAGAAGCTCTCTCTGAGAGTCAAAAGATAAACTAATAACTTCAGAAATGTGTAAATGTGTATCAAATGAGAGCATCCTAAATTTTGTCAGTAGAAAGTTACTTAAATTGGACATAGATGTTGCCCCAAAACTTTATCATATATAATTATATCATTAATTTTACTGTAATGTCACTCTCATGTATTTAATTAACATTTCCACTAGCCAAAAAAGGGAAAAAAATAGTGAATCTGGATATAAGAAGTAATGGTCAGCTTGGTTCCTCACCATCAAAATTATTACACTGTTAATACATAAATTCCAAGTGTTCAGTTTCAGAGGCATTTCTTCATGGTCATTATGGGCTTCCAGTATTGTTTTGTTTGTTTGTATATGGCCCACAGAGTTATAGAAGACTATAAATAATTATGAATCATAGCCTCAGAGACCATGATCAACACAAATAAAACCAAACTTTGTATTTCTAAGGAGAATTATTAAGCTATCATTCTCAGACTAGCTTACCAACTTCCACCAAGTCTGAAACAAAGTAAAAATGAAATCTCAGTTCATCTCCCAGGACTAAGGTCAAACCAAAAACAGACCAGGCCTAACAAAGCCTGAAACTCAGCTTCAATTAGATTATGATAATTGTCTTGTATTCTAACTGCCTAACAGAAAGATATTAAATCCTCTTTGTAGGACGATAACATCATCCAAGTCCTCTAATATAGTTCATAAGCATTGCCCAGCATTCAATCAAAAATTACTAAGCATGAACAGGAACAAATGACCAAAAATAGACAACAGAAATAAACTCACAAGTGATATAGCTATTATAATATCAGATAAGGACACTTTAAAAACGTTAATGAATATAATTAAGAAAATAGAGAAATAGAGGCAAAAACTTACCAGAAAACTGGAATCTATTAAAAAGAATCAAAGGAAGTTTCAGAACTGAGAAAATAATTTACAGAAATTAAGAGCTCAGGGCTTCCCTGGTGGCGCAGTGATTGAGAGTCCGCCTGCTGATGCAGGGGACACGGGTTCGTGCACTGGTCCGGGAAGATCCCACATGCCGTGGAGCGGCTGGGCCCGTGGGCCATGGCCGCGGAGCCTGTGCCCCGCAACGGGAGAGGCCACAACAATGAGAGGCCCGCGTACCGAAAAAAAAAAAAAAAAAAAGAAATTAAGAGCTCAGAAGATGGATTTAACAGCAGAACAGAGAACTAATGAATTGGAAGATAAATCTGTAGATAAATTAGTTTGGAGCACAGAGAGAGTAAAGATGGAAAATTCAGAAAAGAGTATTAAAAAATATATGGGACACAGTGAAAAGTTCTAATGTACATGTAATTAAAGAACCAGAAAGATGAAGGATAGTGAGACAGTATTTGAATAGATAACAGCTAAGAAATTTCTAAAACAAACTTGGGACACCAAGCCGTAGGTTCAAGAAACTCTGTAAAAGCAAAGCAAGATGAATTCAAAGACAGCCAAACCTAGGAAACTGTAGTAAAACCTCTTAAACCAGAGACAAAGAGAAAATTTCAAAAGCAGCCTGATTATGCATTTCTATCAAAAACCTACAGATATCATCAAACTCAAAGATCAAGCTTTAGAATTATGTTTAATATAGTGAGGAACAAGACTAGGGTACCCTTTTTTTCAAGTGTTCAATAGTTTCAAATCATTTCTTCAGACCCATTATGGCCTTCCAGTGTTTTGTGTTTTGTTTTTTCACATTTGGGATATGATTCAGGAAATTAGAATATCTAAGAGTCTAGCCTCAGAATCCATCATTAATACAGTACAAACAGATATTTTTACCAGTCAATATAGTAAAATAAGACTTTTCCAAGATTGATATTTACTCTCCTTATTTAGAAGTTATTGATTATTTACATATCTACCAGCAAAATAGTAGAACCAATTCTAGTGAATAAGATTAATATGTAAAACTTGATACCCTTCCTAAACACCACTAATCAATAGCAACAAAATTTTTGTGGAACTTGACAAGCTGACCCTAATATTGATGTGAAACAGCAAAGGCCAAGTATAACTAAGATAATTTTATAGGAGAAATGCAAAGTATTAGAATCAGATAACCTGATATTAATTCATACTACAAAATATAGTGATTAAATATGAGATATGGATAAATTAAATAAGGAAAAAATAGGTAGTATTATAATAAATCCATAAATATATTAAAATTTGACATATGACTGGAATTAAAGTAAGAAGGCACACTCTTCCTGACAGAATGATAGCCTAGATATTTTAAAAAACTCATGGTGGAAAAATAACCAAAATAGTGGAGGCATACATGTATATGTATACACACACATAAACACACACATGCCCACGTGCACACATGCACATATAGTCATAATTTAAACAAATCCCTTTATTGGCAAGAAGATTAAAAATTCTTCAAAACCTACTATTTAGTGAAAGCAGCAATCCAAAAAGGCAAGCAATTGCTGAATTTATCCTGGATTCATTAATCTTGATGAACCATAGTTTTTATTTCCACACTTATATGCAGTATGGAGAACAGGGGAAGAAACCCAGGTTTATCCAAAAATTAACAATCAACTAAAAAGTGTCTGTGTAAAGCTGGGACCCCAAAGGCCTATTCCCTCAGTGTTTAGGTGAATGAGAGAAAAAAGTCACAAAGCAGAGCAAGAAATTTGCCAAACTCTAACTTGGTGTTGGGTAGAGAGGGGATAAGAATTCCCCTGTAAGCCAGATTTTATGAGAATTTGAAGGCAGAGTCACACATATGTGTCCAGAACACCTCCAGCCAGGAATTTATACTAAGCCTGTTTTGGTGGTTATTGTTTCATGTATCTGCAAGAAAGAGAGTACAATTCTTCTCTCAAAGAAAGAGTGCCAGCTGAAAAATAAATAAGAATACATAAAGAACAAAAACAGCAGCATAAAGAATGGCCTAAGGTATTATTATTATCGTACACAGAATTATAAAATTTGTATGCTTAGTATGTTTCAAGAAATAAAAAACTGAAAATATTTTTAGAAAATAAAAATAAACATGATACTATAAAATATGACCAAGATGATTTCTAAAAATTTAAACAAATCTCCTGAGAAAGACAATATTAACTTAGCATCAAATATAGGAAACAAAAATCAATGGAACTACACAGAGAACTGATACATCCGTCAGTGTAGTAGAAGGATATAATCAAAATCACAATGAGATGTCACCTCACAGCTGTCACGATGGCTATTATCAAAAAACAAAACTCAATAAGTATTGGCAAGGATGTGGAGAAATTGGAACATTTGTGTACTGTTTTTGTGAATGAAAAATGGTGCAGCCACTATGGAAAACAATATGGAGATTCCTCAAAAATTGAAAATAGAACTACCATATGATCCAGCAATCCTACTTCTGGGTATTTACCCAAAAGAATTGAAGTCAGCCCTCCCATGTTCATTGCAGCACTATTCACAGTAGCCAAGATGTGGAAACAATCCAGCTGTCCATGGACAGATGAATGGATAAAGAAAACACACACACGAAATGGAATACTCTTTATCTTTACATAAGAAGAAAATTCTGCAATATGTATAAACATGGATGAACCTTGAGAACATTATGTTAAGTGAAATAAGCCAGTCACAGAAACACAAATACTGCATGATTCCACTGATATGAGGTTTCTAAAACAGTCAAATTCATACAATCAAAGAGTGGAATGGGGTTTGCCAGGGGCTGAGAGAGCAGAGAATGGGGAGTTACTAATCGATGGGCACAAAGTTTCAGTTAAGCAAAATGAATAAGCTCTAGAGATCCGATGTACAACACTGTACCTCTAGTCAATGACACTGTATTGTACACTTAAAAATTTGTCAGAAGGGTATATCTCATGTTAAGAATTCTCATTACAGGGCTTCCCTGGTGGCGCAGTGGTTCAGAATCCGCCTGTCGATGCAGGGGACACGGGTTCATACCCCAGTCCAGGAAGATCCCACATGCCGTGGAGTGGCTGGGCCCATGAGCCATGGCCACTGAGCCTGTGTGTCCGAAAAAAAAAAAAAAAAAAAGAATTCTCATTACAATAGAATAAAATTTTGAAAAGAATATAGCATACATACCTCAGTAATCAAGTGATTAATCAGACTCAAAAAATCCGTGAATATGAAAGCAACACATTTAAAAACACAAACTAATAGAAATACACAGAACATAGCACCCACAATTGGAGAATAAATATTGTATTAAAGCATAAATTGATAGTTAATAAGAATGGACCATGTTTCAAACTACAAATTAACTCTCAAAAGAATTTCCTAAGATGCCATACAAACAAAATTCTCTAACTACCATCCAGGTAAGTCAAAATCAATAAAAAGATAATAACTAGAAAAATATATGCATAAAAAATAAATAATACACTTTCAAATAACTCATGGGTTAAGGAGGAAATAAAAATAAAATTGAGAATATTTGACTAAATAGTAAAAGAAATACTACATTTCAAAACATAATATGTAGCTGAGACAGTATAAAATAAGAAATCTATAGCCATTACTTCTTGAATAAGAATGAAGAAAAGGTTGAAAATTAATGAGTTCTTATAATTACAAAATCAATGCAAAGAACTCATTTTTTATGTCTTTTGCCCAGTTATCAGAAAAATACATGTTTTAAGTATATAGCTTGATGAATTTTCATAAACTGAACACACACATAGCATTACCTGGATTAAGAAACAGAGTATTACCAGCACCTCAGAATTCATCTTAATTAAAAGTAATTTTATAAATCAGGGAAAAATTTTATGATATATGTTTTTTTGACTTTGCTTATGATCTTGGTGCCATCTAAACTTTTTATATAACCAGATTTATCAATAATTATTTTATTGCTTTTGGATTTTGAGACCTGTTTAAAAAGGCCCTCCTCACATCTCAATTATAATATTCTCCACTTTTGTATGTAGTTCTCAAGTTCACTGAGGGTTTGGCGTCAAATTTTATCTTTTTCCTTAGCTCCTAGGTTGCCCCAGTGCCATTTATTGAAAAGTCAATGTTTCTCCAAAGATTTGAGGTGTCACATTTACCATATGCCAACTTTTCATATGTATTTGGTCTATTTCTGGACTTTCTGTAGTGTGCCATCAGTCTGTCTATTTTGGTGTCAAATCCACACAGCATAATTAGAGAGGCTTTTTAGTAAGTGATAATATCTTATCAGACCAGCCCCTCCCCAATCTTTGGCTCCTCTTTTTTAGGTTTTTTTTTCTGGTTATTCTTTCTTAATTATTTTCCCATATGAACTTTATTATCATCTTCACCACCAGCAACAAAAAAAAGACACCTTGGTGTTTTTATTAAGATTATATTAAACTATTAAATTTATATATTAACATAGGGAGAATTGACATATTTATGATGTCTTTGCATTTGTTCAAGTCAAATGTGATTACAGAATATTACCTGATGCCAAGATTATTTTCTTTCCTTCATAAGAAACAGTTTTTATTTTGGAAGCCATAGAAATTTTCCTATTTTATCTCAAAATAGTAACATTTTTTACTAGGCTATGTCTTGGAATTGATCATTTTTGGCCAATTTTCCCACATATATGGTAAATCCTTTCAGTATGTTCATCCATGGCTTTTTTGTAAGGAAAATTTTCTTGAATTATAAATTTAAATATTAAGTCTATTTCTTTGTTTTATTTTTCTTCTACAAGTAAGATTATTATAACCATGTTAGATCTTCTTGCCTGACTTATCCATCTGTCTGTCTCTCTGTGATCCTTTTTTCATTTCTTTTTTTAATGAGAAGATTCTATGGCTAATATATCCAGTTACAAGAATTAATGTGAATTTACAAATATCTATAATCCCTCCTAACTTCATTTTGCTTTTCATTTTTTCTATTTTAGTAGAGGTAGAATTTATTTGCTATGAAATGTACAGACCAGAAATGTGCAGTTTGAAGAGTACACCACAGTAACCTACAGACATATTAAGATATAGGGTATTTCTTTCACCCCAGAAAGTTTCCTTGTGCTTTGTCTCAACCTCCCAGAAGCAATTTCTCCTCTGATTTCTATCACAACAGACTAATATTGGTATTTCTGCTACTTTATAAATGGAATCATACAATATATATTCTTTTGTGTCTTTCTTCTCTCATTCAGCATTATGGTTTCAGATTCATCCATGCTGTTGTATCAGTAACTCGTTATTTTAAATTGCTAAATAGTACTCCAGTGAATATATGGCAATTATTTATCCATTATACTATTGAAAATGATTTGGGTCGTTTCCCATTTGAGAATATTATGAATAAAGTTTCTATAATTACTCTAGTACATATAAGTCTTTGGAGAATGTATACGTTTTATTTCCCTTAGGTAAATACCTACTGGTGGAATTATTTGTTCATAAGGTAAGAGCATGTTTAACTTTGTGAGAAACTATCGAAATTCTTCAAAGTAATACTACAGTTTTTTACTCTCACCAGCAGTGTGTGAAAGTTCTCTCTAAAACATCATCAATAGTTTATATTTACTGTTAGTCATTCTAGTGGTTGTGTGAGAGTATGTCACTGTGGTTTAATTTGCATCCCCCTGATTGCTACAGATGTTAAGCACTTTTTTACATGCTTTTCAGCCTTTCATTATGCCTTCTTTTCAAGGCTTTTGGCCATTTTAAATTGGTTAATTTGTTTTTATTATTGAGTTGTAAGCTTATTTACAATTAAGATACAAATCCTTTGTCAATTATGCACTATGAATAATTTCTGCTAAACTGTGGCTGGCCGATTCACTTTCTTAGTGATGTCTTTTGATAAGCAAAAAGTTTTAATGTTGATGAAGTCCCGTTTATCAATTAAAATAATTATCATTGGTGCTTTTGGTGTTCTAAGAAGACTTTGCTCATTTGGAAGTGGTAAAGATATTGTCCTGTATTTTCTCCCAAGAGCTTTGTAGTGTTAATTTTTATCTTTCAGTCTATATTCTATCCCAAATTAATATTTATGTTACAAGAAATGACTTGAGGTTAATTTTTGCATATGAATATCTAGTTGTTACAGCACCATTTGTGGAAAGGTTTTTCTTTGCTGATTTTCATTAACCACATTGCCATTATTATTGTCAAAAAATTTTTTGATCATATGAGTGTGGTTCTATTTCTGAAGACTACTCTGTCTCATTGATCTATTTGTCTATCCTTATGCCAATACTACATACTTTGATTAATATAGTGTTAAAAATATTAAGTTTTAAAAATTGATAGTGTAAGCCCTCAACTTTCTTCTTTTTTTTTTTTTTTTTTTTTTTTGCTGTACGCGGGCCTCTCACTGTTGTGGCCTCTCCTGTTGCGGAGCA
>NC_041224.1:81793319-81813179 GCF_002837175.3 Physeter macrocephalus
TCACGGGCCCAGCCGCTCCACGGCACGTGGGATCCTCCCGGACCGGGGCACGAACCCGCGTCCCCTGCATCGGCAGGCGGACTCTCAACCACTGCGCCACCAGGGAAGCCCGTTTCTTCTTTTTTGAGATTATTTTGACTAATCTAGTTTCTTTGCATGTCTATAAATTTTTAAATCAGCTTATCAATTCTACAGAAAACCTGGCTCAGATTCTGATTTGGATTGTGTTGAATCCATAGATATATTACTGGGAAAAGATTATTAAAATAGCCATGCAGAATTATGGATTTGTCTGTTCCTCCCTTCAGTTCTGTCACCTAATTTCTTCTTGTATTGTGAGGCTCTGTAATTGAATATTTATATGAATGAACTTCGCCCCTTCTATTGGTTTTTAGTTCTATTACTTTGTTTTTATTTGTTTATTTGTTTGTTTGTTTGGTGATCACTCCAGGGATTACAGTTTCATCATTAACCTATCATGTTCCACCTTGGATTCATATTATATCACTTAATGTATAATGCAAGAATCTTATACTTTTCACTTATCACCTCTTGCTCTCTGTGCTAATTTTGTCCTACGATGTTTCTTCTCCATATGTTGTAAACACCATAACATATGATGATCATTCTTATTTAAAATGGGAAATGCCTTGTCAATATACTAAGAAACAAACAAAAATACTTTTAACATTTATCCACATATTAACCATTAGGCATCATGTGGTTTTAGATGTGGGGAGGGAGAGGGTAAGTGGTTTAATAGTTGAGAAGATAGATTATAGACATATCCCAAGAGGAAAAAAGGAGAGAGTTAGTTACTGCTGGATACTAGGTAAGGAGCCTTCAATACACCCCTTGAAACCTGGTCAATGCCTATAATTAGACAGAAAATATTTTTTGTTTTATTTACATTTTCCCTTACCCAGTGCATAATCAATTCTGTAATTGATGAACCGACAGTCAATTTTGATTCAAATGTAATTACTGTAAGTAAAAATGCCAGTAAGAGGGACTCCTTTATTTTTGAAAAAATATACCCATTTACTATGGCTTCATTCTCAACTTCTATTGCCATTTTTGACATTTGAAGCTATAAGAATTGAAGGAAACATAATGCATCATGGTCCTCTCTGGTCTCCTTAATAACTGGGATCACACCAATAACGAGGGCTGGTGGACCCTGACATGAGGCTTACCAGAGCAGGAAAGGGGATCACTGATTTAATTCTTCTGGAAACATTAGGCAACGTATCTTTGGTAAGAATTAGAAGTGCCTTTACTGTTTGCGCTCTGATTGGAGCTACTCTTGGAGTGCTATGACTCATATTGGAATCTGTGTTTTAAAAACTAACAGCTCTGTGTTAATATGAAAGCCAGTTAACCTCCATGCACCTATAGTAATTAAACTGCAAAATCAGAATAATAATTCAGACTTCGCAAAGTTGTCATGAATATTAAATGAGTATTTAAACCAAAATGCTTGGGTGGATAACCATAAATCAGCTTATAAAATTAAAATAACACTATTATTTTGCATAGGTTAATTTCATTATTTTGCATGAAGAATAGTATACAAAGAAGTGCAATGCCCTAACCTTCATTTCAGATTCCCGTTCAGAGGCTTATTTTATTGTTGATTGCAGAGATTGCTTCATATATCTTATCTGAACTTTCTGGAAGTGAGTTCAGTTAATTTCACTTGAGTTTCAAATCTAGATATGTGATATTGGGAAGGTCACTTAAATCACTTAATTTATTCACATGAAAAGATGAGAATTGGATCAGGTAAATTGTGGGGTCCCTTCCAGCATTGATTGCTATGGTCCCATGATCCCATAAATCACCTTCACTGTAAAATGCCACTTCTCCATTTGCTTTATTTCAGTTCTGTCTTTAGATCACCCCAAGCTGGATGTTTCTATAAATCCAGAGGATGGGAAGGAGAGGATCGTAGGAAGAGCAAGCCTGTCAAAGGGGGGAAGCCCAGTGCCTCCAAGAGATATTTTCCTTGTTGCTACCCTCAGTCAACTAAACTGGTCTCTCCATTTGTTCTGAATGAAAGAGAGTCAAGAATTTTAGTAATAATGCAGATACACAGTAGTGAGTTGGCAGGATTGTTCAGAAGGGGGCATCTGTCGAAAAGGAGGAAAGACATGGTTAAGGTATATTAATAGAAATAAAATGTAGGCAAATGTGCAGGTCAAAAGAAACAGACAAAACTGCAGAAGTATGAGATGATTTGCAGAATTACAACTACTGGCAGAGATATGGTGCCTACAACTCAGTGGAACTTTGATCAAGCAGCCTTAAGGTTTCTCTGTGGCTCAGACATCATTATCTTCACCTTCTGACAAAATAATATAAAAGGGAGACCAATACTGAATAGCAGAGCCACTTGTCACATGGCTGATTCTACACTGGAGGAGTCTGGAGATCATGTCAGACAAAAGTATGAGGTCACGAGGCCACAGAATCCATGTTTTGTATAAAGTTATTAAACTGAGGTTGCACATGGCCAAGAGCAGACCTGCTCTTTTCTCCTCTAGTTTCATGGCCACAGATGTGTAATGAATCACCTGTCTGCATATCCCCACATGATCCTGCCTACTGTAACCAGCAACCCCAGTGCCTGGAGGGACCCTGGGCTGAGAACATGAGAAGGCTCGATGTCATGGTGACCCAGTGAGTTGTCTGGAATGGCTGAAATGGCCACAACTTCTATGTTCTTCCTGGCCTTGCAGGCACCCCACGACAGGAGATACTGACCACGCCAAAATGTAACTTTATTTTTCTAAAACTAAACTCAATTAGCCCAAGACACCAAGTTTTGTCAATGGCAAAATCCAAGCCAAAATAAAACTCTCCTTACTTGACAACAGTAATTCAGCCCCTTTCCAATTTAAAACAATCTCTTTCATCCTTAACAATTAGTTCTAATGACTAAGTCGAATTCAAGATTGTAACTTGGTAGGTTACAGATTCTCTCATTTCCCTCTTCTTGAGTTGGGCTCTTGGTACAGAAAATATATTGTATTATTCTTGGGGAGCTCAATCATCTCACCAGATAATCACCCTATATTGGCTTTCACTAGTAATGGTCATTCCCTTAACCTGGTCCCCGCTTAGAGCCTTTACAAGCAAAAATGAAAAATAAATTTGATTATATTTTTAAAATTATTAATATTGTATGCCACAATGCTAATTGACCTATATTAGAATAAAGCCATATTTTTTCATGAGTATCCAAGGGATTAAGTTAGAAAGTAAAAGGTAGAAAGAAATGAAAGAGAAACTGAAGTGGGCAGAAAACCTCTTTCTGTCATTTCTATATGCACCTTAATTTATTATACCATGATCCTACTCATAGCATTTTTCTTGGTTCAAATTTTTCACCTCGGTGAATAATCTTATACACATATCTGTTCACACATGGGCAAGTATTTCTGTAGGATAAATTACTAGCAGTGAATTGCTGGGGAAAAGGGCAAGTACATTTAGAATTTTAATAGATAAAGTTGACTTTCTGTCCAAATAGGTTGTACCAATGCAGATTCCCTCAAGCAGCATGAGAGCTCACATTTTCTGCATCCTCCCCAGTGCTATATATTGTTTTAAAATATTATACTAATAAAATAAGAACTATTCCACTAAGTTCCATTTGTTTGATTATTAGCAGGGTTGAACATTTTTTTCAGCTATTTACTGGCCATTTGTACTGTCTGCCCATGGTGTTCGCTTGTGTTTTATTCAGCTGTTTTTCTTTTTCTTATTAATCTATAGGAATTCTTTATTCTAAGTATTAATCTTTGTCCGTGCTTTTTGTTGCTGGTAAAAAAAATATCCCAGTCATTTGCTTATCTTTTATTTATAATGTTTAAAAATTTATAACATCACCTAAATGTTTTGAGTTTCTGTGTGCTAAAATCTTTCTATCTTTTTCTTTATGAAATTCAATTTTTATATTTTTCTTAGGAAAGCCTTTCTGGCTCAATATTACTTAAAGCAAAAATATCCTTTTATTTCCTTCTAGAATTGCTATTGTTGTTTGCTTATTTTTTAAAAGATTGTAATAAAATCGATCTAGATTATTTTTGCCTGTGGTGTATTTTTTCAGATAGATAACCAATTGTCCCCCAAACATTTATGTCAATCCAGTATTTTTCTTCCAAGAGAAAATGCTATTCTTCTTGACAACAGAGTCCTATAGACATATAGGTTTGTTTCAGGGCCCTATTGCAAGGAATTTGAGCAATTTGAAAGGACCCAGAAATTCAGTGGAATAAAACTACATATATTAATTACTTTATTTTATTTATTTTATTTTATTTTTTAACTGAAGTGTAGATGATTTACAATATTATATTGGTTTCAGGTGTACAACATAGTGATTCAATTTTTTAATAGATTCTACTCCATTTAAAGTTATTACAAAATAATGGCTATATTTCCCTGTGCTATACAATATATCCTTATTGCTTATTTAAGCAATTACTTTATTCCACAACATTATTAAAACCAAAAATATTATAAGTGCTTCATCTTCTGGAATTGTTTTTTTCCTCTGACTAAATAAATTAAATATCCCTTGAATAACTTAGACCAGCCATAGAAAAGGCAGATTTCTAGAGACAATTCAGCTGAAGCATCCCAATGTCTTAAGCCCACCAGATTGAACCAGCAACAGAGGAGCATGTAAACAGATATTTGAAAGGCTGTTGAAATATTTGTGTTGGGTTTAGTAGGGTCAGAAGGTCTTTTCTCACTCAAGTGGCCTGGAGACTACATCTCATTGGCTGAAGAGGCATATCTGAGAATCTAATTTTCACATTCTGAGTCTGCAGGTATATGCTGAGACTGTCCTGCTGACACAGCTTTTAAAAATGGGAACTTTTTAAGCCAATCCTTTCAGAAATAGCTCCTCTAAATAGAGAACTGAGTTGATTGGGTTGTGACCTCCTATGTTATCTAAGGCTAGGGAGTCTTTGATCGACACAAATCAATGAACCATTGGAAACATACCCTTTGGAAAAGAAAAAGCCGACATCCAGTCAAGACATGTGCAGTCAGCATGGGTTACAGGAAAAGAGAGGGTAAATTTATTTCTTTATTTACTACCTACTGAGTCAGGCTTAAAGAGAGTCCTGGATTAACAAGAGCTGTATGGCCAACAGAGGGTTTTTATGTTACAAGATAAACATGCTCTTGTTCAGGTTATAACATGTTCAGGATATCCTCCCAGTTCAAGGAACTCACCCAGTGAGGATTTGCTGCTTCCTGGTGACTCAGGGGACCACACCAATACACTTGGACTGGTGACAGCCTCCTTGCACCCAGAGGAAGGCAGGGCCAAGTGCAAGGGTGAAACGGGGCTAGGATGAGCAAACCCTGCTCAACTGCAGTAGGGTTTCACTCATTGCCAGGGAGATATCAGAGTCAATTTGGGAGGCTACATACATCCTCCTCCTGTTTCAGGCCAGCCCAGCCAGTGGAGCACACAGGTGTGTGAATGTGTCTGGGCAAGTGTGTATGTTGAGTATGAAAAATGCAAAAATATTACCTGTGATGACTTTGACTGTCCTTTACTCTCATACCCTTGGTATTGATGTTGGTCTATCCACATACCCAACAGCCTAGTTCACAGTTAGTACTGTCAAATATGGAAGCCATGTGGGGCTCTCGAAACTTAAATGTAAGTGAATTCGAATTAAATGGAATTTATTTTTTTATTTTATATTGGAGTATAGTTGTGTTAGTTTCAGGTGCACAGCAAAGTGATTTAGTTACACATATTCATATACTTATTCTTTTTCAGATTATTTTCCCATTAGGTTATTACAGAGTATTGAGCGTAGTTCCCTGTGCTATACAGTAGGTCCTAGTTATCTATTTTATATATACTAGTGTGTATATGTTAATCCCATAAAACTCTATTCCTCAGTCACACTGGCCACATTTCAATTACTTAATAGACGCAGGTGGCCCGCGGCTACCATAGCAAGCAACACAGATACAGAATATTTCCATCATTGCAGAAGGTTCTGTGGCATAGCACTGTCCTTATATGAGTCCCTCTATGTTTTGTTCTGTTTGGTATGCCCTGCCTTCAGGGAGCGTATAGCCCAGCTGGGAGACAGACTGTAAGCAAGTATTCTCTCAAATAAATCAGCAGGAATAATTTGAGATAGTGCTTACAAAGGAAAGGTGCTGGGTGCTTGGAGAGAGTGCAGTGTAAGATCTGACTTGTTTAGAACATCCCAGACAGCAACTGATGCTTTGAAGAGTGCAGTCTAAGAGGAGGCCTGAAGAATCTGTGGAAGAACAATTTTCCACTTGAAGGCGTGTATCCATGGCATGGTGCAGAGTGGAGGGGAGTAAGGGCGTTAAATGTACAGAGAGAAAGGATGGGAGCAGCGGCCAGATAAGATTTCAAGATGTCTCCAGGCTTACCTGTCTCTGCTTTATGTTTTCCAGCCCAAATAGAATCTGCCCTCTGATTTATCCTGCTCCCTGTTACATCCTCAGGTCCCCATCAAAATCAGGTTTTACCCAAGATAATTCAGACTAGGAAAAATAAAGACTAAAATTTAAATTAAATGAAAACTGCCATCCTTTGCATAACTAGTGGAAAAAGTCAGGCTCGGTTTGCTAATTTCCACCTGGTTGAGGAAGAAGGGCAAGGACAGGGGGTACTTGGGCAGGCAAATCTTGGAGAGTGCACGTGGAGACCCATGGAGTCAGCATAGACATGGAGGAAGGAAAGGGAGCATTAGGAAAGGTCTGGTTCCGCCTGGGAAGAGGAAAGTGACAGGAGAAAGGGCACCAGATGCAAGTGAAATTAATTAAACAGAATATTTATAACGTGGCCCTAAAGTTAGGCTGAGCTGGTGGAGTTTTCATCAGAACATTATTTATGGAATTATTTTATGACTTACATGCTTCCTTCCTAAACAGATGTTTCAAGAACAAAATTGTAAGGGAAAGCCAGCATTTACAATACAATTTCCAAATAACATGCTAGTTTGCCTAATTGAAAGAATAAATACAAGGGTGGAACTGAGTACCTAATTTTAATAAGCAAATAGATCAAGTTGGAAAACAGCTACTACTCAATGTTTCTTTCCAAAGCAGTGGAATGAAAAATGAACATTAAGTTAGCTATTCTGATGATAGAAACAAAGAAATGATTAATAGGGGATTCTTAAGATAAACCAACTTTGTTTTAATCATTGATTTAAGAGATAATTACCCAAAGAGTTATTGAGGGAGAAAAGTAAGAAGCAGAGAAGAATGAAAAAAAATAGAAGCAGAATGTACAATGTGCCATTTTTGAAAAACAATGAGAAAACCTTTACGTAAATATGGAGAAAAATCCCCCCAAATTTCAGGATAATTTGTAAAATACAATATTATTTTGGAAAAATTAAACAAATGGGAGTCCCGCGCATGTGTGTGTGTGTGTGTGTGTGTGTGTGTGTGTGTGTGTGTGTGTAACTGGCTTATCAGATATTCATTTCTCTTTTAATGCACTTTCCAAATTATGTCTTTGTTATCTCTACATAGTTGGTCTTTTCCATGAGACAAGGTCTCTCCCCTCATCTGTGTATTCCAAGTACCCAGCTACAATCTCTGGCAAGCATTAGGCATGGGATGGATTGTTGATGCATAAATGACACCAACTAGACCAAACGGGATGCTGGGGAAGGAAGGATGGATGGGAAGATGCAAGAAAAACTCAGGGTTGAGGTCAGAGAACTCTGACCAGGGTGTTGGCTGTAAGGAGATGCCATCAACAGTCACGTGGGCCGTGGTGGCTCTTTCCCGGGCTTGAATTCTACACCAAAGACGGGACCAGCCACATAAGTTTTGGAGCCCAGTGTGAAATGAAATTTCAGGACCCTTTGTTTTAAAATTATTAAGACGTTCAAGATGGTAACCACAGAGAATTAAACCAAGCGTGGGGCCCTGTGTTAATTGCATTGTGCCACACTCGTGAAGCCGACCCTGACTACAGACAATCAAGCATCTTCGAAAGATGTTAAGCAGGGGCAAGATGATCAGATTTAAGGATGTCTTTAAGAAAGATCAGTGCAGATGCATTGTAGACAATTGTTATCAAGAGGCCTGGGGAAGAAAACTGCACTGTTGTGAAAACTTAGAAGGGCCTGAACAAACCTGCCAGTAGCAGTGGGGCTAGAGAGGTGCAGAAGGGTCCAAGAGAAGATGAAGGAATTAGGAACCACTATCTTGATTGCATGGAGAGTGGGGACTGGGGAAGAGAACTGAAGAAAATGGGTAGGGCAGCAAGAAAAACTTGCAAGTTTCTGCCGCTGGCAACAAGGCAAATGGAGCTGCAAGCAGATCCCGCTCACAAGGACACCCAACATGTTCTTGAGAATGACAGTAAAACATGGAACGTGAGCACATGCATGTTGCCCTGAAAAAGTAGAGCTAACATGCTAACAAGCTTGGGGGAGACAGACATCATTTCTTTCAAAGAACCTGGGAGAAGAGGAATTGTCCCGTGACAAAGTTGGCATTTGTGCTGCAACTCAAAATATTGTTAATTTTTGTGTAAAGAATGGTGGGCAAGAGAGTTCAGGAGTACAGGCAGGTGCCTGGGGATGTTCACGGTATGTGGAAGGAAGTGCTGGTGTTTTGGATCACAGCACCAGGATGAGCCCTATTTACATGGGACGGGTTGGGTGGGTGTGCATAAGGAAACAAGGTGACTTTCCCAAGGCTACAGTGAAAATAAAGCCGAACCACAGCAAACTAGAAAATAGTGTCACCAGACTCTTTATCCAGGGTTTTCTCCAATAGAGCACTTTCTCCCCCCAAACCCTTCTGTTGTTTAGATTGTGCTAATAACCGATTGAATTATCAACATGGCAAATTCAACAGAAGGCGGGATGGACGCCAGGCATGAAGACCACCAAGGATTCGAATGGTAAACAGTCAAATGGTTGGAAATGAGCTGGACTCCAAAGTTAATTTAGAGTAACAACATGCTTCTGGCAAAGACTTGCCTCCTGAATTTTTTTTTTTTTTTTGATCAAGGCAAATCACTGAGCGAAATTGAACGCACAAGTGCTCACACATCCGTGGAAGGATTTTTCTTTCAGGTTATGCCTGAATGTCCAGTATCGTCATGAGAAAGTAATTGTTGAAACATTTGCTTCTTTGTTATTGATGAGCAGCTGTGGATGACAGAAACATAAGACTCAGAAGTTTCTGTCCCTTAGCCCCTTCAGTCCGTTCTGGTTTAAGATGATTACATAGCTATTTGATATAACAAGAGCCAGTCGCATGGAAGAGACAAATGGTTTTATTTCTCAAACCAGCTTCATCAAGGACTACTCAAAGCAGAGCCTCATCTGTCTTTGCACGATTTCACTCTCATTATAGCTGGAAATGGGAAGTCATTTTTCACAAGGCTGATCTCTAGTTAGCGATGGAACTGTTAACAATGGTGCATCCTGCAAAACTGGACATTCATTATCTGCCCCTTCTGGCCTCAGCTGCCTTGAGTTTCCATCCATCATAGCAACTCCTTGGATAGTCCAGCCCCACTGTTCCAGAGGTGTTTGCAATGGAATTCCAGACCCTGAACAGGAAATGGTCAAGGAGACCACTTCCAGAACCTTTCAAAAGGAGCCACAAAACCACTGTTCCTGAGAGAACACCATGTAATAAATCATCCAAACACTTATCATCTCCTGGAACACTTTTAAAAGCAGAGGAAGGTTTTATTAATAATTACATTGTCAATAGATATAAATCAAACTTAAATGAGAAAAACCAGTTCACTCTAACTCTTATCAATGGAATTTCAAAGGTAAGCCAGCCAACCTTTCCTACTGGGACAAGCACTTGGCATCATACATAGATATATATTCACGAAAGGTAGAAATAAAATATACTAGTCAATTGACAATTGAATCTTTTGTTAGCTTTTTTTCCTTCCATATGTTTGAATCAGTTGACTCTTAAAGATAGTCCTGGATGTTCAGAAAATACTGGACTTTTTCTTTTTTTTTTTTTCTTTTTTACTTAAAGTCAAGGGCACTTAAATCCCAGGACTAGAGAAATTACTATAGCAAGGAAATTGGTTTTACTTTGGCTCACTCCATTTACCATGTCTGGAATTAATAAATATTTATTGAATAAATAAATGAGGTGATAAATTTCATCAAAAGCTCATCTGGTTGCCTCTGATGTTCTCAAAACATTGTATTAAAGAATAAATTGGTAATGATAGTTATTATAAGCACTTCAGGGTAGCAAAGAGGGACGAGAATGACCATTTCAACACTTACTCCATGTCAGGCAGTATTCGAGGCCTTTTATATAAGCTATTTTAATCCTAAAAACAATCCTGTTAGATAGATATTGTTATCCTCATCTTACAATTGAGATAACAAAGGTAAGAGTTAGTGAAGTAACTAAACAGAGCAATCACGTGATGTCCCAAATCCACGGCTTTCTGATTCCACCACCCAACCCTTTTCCTTTTCCATTATGGATAATTATAACTTTTCACGGATCACCCAAATGAAAACTCTCAGCACTAATAGACATTTCTAAATGTTACAAAATAGGTAAGGAAATTAAGGTTTTAGAAAGAAGATAAAAATCAATTTGAAACTATATATGTAAATACACAAAGCAAAAAACAACATTCTCATTATGTTAGGATCTTAAAAATGTATGTGTCTTAATATTACCAGTCAACTTCTTTGGAAAGTGTTGATTCAGGGTGAGTTCTCAGATGCTTTGCTGAGTCACTCATAAAAAGATCTATACATCCCCTGTTCCATCTTTCTGAGACTGTCATCCCCTAAGTATCAGATCAATGAGAAGAAATCATTGCCACAGCTCAAGAAATCTACTAACAAGTGAATGATTGAGATGAAAGGCCATTTGAGGAGAACCAAAATTAAAATGGTCTCAACAGTATTCCTGTGGATTTCTACAATATCTTTTAATTAAAGCAGCTGGAATTTCACCCTGGCTCACAAGCTTTCGTTATGGGTCCCAAGTACTTCAATCTTTTTTTTTTTTTCCTTTTTTTCTCTTAGTACTTATGCCAAATATCAGTCTTGAAAATACTGGAAAGCTTGTTTGCTTCATATTTTGTTCCTTTCTCAGGTTCCTTTCGCAAATGCGTTTTGGGGTCCACATTCCTTAGACATTTCTTTGCAGTTGGTTATCGAAATGAGTGTTTCCCTGTGACAATGTTTAGCCAGGAATGCCACTAGGTCATTGAGATTTAAGGCCTACTGCTGACTTGCAAGTTCCCCTGAGAATCACTGCCCTTTCCTTGAGTATTGCAGACTCAGGGGAGGCAGGCAGGGAACCAGCACTGTCAGAGGCAGCTGATGATTTGCGCTCAGTTAAGGCTGCTCTCATCATTCCTCCTAGTGAAGCCCATCCCAGTGTCCCCAGTGTCCATCTGCCAAGGGCAGGGCTGTACTAGCAACATTCTTTGCTTGTGAAGTCTACTGAGCACCATCCTAAGATACCAGCTGGCCCAAAGCTGCTGTCTTTCTATAGATCATGCAGCAAGTGGGAAAATAATGGGTCTTGGAGCCCACAGGCCTGAACTTCAATTCCAGTTCTATCTTTTAGTAGTAATTAGTATCATAATTCACTGGGAAGTTTATTTAGCTTCATTGAGTTTCTGCTTTCTTGTTTCTAAAAGGGGCTGTTTATATATAACTGTAGAAAAACACCAGAAAAGGACATTGCTTTTAATACAAAAACTGCAGACGTTTCTTCTTTGTGTAGCTGGCAGAACAGCTTTCTGAGGTGTTCAGAAAAATGCCTCAGTTTGGTCTTGATGAGTCATTTGGGGGTAAAAAAATATGATACCACTTGGGCAGAGCCTGAATGGATGGAGACCTGGGAAGAAGCAGATCTCTATGCCCCCAAACATGTGAGGAATGCTAAGATTCTACAGGAAACCCTAGATCAGGGAGAAGGGTTTCAGAAACAGAGAGAAAACAGGGGTGGAAGGAGGTCAATGAGGAGAACCCCAAAGTTGTGTGGAAAGCAGGGGCAGGCTTCCCTCTAAGGAAGCTGGAGCACATGAGTCTGCACAAGGATGGCCAGCAAGAGGAAGTGAGGCCATGGGGGCTGGAATTCTGTGCAAGTCAAGCCAGCCATATGCCCAGGGTTAAGGCTACCTTTTCCTTCAGGCAAAGGCACTAAATGTTGCCAAAGCCCTGGACAGGGGCCTACAAAGAGAAACAGCCCAATGATGAGTCCCTATCAAATCAAATGTCAAGTTTGAAGGTATTTCACGCCTTGTGCTGTCCTCCTCACACATACCTGCCCCTGTGTACTCATCATACTTCCAGTAAATGCTTTTGTTATCAGTGAGGTTGTGGGGATTACAAGAAAGTAGATGGTAACCACCATGCGATGAAGCAGGAAAAAAGATGGCAGCCCAGAGGATGAGGAGTAATTGCTGTGATCCAAGTTCCAGAAAAAGAAAGAAAAGGTTAAATAGCTGGAGCGAAAAAATAAGTAATAGCAGAGCTGGAAGTGACTGAGTTAAGAGAAACAACCACCACCGCCAAAACAAACACAGAAAATCTCTGGAGGCACTGAGAAGAGCCCTTGACTGCCTGTGCAGTGAGAGCTGTGGATGTGGAAGGGTGGAGGGCTTGAGGATATGTGGGTGACACTCCTCAGGGTGGCAGCAAGAATTAAGTGAGTGAAAGTCCATGAAGCATCTGACTCGGGGCCTTCTACCTATTTCAGGCCTCTCCTCTGTCACTTTTCACTCATTTCTTGTTTTGCTCACTCTGAGGGCTTCCCTGCACCGCCCCCCCTTTTCTGGGCTCAAATGCCAGGGGGACTAAAAATGTTCACCTGGCTGGACCTGCTTCCAGGAAGAGGACCCCTGTTAATGGCTCTGCTAGGCTTGGAAACCAATTAATTTCTGATTTTCTAATCATCTACTGGACTGTTGTCCTCTTCTTTGAGAAGTTTAAAAGGCAAATTTACTTCCCCTACTCTCAAAGATGCTTCGGATTAATTACGGGTTCATACAATCATATTCACTTTATATGAACCTACCTACAAAAGAGAAACAGATTCAAGGACATAGACATGTAGTTCCCAAAAGGGAAGGGGTTGGGGGAAGGATGGAATGAGAGGTTGGGGTTAGCAGATGTAAGCGATTATATATAGAATGGACAGACAACAAGGTCCTACTGTATAGCATAGGGAACTATATTCAACAACCTAAATGTCCAACGATAAATAAATGGATAAAGAAGATGTGGCACATATATACAATGGAATATTACTCAGACATAAAAAGGAATGAAATTAGGTCATTTGTAGAGATGTGTATGGACCTAGAGTCTGTCATACAGAATGAAGTAAGCCAGAAAGAGAAAAACAAATACTGTATATTAACGCATATATGTGGAATATAGAAAAATGGTACAGATGAACCTATTTGTAGGGCAGGAATAGAGACATAGACATAGAGAACGGATATGTGGACGCAGGACGAGGAAGGGGAGGGTGGGACGAATTGGGAGATTAAGTTTGACATAAACACACTACCATGTGTAAAATAGATAGCTAGTGGGAACATGATGTACAGCACAGGGAATGCAGCTTGGTGCTCTTTGACGACCTAGATAGGTGGGATAGTGGGTGGGAGGGAGGTCCAAGAGGTAGAGGATATAGGTATACATATAGCTGATTCACTTCATTGTACGGCAGAAACTAACCCATCATTGTAAAGCAATTTTACTCCAATAAAATAAAAGACAACATCTAATAAAAATACAGCATCAAAAAAAAATCCTATAACAAAACATAATGGAAAAGAATATTAAAAAAGAATGTGTATATATATACGTATAACTGAGTCACTTTGCTGTACAGCAGAAATAAACACATTATAAATCAACTATACTTCAATTTTTAAAAAATTTTTGAAATAAAATCAAATCACATCCTTTTTATAAAATTTCCAGAAAAAGAATGCCATATTTTAAGTAAAGTTATTTATAAATTAGAAATAACTAGCAGTTGTATGACTCTTCACAATTTACAATGAGCTTTCACATTCTTTTTTATCTTACTCAACCTTATTTAATTCTTACCACAAACTCAGTGGTGTCAGAAATATTGTTAATGGGGCTCAAACCCAGGTCCTTGCCAACAGTTTTATTCCACTACAGCTGAGGTGACATCATTGACCAGATATGCCCACTCTTCCATTAACCTCTCCAACTTCATGGGAAAACTAGAATGATGGTACAAAATTAGAAAGAAAAAAAACAAGAAGCAAAAGACTATGAACTTGAAATTTGTCCTTTTGCCTTTGTAACCCCATTTGTAGCCTGATCACCCTTCTCTCTCCTTCCATCTCTCTTGTCCTTGTGTGTCTGGCAACCCTGGTTCAGTCAACAAAGGAGAGTGTCCTTGGGCCCATGTTCCTGGTGTGAAATAAGAAGCCCATGATTCTGAGAAAATGTTCTTCCTTGTAAATACCCTGGGAAAATAAATCAGACATTTGTTTTTTTCAGTAAAAGCCTTTACTTCCAAGCCTTTACTGTGAGTTCTAAAGCTGTGAGTTCACATTCATTGTGGGAAATCCAAAGTGGTTCCATGGGCATCCACCATAATCAATACAGGCTTAAGCTCTCCATTGCAAAATCTACAGGAAGTAGGAGACCCTTTTCTATTCTCAGAGCACTTCAGATCTGGATGGCAAAAGAAGACGAGCTACTCAACATTTCATGGCTGTGCAAAAATCAAAGAACTCTCATATATGACAGAAGGGAAGCCACAAGGTTTTTATTTTTTTATTTAATTATTTTTATTTTATTTTTTTAACATCTTTACTGGAGTATAATTGCTTTACAATGGTGTGTTAGTTTATGCTTTATAACAAAGTGAATCAGCTATATATATACATATATCCCCATATCTCCTCCCTCTTGCATCTCCCTCCCACCCTCCCTATCCCACCCCTCTAGGTGGTCACAAAGCACCGAGCTGAAATGTCATCTCATTTGGCTGAGCTGCGAGAGAGAAATTGCAAACTGTATGTGCCTTATGCCACTTAAGGAGACAAAGTCATTGTCTCTGAACCAAATATTTCTTCAGCTAAGAGAACATGAAAAGTCAATTACCTGGCTCCATCTGCAGCTGTGGATTCCTTCCTGGCCATGGCTCATTAGTTTCAGCATGCTTGGGCCTGGCTTTGCTTTTCCGTCTAAGGAGGGTACCAAGGAAAAAGCTGATGGGCAGGTTACAGGACACTACTTGCTAGAGTCATTCCATGCTCCACCTGAATATCTAAAGCAATTAATCTCATCTGAATGGACTTGAAGATTATAGGATTTATAGGATGGTTGGATGGTCTATTAATGAAAGCAGCTGGATAAACACAAAAATATTCCCAAATCAACTTTTCTTAAGACGATCTTTCTTCATATGAGTTAATCAAAAAGTAGATAAATGGTAATTTGGGCACTATACCTCCATTTTAAGCAAAGCAAATGATGCATATGAAAATTGAAAATAATGGTTCTGCAAGGAATAGTTAGGGAAGGAGGCAGAGGAGGGGGGGAGAAGCAAAAGTAGGGGAAGAGAAAGACAGAGGAAATGTAATAAATATAACAAGATTAATTTGTTCCCCTAACCCAGTTCCTCTTTTCAGTTCCAAACACACTGTGTGACCATTGGTATGTGTGGGTGACTATGAAAATGAGTGTGTCTGGGTGTATCTGTATGAGTCTCTGTATATGCGGTATGTATATGATGGAAGGGAAAACTGAGAGTGCATAAGGTGGAGGGGTTTGAGTGTGTATGGGTGTGCAGGGTGTGTATATGAAGGATGTGTATGAGGGTACTTGAATAAGGGGTGTGGGGCTGTGGGTATGGATGGAGATTAGAAAAGAGAGTGTGTATGAGCTTATGTAGGTGATATTTAGAGACTATGGAGGGGGTTCTGTTTGTTAGGGTGGTAAGTGTGGGTGTGTGTATATGAGGCCAGAAATGTGTGCGTGGAGCTGTGTATACGCATCTGGGGTACACGTACAAGGTGAGGGTGTGTGCCTAGGAACTGGGTGCAGGTCCTGTGTTTAAAAGCAGGGTGGTGTGTCTGTGCAATCAACGTGATGTATGAGATCCTCTGAAAAGCAAACTAAGCCTTTCTTTTGCCTCAGCTGCCCTGGCTGAGTATCCTCTCCTAGAGATGGTCCTGCTCTCAATATTCAATCCCCTGGAGCTGCTTCTGAATCCGATCTACACTTGGAAATCCACACCTTTGTCTCCTTTCCTGGGACTCAGGGGATTGATTTGTTATGATTTATGTTACCTTAGACTTTCTTTTGCCCACTGAGCTTATTTGGGAGAAATACCTCTCGGCCAGAATTTCTGCTGACAAATCATCATCGTCATCACCACCACCACCATCATCATCACCATCACCACCATCATTATCACCATCAACATCATCATCTTCCTCATCACCATTACCATCATTGTCATCACCACCATCACCACCCCCACCATCATCATCACCATCACCACCACCATCATTGTCATGATCCTCATCATCATTCCCGTGTGTTGCGCAGCACTCAGCATTTACTATGTATCATCACATCAAGCTAATGACACATTATCCTTTTTGAAAGGTTAATTCTACAGCATAAAATACAGCTGGATTTGCTCACAAATCCATGCTGGTCAAGAAAAAGTTGTCTGAAAGGCTAAGCTGAGGAGTACTAGAGACCTTCAAATTAACATACAACCTCTGTTTCTGGTCCAAAGCCCCAATCCATTCAGAGTTCTTTTGCTCGTTCTACCCTTACATGAAAATTCTTTTAATTCAGCTTCAATTTATTCATCACTTCTACCACCTCCCTAAAATACAAAATTAGTAATCCATAATATGTCCCTGGACGGTTATAGACATACATATTGTTTTTGTTGGTGGTGTCAGTATGTGACTAGACTTACTGCAACACAGCCTGTGGAGACAACAACGCTGTGCATCCATTTTCCAGAATGGAACCCCACAGAGAGTAGTTTGTTACAGCATTTGTACCAAGGACATTTTCACAGGGCTCCACATTTCCATTTCATAAACGTCCATTCCCAGGAAAGCAAAACAGGAATTTCTCAAGGACAACAAAACAACAGCAATGGGGTAATTTGCAGGCAAAGATACTGCAAGTGTGCCAAACCTTTGATATTGGAGGAAGCATTCAGTCTATTTAGAGCAGGAGAGCCAATGGCATTTCCCAGTTTCACCTGGTGTTTTCTCCAAGGCAGGAAGAAAGGGAAAAGTGATGAAGGGTGTACACAGCCTCTATCTGTGTGGTGAAATTTTCTCTAACTGTAATGGATTGGAAAGTAGGGAGGTTATTCAAATACACAGAGAATTCAGTTCTCACTTTTATGGCCAAGTGAGTTCTGTATCCTTCTGCATAAGGAATTGGAGTGCCAAATATCCTCAGCACTTGCATCTCCATCCATTCAAGTCTCTACTGGAAAGGAGACTCTAGCTCCAATGCCTTCTGGCAAAGAAAGGCAACACCCCTTATGGCTGCTAGCCTAAGTCTTTATAAAACCCAGAGAGCTGCATAGAGATTCCAGAGACCCAGATGGTAGATCATGTCACAACTGTCTCCTGGCATTGTCCTCAGGCCATGTCCAGGGAGAGCATAGTTGCCACACAGTTATTAAAGCTGGACTCATCCCCATTGCCTGATTATAATGTCAGGCAACCTGTTGACAGGCTGGAATATTTTTCTTTTTGTGCAATTGTTTCAAAGACTGATTTAGACATCATAGAGTGACAATAATCAGCTTATTCATGAATGTGGATACAAACAAAATGTGGGCACAAAATATATCAGAGCCCATGCTTAAATGCTATCCATTCATTCATCCATCCACTCAGCAAGCCTTTGTAGAGAGCCTGCAGTGGCCAAGTATGAGTCTTAGAATGGTGTTCAGAGATGACCATACCAGACCTCACACATTCAAGAAGTTCAAAGTCCACAGACAATTCAACCAACCATTAATAGACAGAGAGGTCAATGCTTTAAATGCAGCTAAAAGAACAGAATGGATGTGTACTGAGCAGAGCCTGGGTTGGGGAAAGGAGGGACAGAGAGCCAAAGCTCCCTTGAAGTCATGACACTTGAGCTGAGCCATGAAAGAAGAGCAGGAGCTGTCCAGGCAGATGCGGGCAATTCTCCATCTGCAGAATAAGTGGTTCCAGAATATCCCCTTACAGGATCGCCAGAGGAAGCTGGGGCTGGGGAACATTAGGCCAAATATTTCACACAAGAATCAGTGAGAATCCCCGGAAAAAACTGGCCCCCCAAAGTTGCTCTGTAGAACTCTTAGTAAATGCCACATCTCACTCACTCACACACACACACACACACACACACACACACACACACACACACACACACAGCCATCTTCCTAGAAAGCAGAGAATACTGTGGGAGAAATTAGGTGAGGTTACAGTCCATTCTTTGGTCTGTTGATGCCAGGCATGAGGGAGTACAGCTGCATAATTTATGTTAGGTTTTCCTGGGAAACAAAATCACCTAAAGACTGTGAAATCTTACCTTGCATTGCCTTCCAATGGATTAAGCACCATCTTGTTTACAAGGGCATAAATCCCTCCAGTTCCACATCTTGCATCTGTCGTTACACTAGCTACCTGTGCCAGCTACAGTCCGAAGGAGACACAGACCTACTTCAGATTTAGTGTGGATGACAGTACATGCAACAGAAAACTGGGGCACAGAGTACAGAAATTCAGAAGTACATGAGAACCACATGCCTGTCCTTCAGCAGGACTAATTAGTTATCAAGACTTTTACTCATAGTGACCATCTAACATGGATATATATTAATTCTTTAGAATATGTCAATCTTCCCTGCTCTTGCACCTGACTAAACACTTTCCACCCATGAAAAGCCAGCTCAAGTCCTCCATGTCCCTTAGAAGTCTTTCTCTTTTCCCCTAAATTCTTACAACAAAGAAAATGTGCCATGCACAATTTAGCCCTAACTTGCATTCTTTTTATTGTTGTTGCTTATAAAGTGTTACCTTGACCTCACAAATAGATTTTAAGCCCCCTGAGAAAAAACTATACCTTGTAAGGCAATCAGCATCCTTCACACTGTTATCAAAGGTTATTCCTCTACCATGATAACTAATACCTTATTTCTGTCTGCCTCTTGGATTTCCCCTCGTGGACAGTCTACAAGAACCAGAACCTCAATACATCTAAAGTTGGGATCATGTTTCTACCAAAATGAAGTCCTCTTGTTGACTGCCTCTAATTCTCTGAAGCTCTGACTTTTCCTTGTGTTAACCTGCCCGCAGCCACAGGTGACATTAACTCTTTTTTTCTCTTCCTTCGTATCTCTCATAATCATTCTCTCCTTTAATGATTAATGCCATTGCCCTGGTTCTGACCTCTATCACTTCTCATCAAGACAACTTCAGAACCTCCTATCTGATCTCCCTTTAACCTTTCTCTTCCAAATCCAGTCACCCCTACGACTCAGTCACGTTAAACTTCCTGTAACATCACATGAATGGTGTCCCTCCTGTGGCTTCTCACTGTCCACTTTATGAAGCACATACATTTCTTTATTTACTGTTCAAAACCCTCTACATTCTGACACTCATTTTTCCAGCTTCGTACTTACTACTTCTCATCCCATACCCTTTATTCCAGCAAAGCTATTTCTGCTGCTTGAAACTCTCTTGTGCCTGTCTAGCTCCACACCTTAACTGAAGCCATTACTTTTTTTTTTTTTTTTTTTTTTTTTTGTGGTATGCGG
>NC_041224.1:81813833-81844066 GCF_002837175.3 Physeter macrocephalus
ACGCGCAGGCTCAGCAGCCATGGCTCACGGGCCCAGCCGCTCCGCGGCATGTGGGATCCTCCCAGACCGGGGCGCGAACACGGTTCCCCGGCATCGGCAGGCGGACGCGCAACCACTGCGCCACCAGGGAAGCCCTGAAGCCATTACTTTTACATAAAATATTTTTCCAACTATCATATCATAATTTAGCTCTGTCTCCAAGGTATACGTAGTGTGCTGTGAACTCTTAATAAATTAACCCATCAAGAGTTAGGCATTGTGTTCTTTGCTGGAGGCATTTTTTATTTAAGTGATATTATAATATATTTAATACATTAAAGGTACTATGTTAAATATTGGAGGATTAATCTAGAAAGCACAATTCCATTTAGTCAGAGGTTGAAAGCATAGAGACATGAAACAAAGAGATTAATTGATCAATTAATACAAGAAAAATAAAACATCCTTGATGTGAAGTCATGGTTCTACATAGTGGAAAGCACACTGAACAAGTTAACAAATTCATAAATGACTCATATAAAACATACCCTAGTAAAATTTTGGAATTCCGTGGATAGCTACAAAAGCATAAAATTTTCAAAGAAATGGACAGAGGACCCTTTAAAAAAAAATCTACACTTGGCTTTTCATCAGCATCACTAAATAATTATTACAAAATCAGAAGCAATATTTGAAGTTTCAAGGCTAAACTGTTGGACCCTAGAATTCTATGCACAATAAAACTAACATATTAGTGCAAGGGCAAAAAAAAATCTATTAACTATATATATATAGATAGATTTTTTTCTCTATCTATCTATTTTATATCTATATCTATATCTATATATCTCAAAGAAGAAAAAAATATTTTGGTCATGCAAGAATACAGACGTCCTATTAAACCAAACATTCTGTAAATCATTCAAGGTTACACTGCAGAAAAATTAATTACACGATATGGAATACGATGGGGCACCCCAAAAATAAATTATGGCTATTCTTAAACAACAGTTGATGCATAATCTTTATAAATTAATGTAAATATAATAATTATGACATGACAAGGAGAATAAGAGAGATGGTATCCTAAATTTCTTTCAGTGGTCAGAGAAAAATACAATGACTAACTTTAAATGAGTATAGAAAATATGAGTTTTAAAATATGCACTAAACATTTAAACATATCAAATACCAAAAATAGGTATTGAACCATAATTCCAAACCAGATGAAAAAGCTGGACTAAGAAAACTCATTCAATTCCACTATATGCATGCATACACACCACACACACACACACACACACACACACACACACACACACACAAAGGCCAATAAAGGGAGGAAGGAAACAATAACACACCATATAGAAAAATGCATAAAATATGAGCCAGTATTAATAATTGTAAATGGGTTAAATTTTCTTATTAAAAAGTGACTATCAGAATAAGATATTTTTTTCCTCCTCCAGCCCCAGCACATCCTCGAAGCACCACTGGCCGGTGAATCCCAGTCGGGCCAGCACTTTGTTCATCATCTTGGTGTAAACCTCCATCTCTCTGCATCATCCTGAACCGTGGAAGGAACCACAACCCAGAGAAGAGGAAAAACAGTGCCAGAATAAGAATAAATAAAAAATCCAGTATTTTGTTATTAATGAGCATGATATCTAAAATAGAATGACACACAAAGGTTAAAAATTTATGAAGATGGGAAAAGATGAACCAAGTAAAACTGAAGAAAGAAAGAAAATAGATACGGCAAAACTTCATATGGGACAAAAATGATACAAAGTCCACAGCAAAAACTAGGACAAAGAGATATATTTCATAATGATAAAAAAAGGAAATCAAAGTTATGTTATAACATTCATGAACATTATGTAATTAACAACATAGAATCAAAATATTTACGGCAAAATTTTTTTGAAAAAAAAAGAAATTGACAAATCTGGATTTGAAAATTCTTCCCTCAGTAAAAATAGATAAAAATTAGTTGAATTATAAAAGAGTTTAATAACTCAGTAAAGAAGCTTAATCTAAAAGTGTATGGGTGTGTGTGCATCTGTGCACATGTGTGTGCATGAGACAGAATTGTTTATAAAGGTCTGTACCTAATAAACAAAACACGCTTGTTTTATAATAATATGAACATTCCGGAATCCTGACTGAGTACTAGGCCACAAAGAAGAATCTCAAAAGGGCCAAAAAACTACATTTACTGGATCCAAATTAATAATAAAATGGGATAACCAAAAATTTATCAAGTCATTTAGAAATTAGAAACAAGCAAATGAAAGCAACTTTCAATATGCTCTTTTGTAAAAGAGGATGACAGGACAAAAATAACCCATTTAAAAATGAATGATAGGGAAAACATCGCATTTATCAACTTGTCTCATGTGGCCAAAATGTTATTCAAAGTAATGAGTATAAACTTGAACACATTGCTTATAAAACAAGTAAGACTAAAATAAGAATTACATATTAAACACCAGTAGTTAAAAAATAAACAGTAAAATGAACCCAAAGAAAGTAAAAGAAGTAAATTAATAATTATTAAAAATTTAACTTGATATAGGAAACAAGCAAACACTGGGTTAATAAAACCAAGAGCTAATTCTTTGAAAAGAACTTCCCTCCAAAAATATGAATAAATCTTTGGCATACATGTTTAGTAAAAATGATCCAAGTAATAACACTGAATGTGAGAAAAGTACCGTACATACAAAAAAATCTGAAGACCTTTTTAATTATGTGAAAATAGTAGGTACAACATTCTAACAATAAATTTAAAATCTAAATAAAATCATCTGTTTCCTAGGGTATATATGTTATATCATACTGATTCAGGATGTTAGAAAACATGAGTAGACTTACAATCATATTTTTATTTGTTTGTTTGTTTGTTTGGCCATGCGGCTTGCAGGATCTTAGTTCCCCAACCATGGATTGAACCCGGGCCCTTGGCAGTGAAAGCGCAGAGTCCTAACCACTGGACTGCCAGGGAATTCCCAACTATCATATTTTTAAAGTAAATTTGTAATTGAAATTCTCCTGAAAAATAACACTAAGATCAGAGTTTTAATAAAAATTTTACAAAACCTGCAAAGAAGGGATACTTCCAATATTATATAAGCTAACAGATTATATTTTAAAAAAGGTTAAAAGGCCCTCAGCACATTCCATAGACCCATAAAATCCCTAATTTAAGAAAAATCCTGAGTTAAAAATACATGATATTGGTCTTAAGTTAGAGACAACCATCATAAGAACAAAAATGTGTCAACCTTAAACAAAATGAACAGCAATTATTTATTAAGCAAAGGTGAGTTTATTCAGGAATTGCAGATGAATTGCAATTTGAGACAAGTAAACTATGGCAAACCATGGCAAGTCTGAGGAAACAAAGGAAAGATTAGCTTTTATTGGTTTCTGGGAGGAAATTGGCGGGAGTTATTTTGAACAAAAGTTCCCTGGAGGATGAGAGTTCAGGGTTTTGATGGTTTCACATTGGTTGAAGGTGATGGGCAGTTTCCTGTTACTAAAGAATGCTGAAATCTCCTTTCTTCCTACTGCCTGTGTAAGTTGAGATGAGTCGTACATATGTGAGAGCTCTCCCTTCATGACTCCCAACTCCATTTTAAATCAGATTTCCTTTATCCATTTTCACAAATATACACAATCTTTAAACCAGTAAAAGAAAATAAAATCTATTCAATAGAAACATATATGTATATGGAGAGACAGAGAGAGAAGGAAGAGTGTACAATAAATGGAGGGTATAAGATAAAATGACAGAAATAAACCCTAATACAATAGAATTTACAATAAATGTAAATAGGTTAAACTCACCAGTTACAGACACTCTTGAATTAGATAACAAAAACAAGGTTGAAAAATTACCATCTAGAGGAGACACACTCCAAACAAAAAACACACAGATTCAAAAAAAGAGGGCTATCAAAAGGGTATACTGGGCAAATCTAAAGCAAAAAGGACCTGGGGTCCCATTCCTAATATCTGAAGAAACAAACAAAAAAAAACCCCTACATTTTAAGACAAATACAAGTGATCAATAAATACGTAATATTATTAAGGAAAAAATAGAGCCAGAAGATCACATGTTTGCTTTAAAATCTACTTTTTCAGATATGTTACTAACAAAATAGTCTCAAAATTTAAAAATCAATAAATTACAAAAGTACAGGGGTAAATAAACTATCAGATGTAGATAGAGATTTTAACTCACACATCTTCAAACAAGTAGAAGAAAAATGAGAAACTTCAAAGCACTGAAAAATACAATTAATAATAGTAAAGAGACAGACAGCACATGTCTCCTTGAGCATACATAGATCAGTAGCAGAAATAGAACATGTAATAAGTCAGAAAGAGAAGCCTCAGCTAATTCAAAAGAATAGATATTATATATGCTGTTCTCTGATCTTCTTCAATAAAAATGTTTTAAATAACAAAATGAGAACTAAAAAGATCCTCTATGTTCAGTAACTTGGTAACAAAATAACTCCTGTTGAAAAAGGAAATTAAGAAATATTTAGAATACAATGCTGGTACAAATGCTCACCAAGCTAAATTACAAGGAAATTTATAGTTATAGATATTACAAATTCACTTTTGTACCTAAATAAGAACCAAAAAAGAGCAGAGGCCTCCTGTTTTTGAAGACCCAATTTTAGAAAATATCAATTCTCCATAAATTAATCTATAAATTTAAAGCAATCTCAATCATGATTCTCAAAAGATTATTTTTATGTAATCTAAGAAAATTATTCTAATTTGTATCATATTCAAGTATCTCCCCAACATTTTAAAATGATGAAAAGGGCCTTGCTTCACCAGGGGGCAGACAGTGCCAAAAAGTCCTAGTAATTGAAACAATGTTGTATGGGTCCGAGAGCAAACAAACCTATAAATGGAGAAAGGAGAGCTGCCGTTTCAAGTATTAAAGTCAATACAATAGTCATTAGTGCTATCTAGCAAATACTGTATAGGGTATCAGTGCATTATAACATCCCCCCTCACCCCCCACCCCCGTTTGAAGTTAGGTACAATCATGTGACTTGCTTTGGACAGTGAAATGTCCAAAGTACATTTCAACTTGTGTAATTTTCAGGTAAAATCTTTAAAACCCATGCTCTCTTTCCTTCTGATATCATGACTGTCAGCAGCAGCTCTGATACTCCTGATACCTGAGCAAAAATAGATCAGAACCCTCAGCCAACCCACAATGGATATGTAACATAAGGGAGAAATGCACCTTTGATTTATATTCCAGTAAGACTTGGGTTGGGAATTCCCTGGTGGTCCAGTGGTTAGTACTCAGTGCTTTCTCTGGTCCCAAGTTCAATCCCTGGTCAGGGAAATAAGATCCCACATAAAAAAATAAATTAATTTAAAAAAATAGAAGATTAAAAAAAGACTTGGATTTTACTATGACATAAGCTAGCCTAGACTGAGAGAAAAAGAGGTTTTTGACCAGTTACCTTTTCGAGTTCTTATAGTACTCAATATTTCAGAAAAATTTACTCAGACATTCCTTCTAAAATTTGAATTAAAAATCTTACCAAAAGTTAATTAATAGCAACAAAAAGAAGATATTGGGAGGAAGCTATTTGCATGTTGTTGTAATAATTCATTCTTCTGAGTTTAATTTCTCACAATGTAGTTTACAATAAAACAGTGCTTTACAGAAATTAGGGATTTTGACAATCTATCTGAGAGATTGAGAGAATAACTTCCCAAGAATCTCTTATCTTAAAAGAAAACAAGCAATATTCCTACTTCCCTTCCAAACTTTTTAATTTCTAGGAATTTTAATAGACAGATATTAACTGCCCGGCAGTGATGGGAAAGGATGTAAACCACACAGAACTGCTGCCTCACCTATGGTGTTTCAAGTAAGTAATGGGAACAATTATGAACAACTTTTTCTTTGCTATGCTCTCATCTTCAGAGCAAAAGTTAAAGGCAGTAGGTTGATAATAATGGCCAGTTATCCATGAAAACCCCAAGAGAAAAAATGGCTCATGATGGGTCTGACCTCTGACAATTGCTGGAACTTTGGTTAGCAGAATTCTGTACATGAGTAACAGAAATCAGAGTTCTCTTCTTCAACACTAATCTCATTAGTTGAAACTATGAACAAATCATGGCCCATAATTTGCACAGTGGGTCCAGTTATCTTAGAACGAAATCTCTCTTTCTAATGTCTCCCGTTAGATTATTCTTTAGCATCTCAATTTTAATATCTCAAAGCTATTGGTCTCAAACCAATTTGTTTAAAATCCAGATAGATGGTCTTTGCAATATAAGTGAACTAACCATAGCACACTGATAGGGAATTTTATGATGTTCAGATATTGCTACAACACACAGAGCAACTGGAGGTGAACGTTATTCAACTGCTAAAATTGGCAAAGAAATCTGACGTATTTACTCATAGCCCATTTATTTAGGTAAAACAACAAAGACACTAGAAATTCTAGCTCTCAGCACATGCCATAATGATTGGAAGGAAGTTTGGGGATGTCTAACCAACACTCAGATCCTGACTCAAACACTTTTGACTTGTAAAGGTAGTTATTACAGTTATTGTATAGAAATCATCTGGAATCTCAACTGTGAGAAATGGAAAAGTAGGCTGGACTCTTTCCTTACTACAATCCTCTAGAGATTCTCTAAACAAAACTATGATACTATCTGCAAGACCATTCCAGAAAATTCTGTTCATTCTATTTATTTGTCTGAGTTGATACTAAAGCTGGCATCATTTCTCTTTGCCCGTTCACTCTGGTTTCTTCTCAGTTAATTATGATAAGTTACTGAAAAAGCCTGGAGAGCAGCAAAAGTGCTCGTGGTACAGGCACTAAACAAGATTAGAAAAATGAGCATTCAAAACGGCCGTTTAATCTTGAAGTTATACTAGAAGGAAAATGTCTTTGATTCCCAAGTGATATTACACAAATGTCTATGTGGGATAATAGATGGGATAAAGAATGCAGAAATGACTAAAATTAATGGAGTAGTTATCACAGAGAGCCAGCTCTTTGACTTTGGATCTGATTTTTCTTTCTCTGTGTCATATGAGACAAAGGCAACTGGAGAACAGTGGAAAGAAAGGGGGATTTAGAATCAGAAGTCTGAATTGTGGAGACTGAGCAGGAGAGTTTACCCTCCTTGTGTACTGGTCCTCACCTATGAGGTACAGATCGTGACATTGACCTTAACAGTAGTTGTACAGATTAAACTAAACTAGACAACATGCAAATTCCTTTATCAATTGCAAAGCATTTCTCAAGTGATCATTTTTATGATCCAGTTTTGCAACCATCATTGAAATTTTCAACAAGGATCTAGTGGAATCTGAGATAGGAATCCTAATACCAAGGTCTACTCCACGCCCTAGTCGATGATGTTAGTCATTCATGCAGAAAGAATAGACAAGCAAGAAAAAGACACGCTCAGAGTCCACTGAAAGTGGATGCAGGCTCTCTAGCAGCACTCAGCGTGGGAAGCAGCAAGCTGACCAGGCTACCGTATTTTGCCTCCTGAAATCAGAAGTAAGGCCAGAGAGACCTGCCTTCCTTCCACATGCCTGACCCTGGTAGGCAATGTTCAGCCTTGCTGGGTCTTATTGATCCTTCCCTGGTCCAAATTCATGTCTCCCTTGTTTTCCCATTTCACATCTTACTGCTTTGCTGAATGATTTGATTGGTAAATTATTCAGTAAAGCAACCATAAATTATTCTATTTCATCAGTTTTACAACTGCTGAAGGAAGCTGTTCAAAGCATTTTTCTTGGCTCCTGCTTGCTATATACCTGTAGCCCTCTACCACAAAGCACAACTTTGCTATGAGTTTTACATGCAGGAAGCCTCTGAGATCCATTCAGATTCAGCCAATCACCAATGTGACATGAACATCTGATCAAAAGGCCATGTTTGCTGTGTTTGCCTTGGATGATAAACACATTCCAGCTGTGTGATCGTGACAAGTTATTTAACCTTTCTTTGCCTCAGTTTCCTTATCTGTAATATAAGGATAATAATAGCACCTATCTCATAGGAATGTTAAGAGGATTAAATAAATGAATACTTATAAAACACTTAAAATAGCGCCTGGGACATGGTAAGAGCTATATATGGGCTTGTTAAATTTTAAAAGTACATTATTATTATTTATAGGGGAAATCATATATGAATCCAGAATAACAAACTTTTAAGTGAAGATGAACATATATTAAATTTTTATCGTAAAACAATATTCCAAGGGTGGTTGTCTCTGAGAGAGACACTATACATTTGTCAAAACTCATAGAACTTTACAGCACAGTGAACCATAATATACATAAAGTTGAAAAATCATGTGGGAGGTCAGGGGATCCCAGAATGGAATGCAGATTGTGACAAATGAATCTAACTGCATTACAAATGTATGAAACAAGCTCACTGAAGGGGGTGGGAGAAAAAGGTCATGATCTAACTTTGGAAATCAGTAAAATCTGTAAGAGTAAAGGCAATAGAAACTATACACAAGCGTGTATTCTAGTTGATAGAGTTATTTTCTATGGGGGTAGGTGTTAATAATTCTGATACTGTTATACATGTATATTGGATTAGGACAGTTAAATAAGTAGATGGTGGATGGAGGGGCGAGTTTCTCACTGTTGAGTAAAAGGTGATAGATAAGCAAGAGGAGGAGGCGTGAATGATCCATGTGATAACAGATTATAGTTGGAGATATTAGTATGAACCCATATTTAGCTTAATAGAGACACAGAGGGTTACATATAGCTATGTGTATATACACACATATATTTCCTTGTTCTGACAGCTGAGAGGGCCTGAAGGAATAGTATCCCAGTAAGAGCAAGCACACCTAGTGCCAAGATCTTGGTTTTTAATGATATTTTCAGTAAAAAAAAAGCCAAGGATCCTTGGAGAAATGGCTGATTCTAGGAGTGGGGCAGGAAACTCTCAAGAAAAATCTGGAGCATCTTACAATGACAAAAAGGAAGAATGTGGTTTTAAAAAGAAAAGAGAGAGAGAGAGAGAGACGTAATATGTCAAAAGGACACAGAAGCCAAGGGAGCATTCTCAGAGGCCAGAGTTGGAACTTCATTTGAGCAACAAAAGAAACTAAGTAGTATTGGATTATAACCCAAAGTATAAAATAAATATTCATGAGTTTATACTGACATAAATAAATGATTACATAAATAAGGTTAGGGAGAAGAGATAATCTTCCCTGAAAAGAATTTCAAATAGTTTATACATATGGTCCGCCCTCAAGAAGGTGGAGTACAACTTTCTATTCAGTGACATCCTGCCAACGACAACAGTGTGGAAAAAAGGAAAAAAATAACTTCACAGGGAGAAATCTGACAAACATGACCTCAGCCAGGTGCTCCAAGTCAGCATCAACAGTGACAAGTCATGTTGATAGTATTCACCCTTGACATCATGTGATGAAAATGACTCTACCTCTGTGGTCTTCCTCCCTAAAACTCATAACCAAGGTCTAATCATGAGAAAAATATCAGACAAATCCCAACTGAAGACAGTCTACAAAATACCTGACCAGTCATCTTCAACACTGTCAAAATCTTCAAAAACAAGGAAAGTCTGAGAAACAACCACAGCCAAGAGGATCCAAAGGAAACATGATGAATAACCTGATATCCTAGATGGGATCCTGGAACAGAAAGGGGACATTAGGTAAAAACTAAGGAAATGGGGTTGAAAAGGGTAAGGAGCGAGGAGGGAAGAACCTTAACCACAATAACTGTGTGCCATGAATTGAGGAGAATGGCTAACTCAACCCTCTGCCCCCAAGGCAACGAATCAAACAAGTCAACTGACACTTACACGACTGAAAGGTAGGACCTGAAGAAGTTAGAGTTATCCTGAGAAGGGAAGAGAAAGAACTAGCAGGGAGATGACTGGCTTCCCTGGAAAGATAGCTCCTGTGGAGCCACCAAATAAGCATTGGAGGCCCTGGGTGAGACCTCACTACATGTGGTCAGCCCTGGATGGAGTGGCAGACACCACACTGATTTAATGGGTGCACGGTGGGGCCAGGCATTAGCCTGGTTTGAGAGGATCCCCGGGGATTCTGAAATCCAGCCACGGTTGAAAGAGCACCACTGAATTGTATCAGGGATGGCAATGGAGATTTGTGAAATCCTGTAGCTTTCAGCACTTGGAACGTTATGTGGTCTTGTGGCCACCAATCTTGCCATCTTAGCAGACAAGTGTCCAACAATACTGAAATAGACAAAAGAGAATATGGAGAGTTACACACCAGGGAGAAAGAGAAAAGAAAAACACCCAAACCCATTAGCTGTGTGTTAATAATTCCATTCTACAAAATGACATGGAAATCAGTCTGGAAAATCATGCCAGATGGAATAGGTCACCGGGGTAACAATTTACAGCAAAGCCAAGAAACTCTCCCAATTCTTTCTGTTCTCCAAACAAATTTCCAGGAGTGGAGGAAGAAAGAACAGTAATATTGGCTGCCCTCAAAGGCCCAAACTGAACTGGAAACAATATCATAAGGCAAGGCTTGCTGACTCTGAGGTGGACCCCTGGTCCATAGTTTCCACAAAAGGAGTTCCTTACTCTAGTCAGAGTTGAAAACCACAAATTTATTTTCAATATGGAAGCCCTGATGAGAAGCTGGACCTAGGAACACATACCCAAACATCAGTGACGCTTCTATTTCTAAGGTTACTTGCTATGAGACAAAACTCTTTTACCAACATGCAGTCTCTCCAAGTTTTGTTTTTTCTTTTCAAGCAAAAGTGCTATAAATAGATAAGGACATCTATTAATATAATATTTGACAGAAGTAGATTAAAGAAGAAAAATATGATCTAAGGATACATAGTATTTAGCATAAGTGGATTAAAGAAGAAAAATGCTCAAAAAAGATTACATCCTTTTATAAAGTACTAAAATACAGGAGTAGAGGAAAACTGCTTTACCACAATAAAGGCCACCTGTTTCTATCTAAAAGCTATATTCATGATAAAATAAATGTGTTCAGTTTCACTATTATTAATATTCTAGAAATTCTATTCACTGAAAGCAAAAATGAGATAGCAGTAAGGGTTAGACATATTGAAAAACAAGTGATAAAAAATTTCTGGCAGTATGATTTCACAGTTAGATAACTCAAGAGAATAAGCTAAGAAACTATTTTAATTAATAAAAGTTTGATAGGTAGCCTGGTAGAAAATAAAGCACACACACACATACACACATATACACACACATACATACCCCCCCAAGTCTCATAGTGTGGCTGAAGATATAATGAAAAAAATCTCCTTTCACAATGTCCATGGAAATATGCAATTATAAGAAATAGATTTAATGAGAAATATCTGTGACCTATATGAATAACTCAGCAATATTTTACTGAAAGACATAAATAAAGGCTTGAATAAATGAAAAAGAACACCATGATCTGAGATGGGAGACAATATTTTTTTTTTTTAAAGAAGATGTTGGGGGTAGGAGTTTATTAATTAATTTATTTATTTTTGCTGTGTTGGGTCTTCGTTTCTGTGTGAGGGCTTTCTCTAGTTGTGGCAAGTGGGGGCCACTCTTCATCGCGGCGTGCGGGTCTCTCACTAACATATTTTAAAAGTAACAATTTTCCCAAATAATTTATATTTCATATAAGTCTAATCAAAACCCCAGCCTGTCTTTTCACTTAGAAAAATTGCTGTAAATGTCACCAGAAAAAAACAATGTCTAAATATAATTTTTAAAATATTTGATGAAGGAGCAGCAATCTTATCAGATAGCAATGCATATTACAGAGGAACAGTACAAAAATGGTTTGATACTGGCACCAGCTAGACATATGGAGAAACTAAACAGAAGAGTCACTTAGTAATGTAGAGAAATGGTTAACAATTTATACCCACATGCATGCATGCACACAAACATTTACTCGATAAGAGGTTTGGAGTCTGATAATGATTTGGAAAAATAAACTTTCATATCATACCTTGAACCAAAATAAATACAGCACTCTACCAAGCACATAGTTGACACTCAATATTTATTTATTCATTTATTTTTTACTTATTTATTTATTTAGCTGTGTCTCATGGCATGTGGGATCTTAGTTCCCCTACCGGGGATTGAACCCGTGGACCCTGCATTGGAAACTTGGAGTCTTAACTACTGGACTGCCAGGGAAGTCCACTCAGTATTTATTAATGTGAAAGTTACAGATAAAATTTAAAACCATATTTTAAAAAAGAAAACTGTATGTGATATACATCAGACCTCTGAAGGATAGGGAGAATTTTCTATTCTAGAAAAAAAGGAAGAAATCATAAAAGAAGAGACGGACAGATGTCAGATGCAAAAATTTTTAATGTTTACATCACAAAATAAAAGGATAGAATTGGAAAAGAATTTATAGCAAATGTGCTCTTATGAATTAATTTACGGAAATATTTTTGTAATGTAATGAGAAAAGTGACTAGGCTCTGAGAGACACAATGAGATTTTTCACAACAAAGAATTACAACTATCAAAAAATTTAGAAACTGATCTGCTTTAGTAATCAAAGAAATGAATGACAAAACACCTATTCAATTAATAAATAAACGTTAAAAGATAATAATATGCAATTCTGGTGAATAAGAGGTTCATTATGGGCAGAATTGTAATTTGAGGTGATACTGTAGTGCCAAGAGATTTATCAATATGACTATATAGTCATAACAACGCCCATGAAAGTAATTCCTTCCCTGGTAGTCTATCTTAAGGAAACAACACAAAATAGTGGAAAAGCTTATTCTGTAGTATGTATAGTAAGAGGAATTGTTCAACAAGAAGGGGCTATTTTGCTTAAACTATAGTATAGCTATTCTGCCTTGATTTTTAACAGCTTTATTGATATTCAGTGACTTTTAATATATGCAGAGTTGGGCGATCATCATCTCATTACAATATTTTATCACTCCAAAAAAGAAACCCTGCATCCCTTAGCTGTCACACCCGAGTCCCACCCTCCCAGCCCTGCAATCACTAATCTACTTTCTGTCTCTATAGATTTGCTATTCTAGGCATTTTGTATAAATGGAAACTTACAATACGTGATCCTTTACGACTGGCGTCTTTCACTCAGTGTAATGTATTCAAGGTTCATTCATGTTGTAGTGTGTATCAGTATTTTGTTTCTTTTTATTGCTAAATAATATATCATTATAGGGATGTGTCACATTTTGTTAATCAGTTCCTCAGTTGATGGACGTTTGGGTTATTTCCTATTTTGGATATTATGATTAATGTTGCTATAAACATTCATGTACAGGTTTTTGTGTGAACATATGTTTTCACTTCTTTGGGGTATCATTCCTCTAGGAGTGGAATTTTCAGGTCATGTGGTAACTCTACATTTAACACTTTCAGGAATGGTCAACCTGTTTTCCACACTGGTTGCACCATTTCATATTCCCATCAGCAGTGTATGATTTCTAATTAGGAATTAGAAATTCCTAATTTCTCTACATCCTCACCAAGATATGTTATCATCTGCCTTTTAAAGAATTATACTCATCCTAGTGGTTGTGAAGTAGTATTTCATTGTGGTTTTGATTTGCGTTTCCCTGACGGCTAATGATATTCAGCATTTTTTCATGTCCTTGTTGGCCATTCTTATACCTTCTTTGGAGGTATCTATTCAGAGCTTTCCCATTCTTTAACTGGGTTATTTGACTTTTTATGACTGAGTTGTAAGAATTCTTTACATGTTCTAGATAAGTCCCTCATCAGATATGTATTTGCAAATATTCTCCCCCATTCCGTATGTAACCTTTTCACCTTCTTGATGGTGTCCTTTGAAACACAAAAGTTTGTGACTTTGATGATGCCCAATGTATCTATATTTTCCTTGTTGCTTGTGTTTTTGGTGCCATATCTAAGAAAACATTTCATAATCCACGCAATGATTTTTTGAAGTAGATTGTATATAGTTATGTTATTTTCCAGAAAGTTTGATTTCCTGGCACAGTTGCAGGCTCTCTCCAGCCATCCCATCTGTCCTTTTTCAGGTAAATGTTTAGCTTTCCCAACAAGGAAGCCTTAGGCAGCATCTCAGAATGCAGCAGAAGACAGAACATTTCAGAGATCACAGAAGGTAGATAAAACCTGACAAAACAAGTACCACTGCAGTGCCCATCAGGAAGTTGACACTCATTTCTTAGATGTCCCTGTGATACAATTTCTAATAAAAGTAATCTGAACTCATTGAGCACCTATTTCCCTATTTACCAGGGAAAGTCGGAATGACTGACTCCTTCAAAAAACTTGCATCTCCAGCCTTGCCAAGTCCTCATCTTGGGAACACTGAACCTGTCCCATATATTCAATATTAGATGGACTTTTATATAAATAAGCTGATTATGAAGATGATGGAGCAACTTTTAATAATGCTTACTAAAAAGCATTAGGTAAGGAAAGAAGAGTAATCTGTCAATATGCTGTGTAAAAGATAAATATATAAGGAGAAAAAGATGAGAAAGAAACATGCCAAAACACTGTCATTGCACCAGGCTGGGAGAATAGCTGCATTTTAAATTTTATTTGTACTACCTAAATTATTTCCAGCTAAATCAAATCTGAATTTCAGTAAATTACATTGAATACCATTTATAGTTTGGTATCAATCTCAGTTCAGTATATTTTCCAAATATACTTCGCTATCAAACTACCATTCCCAGGCTTCAGGTAAGTCTTCCCTATTTTACGTCTTTGTTCATGATGTTCCCACAGCCCCTAATGCTATTCCCTCTCAGCTCAGCCTGACAAAAGAGTGCTCACTTTTCAATGCCTACTTCTAAAATCTTCCACCATCTCCTTGAAACCTCAAGCTAAAAATAATTATTCTCTCCTCTAAAGTTATTTGTTTATAAAGTTATTTGCTCTTATCATCCTTGCCTTTTTCTACCTTTTTCTGTTATAAATAGAACTGTGATTTATTCACACGCCCCCTCCCACCAGAATAGAAAAGCAACTTACTAGTAGTATTTAGGTCACAAATATTTCTGATTTTCTCTCAGTCCTCAGTAAATGTTTGTTAAACTGAATTGGCCTTGGAGTAGCAGGACAGCATGTAGAAATAGCAAAGGAGACCCAGAAAGTAAAATGGATATCGTAGGACAATTATGACCATGTGAACTTCTACACTGGATCGTGCTTTCTGCCAAGGAGCTGTGGGTGCCTGCTATTCAGGGCAGACATGGGTGCAGAGTTCAGGGCCACCACTGCAGAGCCTCAGCTTAGACTATCAGTCAGAAAGGAGCCTGTGCTGCAAACTAGTCACCTCCTTCTCTGACAGCTGGCCAGAAGCTCTTCCTCGGCCATCCACAGTAGTTCCTGCGAGTGATAAGTTTTCTGCTGATAATGATAAAACTCATAATGTTAGTTCTTCAAAACAAAACACTTTGCACTTTACAATGTGCTTTCCTGTGTGATGACTTATTTACTGTCCGTTCTATCCTTACCAGGTATCACTACTATGCTTCATCCTTGATAAGACTTGGCGTACTAGAAGCTGTGCTTCCCTGTAAGTCACATGTCCTTGATATGTTCAGCACTCAATCCCCAGTCATCCATATGCAGTGTTTCCCTCATTCATCACTTTCAAAAGAGTCTTGGGACATGGAGTGTGGTCAGCCTGATGAAAAAAAAATGTGTCATTTGGAGAACCAGTGCATGATGGGACAAAGAATAGCAAAGACAGAAGCAGTAAGACATAGTTCCACCTCTCTGCATTCAAGAGACTTAATCGTATAAATCACAGCTTTTGGTAATGACACAGCACGGCCTATGCCAGTTGAAGTGGGGTCTACCTTGTAGATTTCAACTACTAATGGATGGGATAGACTGAGAAACAAACATATTAAAAGAAGTGACATGTTTTCAAGCATTGGATTACAGAAAGGAGGTAGGTCTATAAAAGTACATGATTCTATTTCCCCAAATGATGCTGCCCCATTATCTGTTGACAAACTGAGTTTCTGTTGGTTCACACGCTCATTCCTTTAGCAAATATCTATTGAGAACATCTACAATGTGTCAGATACGGCAACATCTCAGTTGTGCATGTAGCTTCAAGAAGTTCCTGTACCCCACTTTAAGGACCCTTATCTAGAAGGTGCAAGTATCTTGTTCTCATCAAAGTAGAGAAAAGAGAGGATTAACAAGCAGTGATACTCAGTGACAGCTCCATAAATTTACAAATGGGCTTCTCCATTGACAGTCTAATCTTCTGTAATCAGTTGATTTACACAAGTGGCTCTGAACTGAATTAGTTAATAAGCCACCTTGTAGAGATATAATGGAATTGGCTTCAGGACAAGTACATTTTGTTGAAGGGAGGAATTATTTCAAGCACTGGTGCTGTGACTGGGAGCTGATTTATAACTACCAAACTGGATCCCTAAGTTACCCCGACTCCACCACCAGAATTTCTATCCAGTTTGACTTTAAATTATCCCAGGTACCAGCATCTGAATTCATGGGCTGACACAACACGAAGCCAGAGCTACGAAAGGGCTTGTTGGCAAACATTTGGTCCCCAGTTAATAATCGCTGGCAAGCATAAAAAATGTTGTTTTTTACAAAATGGAGCTATCTGTTTCACTTTCAAGACTTGTCGTGGTTATGTCAAAGTGCAAAGGCTAGAAGATTGGGATTGATGTATACACACTACTATACCTAAAATAAGTAACCAATAATGACCTACTGTATAGCACTGGAAACTCTACTCAATACTCTGTAATGACCTATATGGGAAAAGAATCTAAAAAAGAGTGGCTATATATATATGTGTAACTGATTCACTTTGCTGTACAGCAGAAACTAACACAACAGTAAATCAACAATACTCTAATAAAAACTAAAAAAAAAAAAGAAAAAAAAAAAAAAGGCTGCATTGCAGATTTCCTCCAAAAGCTTGCTTACCACTGCCACCCACCCACCTGCCAAACTTTCCCCAAACAGATGGACCTGCATGTAGTGTAAATTTGAAAGGAGTGAGCTGGGGGTGGGGGGGCGGGGTGTTGACTTTAAGTTAAACAGGGTGAAAATGAAACACATGGGAACCTACAAGTTAGAATGCAGGCAGGAGCAGGGAAATTCCCAGGATTAACTTGAATAGAAGACAGAGCAGAGTCCCTGTGAGAACAGATTTGGAGAGTTGTTCAAGCAGATGGGCTAATTTTGATGAACACTTTGGAGAAATGGGAACAGAAGCCTGGGGTTTATCGTCTGTGAGCAATCCATGCTAGGTGTGGTTCAGCCTGAACTAGGAGGAGCTGGGGAAAAACAGTAGGGACACTTTGGTCAAGGTCGGTCTATCCCAGGATGAGGATAGAACGTGGATAAAATTAAGAATTTCTTTATTAAGAATTAAGAATTTGGAATTAGCAGATGCAAACTATTATATATAGAATGAATAAACAACAAGGTCCTACTATATAGCACAGGGAACTATATTCAATATCCTGTAATAAACCATAATGGAAAAAAAAATACATATTATATATATGATTATACCTGAATCACTTTGTTGTACACCAGAAACTAACACAACATTGTAAATTAGCTATACTTCAATAAATGTTTTAAAAGTTTTTCAAGAATTTCTTCTGTTTAAGATAATTGGGTGGAGAGGGACAGGGCCTGGTGGAAAGAGCTAGATTTAGAAGGTAAACCGGGGGCTGTAGCATGAAAGAATCACTTTTTCAATCTAGCCTACCCTGAACATAGCTAGCCTTTGAATCTAGTTGAATGCAGTTTATATTCTGACAAATATACTGGAATAAAGGGGTTTTGTTCATTGAAGACAAATGGCCAAAGAGAATGGCTACAAGCATCTTATAGAAAGCACTGGATTTGGTACATAAAGATATTAAGTATTCATTAAAGATTTATCAATTAATTTAGTATCTATTAGAAATGACATATCTGACCAAATGAATCTTACCTCACAGTCTACCCTCTCCTAATCAAATATCAAACAAGGAAGGAGTAAAATAAAATCAATGTCCTTTTTTAATTTAAACCTAAATATTTTAGATTTTGTTTATCTCTTCTTGTTCCAATTCTTTCACTGATATTGTGGCAGATATTATATGTTACCTCGCTTAAGACATATCCAAATTCCCCTTTTCTAGAAGTTATAAAGCAAAATATTCAAATCCCAGCCTCTTTTGCAGGTAAGGATTTTCAGGTAACTTGGGTATTGCCAATAAAATTCAAGGAGGCATTCCTGGGACGGGGGCGGTGGCTGGTATTCATTCTTGAGTCCTGGACTGCCACCTCACTCCAGAATCCTTGCAACGTGAGAAGCATTAACCCATTTGATAATTTGACCCATGGTCAGGTTTTCTATACCTTGCAGCTAAATGTAGTCCTAACTGATACAGTGTTTTAGGTCAGGCTGCCATAACAAACTACCCCAGACTGGGTGGCTTGAACGTCAGAAATTGATTTTCTCAGAGTTGTGGAGGCTGGAAATCCATCAGGGTGCCAGCACCATCCAGTTCTGGTGAGGGCCCTCTTCTTGGCTTACAGATGGCCACCTTCTCACTGTGTTCTCAAGTGGCTGAGAGAGAGAGAGAGAGAGAGAGATAGAGAGAGAGAGAGAGAGAATGCCCTCATGTCTCTTCTTATAAGTGAAAAATCCCACCATGAGGGTTCTACTCTCACGACCTCATCTAAACCTAAGTACTTCTCATCTCTAATGAGATGATGGCTCCATCTCTAATATCATCACTTTGGGGGCCAGGACTTCAACATATGAATTGAGGGGGTAGAGAGCAGAAACATCCAGTCCGTAACATTCACTTCTGATGGTTAATTTTAGGGGTCAACTTGACTGGTGCCCAGACATTTGTGAAACATTATTCTAGATGTGCTGTGAGGGCGTTTCCAGATGAGAATGATGTTTGAGTCAGTAGACTATGTAAAACAGATTGCCCTCCCCAATGTGGGTGTGCCTCACCCAATTAGCAGAAGGACTGAATAGAACAAAAAGACTGAGTAAGAGAGAATTCTTCCTGTCTAACTGCTAAGCTGGGGCATTAGTCTTTTTTACAGCCCTGGACAAGTGAGAATTTTGCTTTACTATTTCTTATCAGAAAAAATCTTTACCTGAGGAAGTGGTACATTTAGTGTAGTGGCCATTAGCTTGAACTCTGAAATCAGATGTAAACTTGCTTCAGTAGCCTGCCACTTACAAAGAAATAAATATCGGCATTTTTATGTTCCTTTCTGTCTATCATTTTTCTCATCTATAAGTTGGGAACAATGCCTACCCCACTGAGCTTCCAAGAAGCTTGGAGGGAATTCTCCACATGATAATGACTATGTTCACACTAATATACGATATTTTCATCTGTTTTCTTGACTGATTTTTATAGTGCTATTCAGTTGGCCTTTTATAGTACTATTCAGATCATCCAAAGAAATATGTAAGAAAAGTTTTAACAGGTAAATATGTTTTTCTATAAATGCAGTTTGTTAGTGACTGAGAATTTCAGCAAAGTCCTCTCAATTACTCTTCTCATATTATTTGGCACAAGAAAAAAATTTTAATATTACTCAAAATGTCCCATTTGTTTGGCTTAGTACTCATGGTCAATATGACAATATGTTTATGAGGATGCATTATGATTTCCACGTCTTCAGTTCTTTATCTTTTCACTAAACTGAAACTCCAAGTCTTTCTTCCAGGGTTACAAAGACGGAAGAAGTGATTCATCCAAAATCCCATATGTACCCCTATGTAATTTTTTTTCTAGAAATTTCTAAGCCATCCTGAAAAATTACTTTTTGAAACAGCATGGAGTTCTCAGTAATGCTCTAATACCCTTTTCCTAACACAGGTTTCAGGAAGTCAAAAGAAGTTGCTAGAGAGCGTATTGGGAGTGTGAAAGGTTAGGAAGCAGAGGGAGAGGTATAGTAAAATAAAACCCTCATGACCTAACTCAAGGACTGTAATTGGATGAGCTTTCAAATTGCAGCCAGTTATGAAAGAGGCAGATACCAAAGCAGTTTTTCTATTTTTTTGTGTGCTAAAGTAATACACCCGGGGATTTTCTTTTTGATTGCAAAAACATCAAACTTATTTCAAGCAGTGGGTAATTCTAGAATTTTCAAATACACAGGATATTTTCTTGCCTCCCACATGATATCTGAAGTAGACACACCACAGGTAGAAATGGCCCTAGCATGCAGTAGGTATCATTAGTGTTGAAAACTACCGGCCACCCCTCTGAATGCAGTATTTCAAAGGAACAACTTCAAACCATGCAGTATAAAGTTTCCAGCTTTGCTTTGAAGTTACCTTCTATTTGTTGTTATCGTTGAAGCAGAAAGCCTGCAATAAATCATTTTTGTTATTTATCTGACTTCTGTTCAGGAGAGAAAATATGTACAGTTACTTTGAAGACCACAGTGTTGGTATTCCAGGTAAAATCTCTTTGATACACCTCAAGCAAGTGAGGAAGAGGGTGCAGTAGAGAGTATATATAAATCTGAGTCCTTCATCAACCTGCTTGTTCAGACAGCATGGGGCATGGCCCACCTCCCTGAGGATGATAACCCACAGTGGCAGAGCTCTTCTGTCCTGGGTATTCTCTCACCACCTATAGAACCACCATATTCCCAGCGTTTTCTCTGGAGACTGAAAACATTTTCATGCACCTTAAGTCACAAAAGCCTTGGAGAAGAAGACACATACCCCAAAAGTGAATTACTTTCCAATTCAGAACACACAAAGAAAAGCGTCTCTTCATGAAGGCGTTTTGAAGAAAGGACACAACGGGGACACCAGCAATGCCTGACCATCCTTACAGGAGAGGGCAGCATTGCTCATCCCGTATAAGGAAGGACAATGAATGATGACTGGGGGTGGGGTGTCCAAAGGCCATAGATAAAGTGCTGGCTCTGCCACTTGTTACTTCCTCTCTCTGAGGCTTGGTTTCATTATAATCAAATTCAGACTAATCTTAAAAAGGATAATAATAACAATAATGCACTGCGTAATCATATGTGTCAGGCAATGCGCAGGGCACTTTTTTGAAGCATCTCCTCTATTTCCAAAACAATGTTATGAAGGAAGTGTTACTGTTGCAACTCACAAATGTGGAAATTGAGGCTCAAAAAGATGGAACAATCTGTCCATGTTGTATATGTAGTACTTGTGGGAAAAGGATTTGAATTCCACATATGTCTCTCAAACGTATGGTCTCTCCAAGAGTAACATTCCCTTTCCAGAAAAATTATTCTTCCTCCTCCTGGGGAGTCATGAGAATCACCTCAGAGAAACTATGAAAATTACTCTGAATGCACGATGTGAGTGTAACACAGCGTTGTAGAATATCTTTCACATCACAGGTTTATCAATAATTGTAGGGAAAAGGAAGGAGGGAGGGAAGGAGGGACACATATTCCTATAGGTAGAGAGAGTTACATATAAGCAAAAGTAACTCGGGCCAGAGTTGTCCTTGATTCCAAGGATGAGTAAATATTCACAGCTATGGATTTAGTAAGGGATGATTTATGATTCTAGAATCCAAAATCTTGGAAGAGAAAGAGAAATTCAAAGAGACAGCCGTGGAGAGGAGCTGCTGGGTGCTGCTGTAGGAAATGGTTTCCAGTGCACAGTGTCCCACAGGTATCTTCACAGGATCCCACGGGGGCTCCCTGGAGAATACTGTTTTCTGCAACCCCATGATATGATTCCATAACTGTAGTGTGAGCCAGTGCCAGAAGGGAAACCCTTCTTTCATGCAAAATTGACCCTGACTCACGCCCAAAAGGAAAGCTTACCAACCGCGATAATTGACCTGTGGTTTCCGTTCCAAGGAAGAATGTGGCCTTCAGGAGTCAAATTATAGGGTAACATTATTTCCCAGCCATAAACATCCAGTCAACAGCTCGTTATGAGGGCTTTTCCCCCTCTGGAAGAGACCTGTTACAAGTCTTTAGTATTAGCTTGTTATCCAAGCCTCTATTTCTAGGGGCTCTTACAAATCTACACAGTGTCCCCAGTGGAGCAGTGGAGGGGGCTGGGTACAGAGGGGCTCTATGCATGGTTTGCTTTCTGTTGTTTTAATCTGATGACTTTCCTGGAGGACTGACTGTGAAAATATTCCTTTGTCATTACTGAGGTCATTGCCCTGTTCTTTCTCTAGCTTTGAAATTGTGGTTTGCACTGAATTCACTACCAATTTCTCATTTGCACTTAAAACTTATAATCACCCAAAAAAGTCTAATCTTGGAATTTGAGGTTGACCACAGAAGTTATATTGACATACACACACACACACACACACACACACACACACTCTCTCTCTCTCTCTCTCACACACACACACACACACACATTTTTTTACTCTCTCTCTCTCTCTCTCTCTCTCTCTCACACACACACACACACACATTTTTTTATTTGAAAAGGGCTTAGGAATACACAGATTTCTTAGGTTTTAAGAATTACTCATACTTTTTTTGGCTGTGTGTGTTTGTGTGTGTGTGTGTGTGTGTGTGTGTGTGTGTGTGTATGCATGCACACTCATCTGTTATCTTTTGTAAAAGAGTAGCCAGCACCCTTGGTCATGGTGGCCCCATCTGCATGACAGGGAGCCAGAGAGGCTGCCACCAGTGGCCAAGCCCATGGCAGTTCTGAGAGTCCCAGGAGCCAGAAGATGTCAGCAGTGCCATTATTCTGTCATTTGAGAGTAGGACTAGTTAGAGGGGGATAAAACCAAGAAATTTCAATGTTCAAGTCCAAATTGCAAACTTATCAAAACTAGAAATAGAATATTGAGCTTTTTTGTCAAAAACTCAGCTAGCCCTGGAATGGAGTGGTGTATGAGAACAAAAGGGAAACTTAGGGGATCTAACATGGGGGTCAGCACCTCTCCATTATTTTGTTGTATCGTTGAAAGCTTGTTTTTGTTTGGGAACTGATGTTTCTTTGAAGGAGTGGACCAAGTCTATGCCAAGCCTAGGCTATAAGATTTATTACCTTTTATACAAACTTAAGCAAGTATGTGTCCAATAGGAACACCAAAAGGTCAGAGTAAAGGGAGAGAAAGACAATATTTGGAGAGAAAACTTCTGAGAGTTTTTCAGAATTGGAGAAAGGCATGAATCCTTACATTGAAAAAGCCTTTCTTCATAATGTAGTTTTTCTGTTCTAGAATTTCATAAACAGAACCAAACCGTATGTACTGTTTTGTGTCTGGCTTCTTTTACTTGGCATATTGTTTTTGAGATTCCTCTGTATTGGTTTGCATATCATAAAGCAGCTTTCATTAAATGATTATACCACAATTTTTCATCCATTCTGTTGTGGATGGGCATTTTGGTTGTTTCCATTTGGATTCTATTATGAATAATGCTGCTCTGAATATTCTTTTCATGGACACCCATCTTTGTTTCTCTTGGGAAAATTACCTGGATTGTAGTGTAGATATACATTAAACTAGATAATAATTTCCCAAACAGTATTACAAAATGTACTTTGTACCATTTTAAATTCCCACCAGCAGTAGAGGTCTAGTGGCTTCACATCCTCACCAACACTTCATACTGTCAGTCGTTTTAATTTTAAACTTTCTAGTGGGTATGTAGTGCTATACCACAGTGGGGAGGGGAGGGTTGAGATAGACTTGACATATAACATCATACTAGTTTCAGGTGTACAACATAAATGATTAGATATTGACAAGTGGTTGGCACAATAAATCTAATCAACATTCATCACCACACATAGTTACAAAGTTGTGTGCATGTGATGAGAAGTTTTAAGATGTACTCTCCTGGCTTTCTAATATACAATATGGTATTATTAATTATAGTCACCATGCTGTACATTATATCCCATGACATTTATTTTATAACTTGAATTTTGTACATTTTGACCCCTTTTACCCATTTTGCACCCCTCCACACAACCCCCACCCCTCCCCTACCCGCCTCATAGGGTTGTTTTTTTAATTAATTTTTATTGGAGTATAGCTGCTTTGCAATGTTGTGTTAGTTTCTACTGTACAGCAAAGTGAATCAGCTGTACGTATACATATAGTCCCTCTTTTTTGGATTTCCTTCCCATTTAGGGCACCAAAGAACATTGAGTAGAGTTCCCCATGCTATACAGTAGGTTCTAAGTAGCTATCTATTTTATACATAGTATCAATAGTGTATATATGTCAATCCCAATCTCCCAATTCATCCCACCACCCCACCCCTGCTTCCCCCTTGGTATCCATACATTTGTTGTCTACATCTGTGTCTCATAGGTTTTTAAATTTCATTTCCCTGATGACCACTGATATGAGCTCTTTTTCTTGTGCTTGATGGCCAATTTTTGTAAAGTGTCTGTTCAAGTCTTTTGCCCATTTTTAATTGGGTTTTCTATCTTTTTATTGTTGAACTGTAGGAATTCTTTATATATTCTGGCTACAAGTTCTTTGCCAGATATGTGATCTGCAAACATTTTCTCCCACTCTATGAATTGTCTTTTCATTCTCTTTAACTGTGTTTTACAGAGAAAAATGTTTAGTTGTTTTTTTTTTAACATCTTTATTGGAGTATAATTGCTTTACAATGGTGTGTTAGTTTCTGCCTTATGACAAAGTGAATCAGCTAAACATATACATATATCCCCATATCTCTTCCCTCTTGTGTCTCCCTCCCTCCCACCCCTCTAGGTGGTCAACAAAGCACCAAGCTGATCTCCCTGTGTTATGCGGCTGCTTCCCACTAGCTATCAGTTTTACATTTGGACCTACTAGAGAATGGACTTGAGGACACAGGGAGGGGGAAGGGTAACCTGGGACAAAGTAGAGAGAGTGGCATGGACATATATACACTACCAAATGTTTAGTTTTGATGAAATCCGAATTCTATTTTTTCTTGTATGGTTGATGCTTTCTGTGTCCTAAGAATCTTTGTCTACCCCAAAGTCACAAAGATTATTCTTTTGGTTTGTTTGTTTTCTTCTAGAAAATTTAGAGTTTTAGCTTTTATGTTTAGGTCTGTGATTCATCTAAATTTATTTTTTGTATATGTTGTGAAGTAGAGATCAAACCTTTTCTCTTTTCCACATGGAGATCCAGTTATTCCTGCAACATTTCTTTTTTTTCTTTAACATCTTTATTGGAGTATAATTGCTTTACAATGGTGTGTTAGTTTCTGCTTTATAACAAAGTGAATCAGCTATACATAAACATATATCCCCATATCTCCTTCCTCCCACCCTCCCTATCCCTTCCCTCTAGATGGACGCAAAGCACAGAGCTGATCTCCCTGTGCTATGTGGCTGCTTCCCACTGGCTATTTTACATTTGGCAGTGTATATATGTCCATGCCACTCTCTAACTTCGTACCAGCTTCCCCTTCTCCATGTCCTCAAGTCCATTCTCTACATCTGCGTCTTTATTCTTGTCCTGCCCCTAGGTTCTTCAGAACCGTTTTTTTTTTTTTTAGATTCCATATATATGTGTTAGCATACAGTATTTGTTTCTCTCTTTCTGACTTACTTCACGGTATCCTGCATCATTTCTTGAAAAGAATTTCCTTTCTTAATAAATAGCTTTGGCATAACACCTTTGTCAAAAATCAATTGACCATATAAGTTTGGGTCTTTTTCTGGGCTTTCTATTCTGTTCCATAGATCTGTCTATCCATATGCCAATACTGCAGTCTTGATGTCTGTTTCTTTATAATGTCTTGAAGTGAGGTAGTATAAATCCTTCAACATTGTTCTTCTCTTTGAAAATTGTTCTGGCTATTATAGGTCCTTTGACTTTCATATAAATTTTAGAATCAGGTTACATTTCTACACAATTCTTTCATGGATTGTGTGAAACCTATAATCAGTTTATGGAGAATTGACATTTTTACCACATTGCATCTTCTTTTTTTCTTAATGCTACTCTAAAAATAAATAAATAATACATAAATAAGACACCTGGATTTTAAAACTTGAGAAAGGAAGTAGATGTTGGTGAAACATTTCCTAATTTTCAGTGGAAATTTTATTACCTGTTCTAGGCAAGGGTGGGGGAAAGACAGAGAAAGATGGATGCAAGGCCAAGAGAATAAATTATCAGCAAGAGTCAGAACTATTCTGACTCCAAATATTTTTCAGGTACAAGTCTTCTGCTGAACCACATATATAATTCTCAAACTCTCATATACCAATTTGTCTTCCTTCCTTTCCTCAAAGAATATTCTTTATTAGCCAAATGCAAAATAACTATTTAGTCGTTGTTTATTCATTTCAGGACATCTGATCTTCAAACCTTTGAAGAAAGGCATGTTTTCCTTACAAATATGTCTGTTCTTTTTTGATAGAGAGAGGGCAGCAGGGAGAAGGGACTACAAAGGAAAGACTATTTAAATGGGGCGAAAACAACCATCATATGCTTGTGTATCCCTCCTACTAATAGATTGTCTATCCAGGCAATCTATTCTGCACTTTTAGAAATGAAAAGGATAGGTACAGCCATGCGTACACATAAATTTTCCACAAATAATCTACCAATGGTCAGATATTTATAATCTGGAGAAGATATGATTGTTCAAATCGTAATTCTAGAGCAAGAAACATATATGCTTTAAATGGAAAATAGTAAACCAATTCTAATAAATTGGCTTTAAACTCACTAATTTTAATCAAACTCTAAGATGAAGCTGATTGATTTAGTAATATAATGTACTTGGGCTCCAATTTTTAATAATTAATTGTTCATTGCAAGGAATTGCTTTTGTGTCATCCCATCCCATCTTGGCCATCACCTCATTACTGCTGGGCTCCTCACATCAATTCCTCATTCATTCCACATGCAGAAATTAATGAATGGCTCAGAACATCTTTTATTTTCTTTGGGAGAAATAGTTACTTTGGCAGGAAATAGGTGTGAGCAAATGGAACACGAGTCTAGAGCAAAGTAGCCCTTTTCTCTGTGGGATAAAATACAGAGATGAATCATGACATACCTTGGATTGGAACTTCCAGAGTAAGACAGCCTTCCAAGGGCCAAGAGGGAGGAAACTGGTGACCCTTCCCCTATTTCCAAAATGTAGAAGTTGAAGAAGATGATAAGATCAGAAGTAGAAACCGGAGCATCTTGTGAGCTTGATGTGAGCTTGCAGTAAGGCTTGGGCACAGAGCAGTGTTTCTGACACAATGATACAGGATCTATTTTGGTATAATAACAAAGTCAGCACATAGTTACATAAAACCACTTGAGTGCCAGAGATGACAAAGCACATGGCAAGGAGAGCCAAATACATTTTGCTGAGGCAATGTCTGTCTCTATCTCTAGCTCACTTCAGAGATCCACTGGAAAATCAAGGCAGAAGATGGAAACACATCCAGTACACTGTGAGTTACAAAATTAGCAGTGAAGATTCTTGAGGGAATAAAACTTGTGATCTAGTCCAACCTTCTAATTCTGCACATTTGTTGAATAAATGAGACATAAAAGAGAGAAGTGACCTGCTTAGTATCAAACTAAGTCCATGGAAAATTATGTTTAGAAACAATGCAGGTCTCCCCATTACCTGAGGTTTGATGTTCCAATCTCCTTCCCAAACTATGTAGTCCATTGTATCAAAGACAAACATGAGCTTTTCATAAATACATACATACAAATATACATAAAGTGGGGACTTCCCTGGTGGTGCAGTGGTTAAGAATCTGCCTACCGATGCAGGGGACACAGGTTCAATCACTGGTCCAGGAAGATCCCACATGCCACAGAGCAACTAAGCCCGTGTGCCACAACTACTAAGCCTGCACTCTAGAGCTCACAAGCCACAACTACTGGAGCCCGCATGCCCTAGAAACTGCACGTCATGACTACTGAGACCACGTGCTGCAACTACTGAAGCCTGGGTGCGTAGAGCCCGTGCTCCACTAGAGAAGCCACCATGGGGATTTGGTTGAAGATGGTGGAGTAGAAGGACATGCTCTCACTCCCTCTTGTGAGAACACTGGAATCACAGCTAATTGCTGAACAATCATCAACTGGAAGACACTGGAACTGACCAAAGAAGATATCCCACATCCGAAGACAAAGGAGAAGCCACAATGAGACGGTAAGAGGGACGCAATCACAATAAAATCAAATCCCATAATGGCTGTGTGGGTGACTCACAAACTAGAGAACACTTATACCACAGAAATCCACCCACTGGAATGAAGGTTCTGAGCCCCACGTCAGGTTTCCCAATCTGGAGGTCCAGCAACGGGAGGAGAAATTCCTAGAGAATCAGACTTTGAAGGCTAGCCGGATTTGATTGCAGGACTTTGATAGGACTGGGGGAAACAGAGACTCCACTCTTGGGGGGCATACACGAAGTAGTGTGTGCATCAGGACCCAGGGGAAGGAGCAGTGATCCCATAGGAGACTGAACCAGACCTACCTGCTAGTGTTGGAGAGTCTCCTACAGAGGCGGGAGGTGGCTGTTGCTCACTGTGAGGACAAGGACACTGGCAGCAGAAGTTCTAGGAAGTACTCTTTGGCATGAGCCCTCCCAGAGTCCACCATTAGCCCCACCAAAGAGCCCAGGTAGGCTCCAGTGTTGGGTCACCTCAGGCCAAACAACCAACAGGGAGGGAACCCAGCCCCACCCATCAGCAGACAAGCAGATTAAGTTTTACTGAGCTCTGCCCACCAGAGCAAGAGCCAGCTCTACCCACCACCAGTCCCTCCCATCAGGAAACTTACAGGAGCCTCTTAGATAGCCTCATTCACCAGAGGGCAGACAGCAGAAGCAGGAAGAACTATAATCCTGCAGCCTGTGGAACAAAAACCACATTCACAGAAAGATAGACAAGATGAAAAGGCATAGGGCTATGCACCAGATGAAGGAACAAGATAAAACCCAAGAACAACAACTAAATGAAGTGGAGATAGGAAACGTTCCAGAAAAAGAATTAAGAAAAATAATAGTGAAGATGATCCAGGACCTCGGGAAAAGAATGGAGGTAAAGATCGAGTAGATGAAAGAAATGTTTAACAAAGACCTAGAAGAATTAAAGAAAAAAAACCTGGAAGAATTAAAGAACAAACAAACAGAGATGAAAAATACAATAACTGAAATGAAAAATACACTAGAAGGAATCAATAGCAGACTAACTGAGGCAGAAGAACGGATAAGTGACCTGGAAGACAGAATGGTGGAATTCACTGCTGCAGAACAGAATAAAGAAAAAAGATTGAAAAGAAATGAAGACAACCTAAGAGACCTCTGGGACAATATTAAACACAACAACATTCGCATTATAGAGGTCCCAGAAAGAGAAGAGAGAGAGAAAGGACCCGAGAAAATATTTGAAGAGATTATAGTTGAAAAATTCCCTAACATGGGAAAGGAAATAGCCACCCAAGTCCAGGAAGTGCAGGGAGTCCCATACAGGAGAAACACAAGGAGAAACATGCCGACACACATAGTAATCAAATTACCAAAATTAAAGACAAAGAAAAATTATTGAAAGCAGCAGAAAAACGACAAATAACATACAAGGAACTCCCATAAGGTTAACAGCTGATTTTTCAGCAGAAACTCTACAAGCCAGAAGGCAGTGGCATGAGATATTTAAAGTGATAAAAGGGAAGAACCTACAACCAAGATTACACTACCCGGCATGGATCTCATTCAGATTCAATGGAGAAATCAAAAGTTTTACAGATAAGCAAAAGCTAAGAGAATTCAGCACCACCAAACCAGCTCTACAACAAATGCTAAAGGAACTTCTCTAAGAGGGAAACACAAGAGAAGAAAAGGACATACAAAAACCAACTCATAACAATTAAGAAAATGGTAATAGGAACATACATATCGATAATTACCTTAAATGTGAATGGATTAAATGCTCCAACCAAAAGACACAGGCTCGCTGAATGGATACAAAAAGAAGATCCATATATATACTGTCTGCAAGAGACCCACTTCACACCTAGGGACACATACAGACTCAAAGTGAGGGGATGGAAAAAGATACTCCATGAAAATGGAAATCAAATGAAAGCTGGAGTAGCAATACACATATCAGATAAAATAGACTTTAAAGAATGTTACAAGAGACAAAGAAGGACACTACATAATGATCAAGGGGTTAATTCAAGAAGAAGATATAACAATTGTAAATATTTATGCACCCAACATAGGAGC
>NC_041224.1:81852211-81852479 GCF_002837175.3 Physeter macrocephalus
GGAAAAAGATATTCCATGTGAATGGAAATCAAAAGAAAGCTGGAGTAGCAATACTCATATCAGATAAAATAGACTTTAAAGAATGTTACAAGAGACAAAGAAGGACACTACATAATGATGAAGGGATCAATCCGAGAAGAAGATATAACAATTATAAATATATATGTACCCAACATAGGATCACCTCAATACATAAGGCAACTGCTAACAGCTATAAAAGAGGAAATCGACAGTAACACAATAATAGTGGAGGACTTTAACACCTCAC
>NC_041224.1:81852526-81854061 GCF_002837175.3 Physeter macrocephalus
CACTTATGCCAATGGACAGATCATCCAAACAGAAAATTTATAAGGAAACACAAGGTTTAAATGACACAATAGATCAGATAGATTTAATTGATATTTATCTAGAGACAAATAACAAGGAAAACATGATGATCCAAAACCTATGAGATGCAGCCAAAGCAGTTCTAAGAGGGAAGTTTATAGCAATACAATCGTACATAAAGAAACAGCAAACATTTCAAATAAGCAATCTAACCTTACACCTAAAGGAACTAGAGAAAGAAGAATAAACAAAACCCAAAGTTAATAGAAGGAAAGAAATCATAAAGATCAGAGCAGAAATAAATGAAATAGAAAGAAAGAATACAATAGCAAAGATCAATAAAAGTAAAAGCTGGTTCTTTGAGAAGATAAACAAAATTGATAAACCGTTAGCCAGACTCGCCAAGAAAAAAAGGGAGAAGACTCAAATCAATAAAATTAGAAATGAGAAGGAGAAGAAGTTATAACAGACATCACAGAAATACAAAGCATCCTAAGAGACTACTACAAGCAACTCTATGCCAATAAAATGGACAACCTGGAAGAAATGGACAAATTCGTAGAAAGGTATAACCTTCCAAGACTGAACCAGGAAGAAATACAAAATATGAACAGACCAATCACAAGTAATGAAATTGAAACTGTGATTAAAAATCTTCCAACAAACAAAAGTCTACGACCATATGGCTTCACAGGTTAATTCTATCAAACATTTAGAGAAGAGCTAACACCCATCCTTCTAAAACTCTTACAAAATATTGCAGAGGAAGTAACACTCCCAAACTCATTCTATGAGGCCACCATCAGCCTGATACCAAAACCAGACAAACATACTACAAAAAAAAGAAAATTACAGACCAATATCACTGATGAATAAAGATGCAAAAATCCTCAACAAAATACTAGCAAAGAGAATCCAACAACACATTAAAAGGATCATACACCATGATCAAGTGGGATTTATCCCAGGGATGCAAGGATTCTTCAATATACACAAAGCTACACCATATTAACAAATTGAAGAAGAAAAACCATATGATCATCTCAATAGATGCAGAAAAAGCTTTTGACAAAATTCAACACCCATTTATGATAAAAACTCTCCAGAAAGTGGGCATAGAGGGAACCTATCTCAACATAATAAAGGCCATATATGACAAACCCACAGCAAACATCATTCTCAATGGTGAAAAACTGAAAGCATTTCCTCTAAGATCAGGAACAAGACAAGCATATCCACTCTCCCTATATTAGTCAACATAGTTTTGGAACTCCTAGCCATAGCAATCAGAGAAGAAAAAGAAATAAAAGGAATACAAATTGGAAAACAGCAAGTAAAACTGTCACTGTTTGCAGATGACATGATACTATACATACAGAATCCTAAAGATGCCACCAGAAAACTACTAGAGCTAATCAAGAAATCTGGTAAAGTTTCAGGATACAAAATTAATTCACAGAAATCTCTTGCATTCCTATACACTAATGATGAAAAATCTGAATGAGAAATTAAGGAA
>NC_041224.1:81854122-81854794 GCF_002837175.3 Physeter macrocephalus
CTAGGAATAAACCTCCCTAAGGAGACAAAAGACCTGTATGCAGAAAACTATAAGACACTGGTGAAAGAAATTAAAGAGGATACAAACAGATGGAGAGATATACCATGTTCTTGGATTGGAAGAATCAGTATTGTGAAAATGACTATACTACCCAAAGCTATCTACAGATTCAATGCAATCCCTATCAAATTACCAATGGCATTTTTACAGAACTAGAACAAAAAAAATCTTAAAATTTGTATGGAGTCATAAAAGACCCCAAATAGCCAAAGCAGTCTTGAGGGAAAAAAATGGAGCTGGAGGAACCAGACTCCCTGACTTCAGACTATACTACAAAGTTACAGTAATCAAGACAATATGATACTGGCACAAAAGCAGAAATATAGATCAATGGAACAGGATAGAAAGCCAGAGATAAACCCACACACCTATGGTCAACTAATCTATGACAAAGGAGGCAAGGATATACAATGGAGAAAAGACAGTCTCTTCAAGAAGTGGTGCTGGGAAAACTGGACAGCTACATGTAAAAGAATGAAATTAGAACACTCCCTAACACCATACACAAAAATAAACTCAAAAGAGATTCGAGACCTAAATGTAAGACCAGACACTATAAAACTCTTAGAGGAAAACAGGAAAAACACTCTTTGACATCAATCACAGCAAGAT
>NC_041224.1:81854822-82022120 GCF_002837175.3 Physeter macrocephalus
CTAACACCATACACAAAAATAAACTCAAAATAGATTAGAGACCTAAATGTAAGACCAGATACTATAAAACTCTTAGAGGAAAACATAGGAAAAACACTCTTTGACATAAATCACAGCAAGATCTTTTTTGATCCACATCCTAGAGTAATGGAAATAAAAACAAAAATAAACAAATGGGACCTAATGAAACTTACAACCCTTTGCACAGCAAAGGAAACTACAAACAAGATGAAAAGACAGCCCTCAGAATGGGAGAAAATATTTGCAAACGGACAAAGGATTAATCTCCGAAATATATAAACAGCTCATGCAGCTTAATATTAAAAAAACAAACAACCCAATCCAAAAATGGGCAGAAGACCTAAATAGACATTTCTCCAAAGAAGACATACAGATGGCCAAGAAGTACATGAAAAGCTGCTCTACATCACTAATTATTAGAGAAATGCAAATCAAAACTACAATGAGGTATCACCTCACACCAGTTAGAATGGTCATCATCAGAAAATCTAGAAGCAACAAATGCTGGAGAGGGTGTGGAGAAAAGGGAACCCTCTTGCACTGTTGATGGGAATGTAAATTGATACAGCCTCTATGGAGAACAGTGTGGAAGTTTCTTAAAAAGCTAAAAAGAGAATTACTATATGACCCAGCAATCCCACTACTGGGCAGATACCCAGAGAAAACCATAATTTAAAAAGACACATGCACCCCAATGTTCATTGAATCACTATTTACAATAGCCAGCACATGAAAGCAACCTAAATGCCTATCAAGAGACGAACGGATAAAGAAGATGTGGTACATATGTACAATGGAATATTACTCAGCCATGAAAGGGAACAAAATTGGGTCATTTGTAGAGACGTGGATGGATCTAGAGATGACAGAGTGAAGCAAGTCAGAAAGAGAAAAACAGCTATTGTATATTAACGCATAAATGAGGAACCTAGAGAAATGGTACAGATGAACCGGTTTGCAGGGCAGAAATTGAGACACAGATGTAGAGAACAAAGGTATGGACACCAAGGACAGAAAGTGGCGGGGTGGGGGCGGGGTGCGGGTGGTGTGATTAACTGGTAGATTCAGATTGACATATATACACTAATATGTATACAACGGATAACTAATAAGAACTTGCCATATAAAAAAATAATCAAAAATTCAGAACAAAAATAAAATTAGGGGGCTTCTCTGGTGGCGCAGTGGTTGCGCGTCCGCCTGCCGATGCAGGGGAACCGGGTTCGCGCCCCGGTCTGGGAGGATCCCACATGCCGTGGAGCAGCTGGGCCCGTGAGCCATGGTCGCTGGGCCTGCGCGTCCGGAGCCTGTGCTCCGCAACGGGAGAGGCCACAACAGAGGGAGGCCCGCATACCACAAAAAAATAATAATAATAAAATAAAAAATAAATAAATAAAATTAGTAAAAACAAAAAAAGAGAAGCAACCACAGTGAGAAGCCCACGCACTGCAATGAAGAGTCGTCCCCACTCGCAGCAACTAGAGAAAGCCCACATGCAGCAACGAAGACCCAATGCAGCCACAAATATATATATGTACTTATATATATACATGAAGTTATTGAAATTGAATTTGCATATCAACAAGTGTACATATTGGAAGTGTACATTTCAATGATTTTTAGTATATTCACGGAATTGTACAACCACCGCCACAATACATTTTAGAATATTTTCATCACCTCAAAAGGAAATCCCATACCCATTCACAATCACTCCTAAGCCCCCCTCCCCCAATACCTGGTCATAGACAAACGTTAATCTACTTTCTTGCTCTATAGATTTACCTATTCTAGACATTTCATATACATGAAATCATAGAGTATGTAATTTTTGTGACTGGCTTCTTTCACTTAACATGTTTTCAAGGTTCATCCACCCTGTAGCATGTTATCAGTACTTCATTTCTTCTTACAGCTGAAAAATATTCTATTGTATGGTTATAGTGTACTTTGTTTTTCCATTCACCATTTGATAAACATTTTAGATGTTTCTTCTTTTTGTTATTATAAATAATACTTCTAAGAAAAGTATGTTCAAGTTTTTACATCTTTCCATTTCTCTTGGATATTAAAAATGGAATTGCTGAGTCAAATGGTAACTATGTTTAACCAGATTTTCTTTAGTCAGGTTTCCTTTCAAAGGGGCTACATCATTTTACGTTCCCACTCAGAATGTATGAGGGTACCAATTTCTCCATATCCTTTCCAACACTCGTTAATGTCTGTCTGTTTTATTATAACTATCGTAGTTGTTGTGAAGTGGTATCTCAGTGTGGTTTTGATTTTTATTTCCCTGATGGCTAATGACATGAGCTTATTTTCATGTGCTTATTGGCTATTTCAATATTTTCTTTGGAGAAATACCTATTTAGATCCTTTGCCCATTTTTAATTGGGTTATTTGTCTTTTTATTTCTGAGTTGTAAAATTTCTTTATATATTCTGGATACTAGACCCTTATCAGATATATCATTTGCAAATATTTTCTCCCAATCTGTAGGCTATCTTTCTGCTTTCTTGGTAGTGTCCTTTGACGCCTAAAAGTTTAAATTTTGATCAAGTAAGATTTATTTATTTTTGTTGTTGTTCTTGTTGCTTATACTTTGGGGATCAGATCTAAGAACCTGTTGCCTAAGTCAAAGTCACAAAGATGTTGTGTTTGTTTTTTCTAAGATTTTAATAATATTATTTCTTACATTTAGGTTTTTGATTCATTTTGAGTTAATTTTTGTAAATGGTGTGAAGTGGGAGTCCAACTTCATTCTTTTACATGTGTATACCCAATTGTCTAAACACCATTTGTTGAAAGGAATATTTATTCTTTCCTATTAGACGGTCTTGGCATTCTGGTAAAAGATCAATTGGTCATAGATGTATGGGCTTATGTTTGGACTCAATTCTATTTCATTGATCTATTTGTCTATTTTGTTGCCAGAACTGGACATTCTTGATTACTGTAACTTCTGTAGTAAGTTTTGAAATAGTGAAGTATGACCTCTCCAACTTTTTCAAGATTGTCTTGGTTATTCTAGGTCCCTTGAATTTCCATATGAATTTTTGGATCAACTTGTCAATTTCTGCAAAGAACACAGCTGATATTTTGTTACAGATTGTGTTGAACCTGTAAACCATGAGCATTAGAAAAAATATTATTAAGACGAAATAGAAGAATCAGTAATCCATATTTTTTTTTCAGGTCACTATCATCCCTTTTATATATTATTGGGAAAATCTCAGGACTTTTAACCAAATAAAAAGGAAAATGGACTTAAGAATCATGGAACTCCCACTCTCCTCTTGGTCCCATGGTAGGTATTTTTAAGTAAGTTTTTCCTCATTGAATTCTCATGATAATCCTGTGAGAGACAGGTGGTATTACCTCCATTTTACCTACCATCAAGATTCAAACAAGTTAGGAAACATGCTAGAATCTCCACAGTCAGCAAAGGAGAAGTCATATTTTCAATCCAGACTAAAGCTGTACTGATATGCCTAAGTGTTCAAAGAGCCTTATATCGCTTCTGAGAAAAGCTGTGTCTTTCCTAAAGGTACCCTCATGACTCTCCATGACTGGGCTACGGAGTGACCTTCCTTTTGGAAAAAAGTACAAATCAACGTCTGAATTTTCTCAAGATGTTATCTGTTAAACGGTTGATGGGTCTGGTTCCTAAAGTATATGTTTTACACTTTAATCAATTCCATGACATTCAGGAACTCCTCAGAAAATTCAACCATGAAAATTCACATTTCGCTTTTGCATTTTGTATTGCAACTACCAGCGGTTGTTTCTGACAAGATTTAGGCATTCTTGAAGTTGGAAGTGTTCATTATGCATCACTCTAGGCTCTTAAAAAAAATCTATAATCATAATATCTTAATAAAAATAAATAATACCGATAAAAAGAATAACCCTAGTAAAAATAAACAAATGAAAAAATGTTTCACCAACAAGAGAGTTTGCGAGACAGTAGGTAAAGCAAAATCAATCAAGTTTCTCTGTTCCAGGATTTCTCATTTAACTTAAGGTTCATATGTGTTCTAGAAGGCGTAAACACACAGTTTCTCAGACATGTTAAATGCTTGTCAATGGGCTTCTCATAGAACTAGCATATCATGGAACACAAGTTAGCCTCAGGAAATGCCATGAATGTTCTATATTTCCTTAAATTTCTATAGCAATAATTCCTCTGAATAAAGTCAATGCTCACCACTACCCTTCCCCCATCCCTACCACCACCATCATCACATAGATTTTTTTTTTTTTTTTTTTTGCGGTACGCGGGCCTCTCACTGTTGTGACCTCTCCCGTGGCGGAGCACAGGCTCCGGACGCGCAGGCTCGGCGGCCATGGCTCACGGGCCCAGCCGCTCCGCGGCATGTGGGATCCTTCCGGAGCAGGGCACGAACCCGCGTCCCCTGCATCGGCAGGCGGACTCTCAACCACTGCGCCACCAGGGAAGCCCCCACATAGATTTTTAAATAGATGTATATAACAAAAATTCATTTGAGAAAGTTTCTAAATATTTAGAAAGTTATATTTTTAAATTCCATCTGCTGTATTATCAAATGTCTTATATATAAGAATCCACATAATAAATTTTACTTGAAAGCCAATGCCAAGAGAAGGTCCACCCCTCCATGCAAATGTGTATACTTCCTTTGATACTGAAAGTTATATAATACAACATATACAACACATTTTTCATTTTTGCCTGACCCCCAGGAATCTGTCTAAGCTAAGTGCCTACACACAGTATATACCATCTCTATTGTATACTGGTCCCCAATTATTTATGTTTCCTGGCTTTTAAAAATTGTATTTGTACATCTATTTTTGCCTTGTCTTATATGTTCTAATATGTTGCATTCTGCTCAAGTCTTACTTGCAATTGGGGCAAGAGGGTATGATTGATAAATCAATAAATAAATGAATAAATAATTTATATGAAAGCAAAATTAAATTTTTATCTTTTTAAAATTAACTTGTCAGATGAAAACTGCTGTACATATTCTCAAAATATGTGAAGGGTGGGATTGAGACTCTATGTATTAAAGCGAAGATTCTAGTGTATACATGAAAATTCATGCTGAAGGGCCTTGAGAGTGGATGTAGTTTTAAGACATACCCCAGAGCGGCTGATTCAATGACAATTCAATTACATAATCCTAGAGCAGTAGATTCTGATGTACAGTAGACTCACATGGTTATACATATGCAGAAACTCATATGTATTAAGAAACTATGAACAAAGCAAAAATAAAACAAAGCAAAAACTAAACCAAAAATTCCAATGGTTTTAAACATCAGCTCCCAAACAAAGTCACAGGATGTACCAAATTTTAGGCATGATTTGTAATTGTGTTTACTTGTCAGATGGGCAAACTTAAGTGCTGTGTTCTAGAATGAGACACAATTTACTTATTGAACAACATTTAATACTTCTCCAGAGCAAATCTAAAGACATGGTATAAGTAAATTAATTAGTAAGCAAACAAACGGGTTATCTATGAAACCAGTGCGTGTTTGGCCTTTCTCCTCAAAGTAAAGCTTAAAACTAGACTTTTTGAGAAATACTGAATGGAAAGATTTATGAATGTATAAAAGGAAATTCTGGTCTAGAGATTTTCAAACTTGTCTTTGAGAGTGAATTATTTTTCAATCCGAATCTCAGATTTAGAGCCACTTTTAGGGCATTAATGCTGTACATAGTGCCAGTAAAGAAGTTGAAATAGTCTTGAGAAATCACATTCATGTTAAATTTTTTAAAAACTCACAAGAGAAAGGGTGCCCTGAAAGACCCAATTTTTTAAATTTCTATATTTATAAATGGTTGCTTTTGCTCCACTCCACCACTATCATTCCCAGTGCTAAAGACCCTTGGAATTCATGGAAGCATTTTTTAAAGAAATGGAGCTTTACAGCGTCTGAGAACCCACACTTTCTTCCCAAAGAACTGACCAGAAGCTGTGTTGTATCATTTGACCCTTGGACCAAGGGGCAGGCACCCGCTGAAGAGGTGAATGAGGTGCTGAAAGAGTTGCCTGGTTTACAAAGATTGGTCTGTTCCCTAAATAGACATTTCTCCAAAGAAGATATACAGATTGCCAACAAACACATGAAAGGATGCTCAACATCACTAATCATTAGAGAAGTGCAAATCAAAACTACAATGAGATATCACCACACACCAGTCAGAATGGCCATCATCTAAAAGTCTACAAACAATAAATGCTGGAGAGGGTGTGGAGAAAAGGGAATGCTCTTGCACTGTTGGTGGGAATGTAAATTGATACAGCCATTATGGAGAACAGTATGGAGGTTCCTTTAAAAATTAAAAATAGAACTACCATACGACACAGCAATCCCACTACTGGGCATATACCCTGAGAAAACTATAATTCAAAAAGAGTCATGTACCACAATGTTCATTGCAGCTCTATTTACAATAGCCAGGACATGGAAGCAACCTAAGTGTCCATCAACAGATGAATAGATAAAGAAGATGTGGCACATATATACAATGGACTATTACTCAGCCATAAAAAGAAATGAAATTGAGTTTTTTGTAGTGAGGTGGATGGACCTAGTGTCTGTCATACAGAGTGAAGTAAGTTAGAAAGAGAAAACAAATACTGTATGCTAACACATATATATGGAATCTAAAAAAAAAATGGTTCTGAAGAACCTAGAGGCAGGACAGGAATAAAGACACAGACTTAGAGAATGGACATGAAGACATGGGGAGGGGGAATGGTAAGCTGGGACAAAGTGAGAGAGTGGCATGGACATATATACACTACTAAATGTAAAATAGCTAGTGGAAAGCAGCTGCATAGCACAGGGAGATCTGCTCGGTGTTTTGTGACCACCCAGAGGGGTGGGATAGGGAGGGTGGGAGGGAGATGCAAGAGGGAGAGGATATGGGGATATATGTATACGTATAACTGATTCACTTTGTTATACAGCAGAAACTAACACAACATTGTAAAGCAATTATACTCCAATAAAGATGTTAAAATAATTATACTCCAATAAAGATGTTATGTACACAAAAATTCAGTAATTTTTGTGTACATAAACATATATTAATGTGTGTGCATGCATTCAAGCATGCATATATATTTTATTTACAATACAAATAGAAAATCTAATTTTAATTACATAATAATTACTAGAGAGAAAGTGAGTGCTAATGCAACTCTTGAGTACTGCCTAATGGCTAATACCTATGACTCTGGAGTCTGATTATCTTGTTCAAAACCTCATGCTACCACTTAGAAACTGTTACTAGGGCAAGATAATTAACCTTTCGAAGCCTCTGTAAAATGAAGGCAATAATAAATAGAGCCTAACTCAGAAGCTTTATTTTTAGTGTCCAATGCTAAAACTATGCAAATGGGAATGCAAAGATAAAATATACCAAAATTAATGAGTGTGATACACTTGCTTGGATTCACAGTAACTAGGAAATCAGCCCTTCCACCATCAACATAATTTCACCTCATTTAATTTGAGAGTTAAGCCGTCTTCAACAAATACCATGACCCCTTTATAGAGCATAATTCTGGCTTTCACCTATCATCCTGGCGTAACTATTGACAGTGGTTCCTGTCACTCTCAAAAGTTTGCATGAAAATTTATTTGGTTACTCAGCCTTTACAGAACTTGGATGTCAGTCTCTTCTTTTTTCCTCTAAATAAATACTGTGACTGCTTTTGTTTTCAGATGTCTATGTGACATCCTTTCAAATATGTATGTTTTTTTTTTCTTTCCAAATTTGTGCTATCAGTTTTTCCTCTCAAATAGCCCTTTGAGGTTTTTTTAAAACTTGTGAGTACCAGGTCTCCACCCCCCCCCACACCCCGCCCCCATGTAACACAAGAAATTCCTAAAAGCAGTGTAGATATTTATACTGAGGGGTTAAGGGGAGAGGCCTGTACTCCTGTATAATAGAAAACTGTAAAACTGATGTTCAAGGAACTGGGGTGTGCACTAATTCAACTTCTAGCTGATGGATGCACCCTTCTCTTCTCCCTGCATGAAGATTTGCATAAGCCACAAAAGCTATATATCAGAATACTTAGTTTGTGATCTTTTCCCCATAAGAACAATTTAAAACTAGAGATCGATGCATGAGACATAATTTGGGGAGCAAGGGGTGATAACAGGTCAGCCTTAAAGACTATGAACATTCATACAGTGAAGAGACCTCTTTGCTTTGGTTTCAACCAGACTTTCCCAGAGTGACTTGTGCACAGAACAGATCCCTTTTTTTTTTCTTTTTGCATTTTTATTTCTTTAACTGAGAGGCTGTGTAGTGGCATGGAAAGAGCTTACAGCAGAGCTATTAAAACACCAGATCTGGAGATAATCGTGGCTGTATCACTTATTAGCTGGATGACCTTGAAAGGTTACTTAATCTATCAACTTCCTCATTAATGAAATACAAAACCAATACCATCTCTCTCATCTTGTTATAACAAGTGAATATAAATAGAAAGTTTAATTTAATAAATAGTATTGAAAAAGCTAGTTATTCATTAGAAGGAAAACATATTGGCCTCCCCATCTCATGCCATATACAAAATATTAATTCCCAATGAATTAAAGATTAAATACAAAAACAGGAACAGCAAATACAATAACAAAAACCTTAGAAAAAAATCCAGGAGGCTGCCTGTACAATTTAAGGATCAGGGGAACATGTTAACCAAGGCAAGTAACCTAAGAAACTGTAAAAGAAATTATAGACTTTTTTTTTTACTATACGAGAAGTTGAAAACTTTTGTCTGTCATAAATGTACATACCAATATACAAATGATAGAGTTGGAAAAAATATTTCCATGCAAATGACAGATAAAGAAGTAATATCTATATAATGCAAAAAGCTTTTGCAAACTGACAAGCAAAAAAAAAAAGCCAACTGAATAGAAAAATTTTCAAGGAAATTGAATAGCAAGTCACAGAAGGGAAAATTCAAATGTTGTTTATATAAAAAGATGAATAAACTCATTAAAGATCAAGAAAATGCCAATTAAATAACAGTGAGATAACAGTGACACTCATCAGTTATTTTTAAAAGTTAACATATATTGATGGCAAATACTTGGAGGGGACCAAGCTCTCATACTTTGCTGGTTGAAATATAAATTATGTAGACTTTTTCAAAAAGCAACCACGAAGAAAAATCTATTAAAAGGAAAAATACGTTTATCTTTGACCTAGAAATCCCACTCCTGGTTGTCTATTCTAGAGAAATCAAAACACCGATATGTTTATGCACATAAACACACACATAGTGGCAAAGGAATAGAAATGAAGTCAAGGTCCGTCAATAAGAAAACAGTTGAATTAATTATGGTGTTTCTGTGTCACAGGGCGTTACACTCCATTACAAAGAATGGATTAGAGCCAAACCAATTCACCCAGAAGGGTAGCTACAAGACATTGTTAAATGAGATAGGCATGATGAGAAAGCTTTTTTCAGTAAATTACTATTATTTACTAGTTTAGATAATAGCAAATGACACTCATCCTGTGCCCACACTAGTTTCTTGGCATTCTGTTGGCACCCAGTCTTCATTCTTGAACTATTGTATTTTAAAGGGTCAATCAGCATTCACAATCTATCCGCACTCGAGCCCGATCTTAGGAGACAAATTGCCATCCATCCATGATCAACTCTTCAGACACAAATTGGTCATTATTCCTCTTCATTAGAGAAATCTTATTGTTTCTCTAATAATTAAGATAAGGGACAATAACCCAATTCTGTTTGGGTTGTTCCTTTTATTTGGGACATTAAGGACTTGGCTTCTTTCTTTCCCTTGTGAGAGATGTTTGTAAAAGTAGGTGTTGCAGTTTATCTCACAGACAAATAAAGCATTTATTATCCCAAGAGCTTCTAAAATGGAGAAGAAAAAGCAATAGATTTACTTTTTAAAAACGGTTTGCTGATAAGAGAGACAGCCCACGAGTTGAAAATGTGAGAGGTCCTGAACTGTACAGAAAGATGCTCAACCTTGCTTGCGGTGGAATTTTCTTGCACTAACTTAGGTAAGGAAGAACTATGTTTCCCAGAACTCTCTTCACTACATAGCTCCAGGTTCATGTGCACCAAAAGAGACCTGGTACAGGGATTTGGAGAATGGAAGAAAAGCAGGAGTCATATTCCTTTTATACTCAGGTCAGTGCAAGATACCACGTGCTGGGCTTCGGTGGCGCAGTGGTTGAGCGTCCGCCTGCCGATGCAGGGGACACGGTTTCGTGCCCTGCTCCGGAAGGATCCCACATGCCGCGGAGCGGCTGGGCCCGTGAGCCATGGCCGCTGAACCTGCGCGTCCGGAGCCTGTGCTCCGCAACGGGAGAGGCCACAACAGTGAGAGGCCCGCGTACCGCGAAAAAAAAAAAAAAAAAAAAAAAAAGATACCACGTGCTGCTGCTACTCACACATGCCTACCTGCTGGCTTAACTTGCAGTGAACCTACAGCCAGCCTGCATCAACTCCCACTCCTGCCCAATCTCCACTTTTGGCTTTTCACTCTCCCAGACCTGGTGCGTTTTAGCTCTTTGTCAAAGGGCAGCAGTTTCTCTTGCAGCTAACCTGCCACCTCCCCACCACCACCATTAAAGTCTGAGGCTTAGAAGAACTAAGAGATGAACTCAGTTTCCAGTCCAACCTCTGGATTCTGACTCATCCTCCCAGGTTCCTGCTTCTCTTTGTTTGCCCTGCTAACTCCCTGCCCTGCTGACTTTAGGCTCCAACGTCACACAACAGAAGCAAGAGCCACATATAAATTGTTTAATCAGTTCTCACAATTGTGTAAGGTCAAATACATAAAATCATGGCTTATTATCACTATTTCCCACTGTTTCTGACTTTTAGATTGAACTCTGATTGATGCCTTACTCAAAATAAGAGAAAGGCCTATTAAAAGTTCACTGAGGTAGAATCAGTGAGTACCTGATATATAAAAATATATTTTTATGTTGGATGAAAGCTGTGGGAACACAGGCCCAATCATATATTGTTAAGGAAATTTAAAAATACTGTGATACTTATGGAGAATAATTTGATTCACATCGAGTGAAACCATACATAGATTTACTCTTAGATCCTGAGGTACTACTTCTGGAATCTATCCCAAAGATACACTGGCAAAAATATAAAATGATGCATGCACAAGCCTATTAATTGAAACACAGATTTAATAACAAAAGACTGGCAATAACCCAAATGTACATCAATAGGGAACGGATTGAAAAATTATAATAAATCCAAGCATTGAAGTAGTATAAAGCTGTCAAAGGGAATGAGGTGCATCTCCATATATTATTATGGGTTAATTGCAGGATATAGTAAATATAGTAGAAAGTAAAAGATGCAAAGGGGGAAAAAGCGTGGGTAGTGTGTGTCTACCATTTATCTAAGTGTTTGCAAGGATATGAAACAACTGGAACTTTTATTCTATACACTTCTGGTGGGAATATAAAATGTTACTTTTAAAAACAGTTTAAACATACACCTACCATAAGAACCGGCCATTCCATTCAAAGGTATTTAACCCCAAAAAATGAAAGCATAAATTTATACACAGACTTGTAAATAAATATTCATAGCAGCTTCATTTTTAATAGCCAAAGACTAAAAGCAAACTGAATGTTCATGAACAGATGAATGGATAAACAAATTGTGGTATATCCATATAAAGGAATACTATTCATCAATAAGAAAGAACTGTTCATACATAAAACTTTGATGAATCTCAATATAATTATACTGAGTGAAAGAAACAAGACAAAAAGAGTACACAGTTTCACAGTGATCTCTATTAAAATTCCAGCAAATTTTATTTGCAGGAATGAAAAAAATGACACTAAAATTCGTTTGGAATTTCAGGGGATCCCCAAATAGCCAAAACAGTCTTGAAAAATTAAAAAAAAAGGTTGAGGGTTTATATTTCCTGACTTAAAATTTACTACAAAGACACAGTAATCAAACCAGTGTGGTGTTGGCGTAACGACAAATAGTTTACTGGCATAGAATTGAGAGTCCAGTAATAAACCCATGCAGCTACACTGCATTGACTTTTAGCAAGGGTGCCAAGAGCATTTAATGGGGGAAGGACTATCTTTTTAACAAATGCTTCTAGGATAACTGGATAGCCACATGCAAAAGAATGAAGTTGAACCTCTATCTCACTCCACATACAAAAATAAACTCAAACTGGATCAAACACCTAAGTGTAAGAGATAAAACTATAACATTCTTAGAAGAAAACAGAGGGGTCCTTCGTGACCTTGAATTAAGCAATGGATTCTTAGATGTGACACCAAAAACACAAGCAACTAAAGAAAAAATTAATTGTCCTTGATCCAAATTAAAAACTTTTGCACATCAAAGGACACCAGCAAGGAAGTGAAAAGACAACTTACGGAATGGGAGAAAATATTTGCAAGCCATATGTCTGATAAGTGTCTAGAATCCAGAATATACAGAGAACACTTACAACTCAACAACAAAAAGACAAACAATACAATTAGAAAATGGGTGAAGGACTTGAACAGACATTTCCCTGAAGATGAACAATTTCAAAATGTTGAAGAGATGCTCAACATAATTAGCCATTAGGGAAATGCAAATGAAGACTGAAATGAAATACTAATTCACACCACTAGGCTGGCTATAATTTTTTTTAATGGGAAATAACAAATGTTGCTGAGGATGTGGAGAGATTGGAATCCTCACACATTGCTGGTGAGAACGCAAAACGGTGCAGCCACCATGGAAAACTGTTAAACATACTGTTAAAATATGACCAACCACTCTCTTAAGTATATGCCCCAAAATATTGAAAACACGCAGTCAGACAAAACCATGATTTGTCCATGAATGTTCATAGCAGGACGATTCACAAGAGCCAAAGGGTGTAAACAACTCAAATGTATATCAAAAGATGAATGAGTAAACAGATTGAGGTATACCCATACAGTGAAATATTTTTCAGACATAAAATAGGAATGTCTTACTAATACATGCTACAACACGGATGCACCTGAAAAGCATTATGCTAAGTGAAAGAAGCCAGACATAAAAGGCCACACAGTACATGATTCCTTTTATATGAAATACCCAGAATAGGTAAAACCAGAGAGACAAAAAGCAGATTAGTGGTTGCCAGGGGCTGGGTAGAGGAGAGAAAAGAAAAGTGACTGCTTAATGAGTACGAGGTTTCTTTTGGGGGAAATCAAAATGTATTGGAACTAGATAAAGGTGATGGCTACACAATACTGTAAATGTACTAAATGCCACTGAATTGTCTACTTTAAAATGGTGCATTTTATGTTATGTGAATTTTGCCTCAACAAAAGAAAACAAGACTACATAGTGAATGATTTCTTTTGTATAAAATGATAGAGATGAAAATTCATCTATAGTGACAGAGAGCAGATCAGTGGTTGTCTTGAGATAGGAGGGTATACAGGGGAGGGGGATTACCAAAGGGCACAGGAAGCTTTAGGGAGTGATGGATGTGCTCATTATCTTGATTGTGGTGTTGGTTTTGTAGCTGTATACATATGTCCAAATATGTCTGCACACATATTATAATTCACACATAATATAATTCACAATTAGTCACACCTCAATAAAGCTGAAAATAATTTAAAATGATGGAGCTCTCTATAGATTCAAAGATACTTAACAGTCATAGTAACAATTGTACTGTGTGACATTATTTACCTCCTTATAAAAAAACACATCGTAACACATAAAAGTTACAAGAAAAATGTGAATGACAGATAATGAATGACACTAAGGTATTGCTGTTAATTTTGTTAGCATGATAATGGTATATGATTATGTATTTTAAAGGCTTTATCTTTTGGCGATACATAATGAGGAAGTTATTCTCTTTACCTTTATATACATTTGAAATTTTCTATAATAAAATATTTAAAAATAAGGTTAGCATGCATATGTATTCTCCTCACATAATACAAGATGTAAAGGGAATTTCTTATACTTTTATTCCCTTTCCAAGCCATAAACAACATCATGGGGATAGATTTTACTCAGTAGAATGACTCAAGCCTGTTCTACCATGCTGTCTTAGTTAGTTATAGTTTTACTAGGTCCATACACTAACTGATAAAGGAGGAACTGACACAAAGCCAATGATCAAGGTCTTGGCCTCCTGAGGCAAGACTGTCTAAGAGTCTCCCAATATAATTTCGAGGTGAAGGGGATCATTACACTTCACTGAGATTTTTCAGAAACTGAATTTCTATGTTTTTCAATACCAATCATCTCTCTCTCAGCCATCATGGCAAAACGCCAAAGCCTCAGTCTGAGGTTACCCTGGGAAATGTCTTTAAAACACTATTTCTACTTTTATTTCTGGATGATCAGAAATAACTGTGTCATTCTGGGGATAATATAAACTATTTGTCCCATGTTCTGCACAGAATATTGGCATTTCTGGTGAATAGGAGAAAGTTAAATCCATTTGGGAGAGAAAGGGGAATTGGAGAAATCAATGTATCTAAATGTTCTGGTTTGTATTTTCAAAAGTTTAAGGATTTTTTAAAACTGTTAATTCCTCTAAGGTTTTACTTATAAATATATGTGTGCCTCCCTTCCACTGAAAAACTCTTTCAATATTTCTTAGGTTGTTCTTAATCTATTCTATGTAATTGTCGTAAATCAATACCTTTACTGAGAACACCACAAACCCAACAATTACTTTGAAAGTTTCCTGCTCAAATACACACAGACATAAAACTGGAATATATATACCACAAAACTTAGGACTATCATATTTATATGATTTTAAACAGAGATCACTCTTATAAGTAGCAGATAGAAACTGAGTTCCAAAGTATAATGTCACTAAATCATTATCCTAGAATCAGTTAAACAAAAGGTTTTGGTTTAGAAATCTACTCTACATGGAAGATAAAAACACATTACTTCAAATCACTATGCACTATGGCATTTTTACCCATTCTGTTTAATCAAAGCACATAGCTCATTAAACCAGGACAGTGAACCATATGTACATTATCCAGTCATATTAATCTTATTGGTGCTTGCCTGTCTGACAATGACCAACTTCATGTTAATAATGACTCCTCCCTAAAGAAAGATCTGAAATTCTTTTACCTACCTCTCACTCCTCCTAGCTCTGCACAGAAACATTCCTAATAGTTGTTAGAGAGACCCTCTTCTTGGTGATGACACCTGTGAAGTTGTTCAAACACAGAGATACAAAGACATGAATTCAATTCTTCTTCCAATTTATCCTTCAAGTCACTTTTCTCTAGTAGACTTTTGTCATTTAAATTTTGAATAAAATATCTATTTTATCACACCTTCCAATTCTGTAACAATCACTACTACCTCCTGAATGCCTTCTTGAGCCCTGGCACTCACTAGACATGTGTATACTCTAGGCCAAGCCTCACAATAATCATGCAAAGAAGATCTTACTTTTTAAAATGAGAGCACAAATAGCCAGAGAGATTAAGCTCAAGCTCACTCAGCAATAAGTGATAGAGCTAAAATTCTAACCTTAGTCCACCTGCCTGTGTCTTGTGTTCTATCTACTACTTCCTTTCCACTCTCTACGTCTCTCAACAGAACTGTGTTATCACTTTCCAAGACTTTCACTCTCCTTGATAACTTCAGCACCTACTTCCCAAAGTGTAGAGGCCTGACCCATCCGGCTACTGTGCCAGAAATAAGATGTCAGCTAACTCTGGAAGTTTACTATTGAGAAGTCAATTTGGCTCTCATTCTTTTTTTTTCTTTTCCATATTCTTTTCCATTTTGGTTTTCTAACAGGATATTGAATATAGTTCCCTGTGCTATACAGTAGGACCTTGCTGTTTATCCATTCTATACATAATAGCTTGTATCTGCTAATCCCAAACTCCCAATCCATCCCTCCCCCACCCCCCTTGGCAACCACAAATCTGTTCTCTGTGTCCATGAGTCTGTTTCTGTTTTGTAAATAAGTTCATTTGTGTCATATTTTAGATTCCACGTATAAATGATATCATCTAGTATTTGTCTTTGTCTGACTTACTTCACTTAGTATGATAATCTCTAGGTCCATCCAAATTGCATTATTTCATTCTTTTTTATGGCTGAGTAATATTCCACTGTACATATGTACCACATCTTCTTTAGCCATTCATCTGTTGGTGAATGGTAGTTTAGGTTGTTTCCACGTCTTGGCTATTGTAAATAGTCCTGCTATGGACATAGAGGTGCATGTATCTTTTCAAGTTATGGTTTTGTCCAGATATATACCCAGGAGTGAGATTGCTGGATCATATGGCAAATCTATTTTTAGTTTTTTAAGGAACCTCCATACTGTTTTCCATAGTGGCTGCACCAACTTACATTCCCACCAACAGTGTAGAAGGGTTCCCTTTTCTCCACACCCTCTCCAGCATTTGTTATTTGTAGACTTTTTAATGATGGCCATTCTGATCAGTGTGAGGAGACATCTCATTGTAGTTTTGATCTGCATTTCTCTAATAATTAGCAATGATGGGCATCTTTTCATGGGCCTATTGGCCATCTGTATGTCTTATTTGGAGAAATGTCTACTTAGGTCTTCTGCCTATTTTTTGATTGGGTTGTTTGGGCTTTTTGTTGTTGTTGTTATTAAGTTGTAAGAGTTGTTTGTATATTTTGGAAATTAAGCCATTGTCAGTTACATCATTTGCAAATATTTTCTCCCAGTCCATAGGAGAAAATATGTTTATGGTTTCCTTTGCTGTGCAAAAGCTTATAAGTTTGATTAGGTCCCATTTGTTTATTTTTGTTTTTATTTCTACTGCCTTGGAAGCCTGACCAAAGAAAACATTGTTATGATTTATGTCAGAGAATGTTTTCCTGAGTTTTATGGAGTCATGTCTTATACTTAAATCTTTACATTTGGCTCTCATTCTTAGGCCACATTTCATGCTAACCACTTTTGCCACTAATAAGGGTAATGTTTTGTTTTCCACCTACCTTATTCCTTTATCTTATTTCTCAGTTGGTTCAAAACCCAAATGGGGAAGATTGGGCCCACTCTATGATCTGACATCACTATTTTAGAATATGTGCTCCAAAGTTTGGGTGGATTTTGCCTTTGCTTATTAAAAAAGAGGGTTCCCTATGCAAATCCATACTGTAACCAAACACAGTAGTTTAACCTGCATGCATGCACACACGGAGAAATTAGGTTAAGAACATATGTGTTAATTTGCCTCTGAGGAACAACTTTAATTACAAGTGAACATTTTTTATTCCTTAACTAGGCCCAGTAGGACTTCTCTTTGGCAGTACCTACTTTTTCATTTTTAGCTGTTGGTTAGAAATGTTCTCTGTAATTGAAAGCAATAAAAAGATTTTCATTTAAAAGGAAGGGGAGTCTATAAATCAGATTGATATTCTTCCCTCATAACAATGAGTCTTTAAGATTTTATTTAAGCTTCTTCCCCTGTTTAAATAATATTGAGACCCTTTCAACTTGCAAGTGGAAAGTAACACAGCTTGCTGTGCTACCAAACCCAAGAAGCCTCACAATATAAATAGAGCCAGAGGTACAGAGAGCCAAAGCCAGCTCAGCTCCTGCAGGATTCCCTTGAATACAAGTCCCTTGCCAGCAACCAACATATTTTCTTAGCAAGAGGAAAAATATTTCACAGCATGTTACATTACTTGCTGTTTTTCAGCTCTTAAGTAATAAAAGTCAATAATCAGTGAAGTCAGAATAATGACTTTAAACTCACACGGGGACAACCAGGTTAAGAATTGTGGACCAGATTACCAATTCTGGCAAAAAAGGAGAGGAGGTTTATGATCAGATGGTCCATAGGATAAATAGCTGAAAATGGCAACAATCAAGGATTCATTTCACTGCTTTATGACTCACATTTACATGTTAATGATCAAATGGAAATTCAGAATTATTGTTGGGAATAGAGACACTGTACCCCAGGAGAAATAGGAGATTACCTAACTTCTGGGGTTTCACAGACCACAAATGGATCATCAGGGACCTTTACTGCACATTTAACAGTTCATTTCAAGGTGCATCCTATGTGTCACAGCCCCAAACTCAAATACCTGCAGGGTCAAATAGGTATTGGAAGTAAGCAACATGGACCCCGCTTACTAGTTCACACAACTTCTCTAAATTCTCAGCAGGACTAGCTACACAATTTGTGGAGTCTAATGCCTAATGAAAATGCAGGGCCCCTTGTTCTCAAAGCAGCAAAAAAGTGACATTAAAGGTATTAAAGTATGAAACTTTTTCATTTCTCCCCAGTCTCATGCTGTCTCTGTCTCTGTCTCTCTTTCCCCACAACTCCCTCTATGTGTCCTGTCAAGATGATTTTATTTGCGATTTAATGCTGCTTTTCCTCAGGCTTAGGGCGACTCATGAGGCGAGTGCAGACGCTATGGTGTAAGGCCCAAAATTAAGATTCAATATTACATGCTGTCTTGACATCTGAAGCCAAGAGGGCCTCAAATGGCATAATGACAAGTTCCCCCCGCCACTCTGCTCCTGCAGATAAGGTCCCCTCGCCAAACACCCCTCTTTATCATGGGGCCCCAACACAGGGCTTGCTTGTTCCTGAGCAGCAGGTTTCAGTCCCCTGCCAGCCCACAGAATTATTCAAACAAGCCAATTCCATCCTCCCATGGAAATCAGGAGCCACCTCTACCTCTTGTTACTACAAAGCCTGCTCTCACAGCCTCTGTTTATTTAGTCTCTTCCCAAGGGCAACTCCTCTGTGGCCCTCTGTGGCACGTGACTTCTTCCTCCCTGGAGCTGTGAGTACAGGTGACTAATAACTGCTGTCAATCTCATTTGTCTTGTGTCAAGTGTCATGTGTTCAGCCATCCCCATAATCCCAGGGCATGACTCTTACCTTTGCCAACAGAATGAAGAAGAGGCAATCAAAGTAGACTCTCACAGACCCTGCCCTGTGACATCATGAGCAAGCATATGTGTACACACTGGTATGTGACCCACCGACTGCCAGAATCCCCCTCCCACACGCTGCTGGACCAGCACACCATGCCCCAACCATGGGTGTGGAAGGTATCTTCTCTTACCCTGAGCTTACCACCCCAAGTCATGGCAGATGGGCAACCGCCAGGGGCATTCCTGTCTCTTGTCCAGGACATGACAGACTAAGGATAGATGAGAGGGTCACTCCTGCCAAGTCACCCACCAACAACACCCTGGCACTTCTAGCCCAGGGTGGAGACAGCCACCACCATGCCCGGCTCCAAGATAGGAGGAGGACATGCCTGTCCAGCGCTGACTGTCCACACATCTTGCCCCAGACCCCCACTAGGGGGAGACGGTGGCAGTAGTCATGAGGTGGGGATGAGGCGCAGGGTCCAGGCAAGGTCTGGGGCACCAGGAAGTGGGGAAGTAGGTGGCTGAGCATCCTTCCCAGGAATGCAGGCAGTGAGGTGCTGGAGATGGAACTGCACATGAGTTGAGGCTGCAGACCTGGGGCACGCTCCATTTTCCCATCAGACTTCATGAACAAAGCACAAATTCAAAGATAAAAGTATTAAGAATTTTAAGACTTAACCATAGGGCATTAAACCCTAAGCATGGAGCCCTGCCTGTGAAGTTGGTCCTGGTTCTCAAACATTCAGCACACTAAGTAGCAATGTTTCTGGTTGTACATGTTTATGTCTGTTCATGACACATGATTTTTACTACACCCAGAAAATCTTTTTTGATAAACTTGCTATCTCATAAAAACTTCAATGCCTCCAAAGTATCTTCATTCTTACTGAATTTACAACATCCTAATTTATTTTCATTGAAACGTAAAACCTGTTGAAATTCCAGTAATTTTATTTTCAGTTTGGCCCATGGTTCTCAATGTGGTTATTTCATAAAGGATTCTTAAATTATATCACTTTGCATAGATACAATTGATTTGTACCTTAAACACCTAGGAATGTGTTTCATATCTACAAAGAAATTTGCTTTCTTCTTTCTTGCATGAAATATAATACCCTCTCAAGGTATCTTGCATTATTCCAGTTTGAATAGATACAGAAAATACTTCAACTTCCTCTTAATTCTATGCCATGAAAACAGCACTGCAGGTATGACTGTGAGGGCCCACTGACAGCTCAGTGTTGAGGGGCCAGTAGAGTATGGTTTGGGGAGCACGTGCCCCATCTAAATGGAGCCTCCATCACTCAGCAGCCAAATCATTGCCACATGGAAATATGGACCCAGGATTGGCAGAACTGCCACATTTTCAAAGAAAGCCAGTAATTCAGATTTTTACAGGAAAATAAAACTTATTTGTAAATGATGACGACTGAAGAAAAAAAAAATTTTTAATGCTGATTTGACCAACACTGAAAGGACCTAATAAGACACATGTAGGTAGCATTCAGCCACATTTGATGGTCTCTGACATGGAAGAAGAGTACCACTCTCATAAAAATCCCATTTATTGCTCTGTCATGACACTTACCTTATCACACAATCATTATCTTTTTATTTGCCTGTTTCTTTCACTAGACCCTGAGCTCCTTGTTGAAGGGAGTATGTCTGCACCTGGCACAATGGTCTGGCACACACGAGGTGCTACAGAATCATCTATTAAATGATTTATTTTACTTTTAAATTTTTATTTATTTATTTTTTCTCCATTGGGTCTTTGCTGCTGCACGCGGGCTTTCTCTAGTTGCGGCGAGGGGGCTACTCTTCGTTGTGGTATGCGGGCTTCTCTTGTTGCCGATCACGGTCTCTAGGTGCATGGACTTCAGCAGTTGTGGCACACGGGCTTAGCTGCTCTGCCGCATGTGGGATCTTCCCGGATCAGGGCTCGAACCCGTGTGCCCTGTATTGGCAGGCGGATTCTTAACCACTGCGCCACCAGGGAAGCCCCTATTAAATGATTTAAATTCAATGAATACTTACAACTTCCCAGGCACAGAGATGAACCAAACAAATAATACACATATTCTATGAATTAATCTTTCATTTTAAAAACTTTCTTCTTTTCTTCTCAGTGAGACTTTAAAAATCTCTAAGTTCTTTTTAAAATCACATCTGTCAGTAGCAGAGGGTCCGGTGTTGGGATTTTATTCTGCAGAACTTGGCCCTAGACCAAGAAATACATTAAATATCACCCTTGAATTTTGGTGGAAATCTCCCGACATTCCTTAAGTTTCTTATTTATGTAATACACACATGGGACATAATGTCTTTCAACAGACATTTATTGAGGGCCTAAAATATACCAGGTACTGTGTGAGCTTTTGGGGACCAGAAGACCAAATAAACATGGCCTCACCCCTCAGTTAATCTCAGACTATAGAAATACAATCTTACCCTGACTTCGTCTAACTTGCTTTTTTGGTCCACAAATTCTTCCTTGCAGGAGAATCATTCTCCTGCAATATCCATTGCAATATCCAATATCCATTCCCCTCAGTCCCTTTTCCAAGGTGCAGTCCCGCTGACTCCCAGGATGCCATAATATGACAATGTGGGGCCAACAATGTCCATGAGTTTACACTGGCCTGGCCTATCTCAGGATGTGATGCCACTCTCATGGCTGCACCTATGAAGGCATCCTTCACACAACCACATCTTATTATGCCTACTGCACAACCAAGCCAGAATATCTTAACCTAAGATATTTGCAGATGTTCCTGGATGAGAAACCACACTGGTGCTTTCCAAATCTGCCTCCTCCTGCAAACCAACGCCCATTCTGCATTAGCAACAATAATATCAGATATCATTGATTGACTCCTTGCTCAATACTAGATCTATTCTGAACACACTGCGTACAGTATATAAAGTAGTCCTTACACATATACAAATAGTCTCTAAGGTAATTGTTACACTTACCTGGAAAGAAGTCAGTTCAGGGAATCCAGGTTATGACGCCAACACTTGTTTGGAACTCATACTGTTTATATTTGTATAGGATACAAAATCATAATTCTCAACTACCTTGTAGGCCTCCTGATGCTGAGGACCTCAGATATGGATTTCTTACATACCCGACACAGGTCATGGGAACTAGCTCAGATTCTCTCTGCCTAACCTTCCCAAATCCACTAGTATTCACCCATGACCACATCAGCACACTGGCCTGGGGCATTTGGCTACGTGTTCTCTCCAGAATTCAAATAGGAAGAGGGGAACAGGTAGTAGGACACCAGTGTCCTCTTTTCTCCCAGTCCTTTACTTTTGGCTTCCCTCCTCAATCTGTCTTTCCCACCTTCTTCCAAGTGACAGAGCCACTGGGTCCCTCTGAGCAACCCCACAAGAATTTTCACCCCAGCTTTTGCCTTCTGATTCTTGCCTCTATTAACTAAGCTCCTCTTTCCCATGGTAAAAGAATTTCTAACATTTCCTATCTAGTAAGACATTCCCTTAAACCTTTTATTTGCTCCTCTTTGTACTGTGTCTTGGCCCTTGGTATGCTTATGAAGAAGAGTGGAATTTAAATAACCATTTTCTCTTTCAACAGACCCTAGCTTTCAATGAAGGCTCAAGAAAACTTGTTCTGAAACTCAAAAGTGAGCGCTGATCTCTTTGGTCTAAGTGCACCCTGAGCAAATTAATGTTTTAGATAGATGAGTTGCCCTTTGGACATAATTTAAGGAGAATAAAATACATTGGCATAGTATATTTTTAAAATGGTATCCCAGGGACAGTAACACTCATAGTAAAAAGAAGTTGAAGTGACGTTCATTATTTTCTGTCTCTAAGAGAAGCTTCAAAAGGAAGCAATCTTCAGACTGAATAAAATCTGTCACCACCACCCCCATCTGCATCTGCCTTCCTGGATGCCAAGAAGTTGGAAGAGATGAATATAGGGGTCCTCTACCATTCTGCCTTTCTCTTCACTCTCATCCCTAATTCACTTCTTTCTCTAGGTTGTACTTTTATCCAGGTGGTCTGAGTGCCATAATTCCTGCATCGGATCAGGAGTTAACATTTTTAGCTAAGAGTGATTGACAAAGCCTCTTGTTGTTTCTTTATAACTTATGTCAAGCTTATTAAATAACATTTAATCATTTCTGGGCAGTGTTGATGAATCAAACTCTTGGATAATGGGTGTCTGGAAATGTATCTACACTTTCTAACATTAACTTGTGTTAAAAAAAATAGCCATTATAAGTGTTTTTGCTCTAAACTGTGTTTGTATGGAACTTTACAGTAAGGTATATAACATGGAAAACAGCTCTATCTTTGAGAGGTGAAATTAAACAACTTACCTAAGGTGACTCAACTACTAAGTAGATTCAACCTGTCTTATTTTACTTATAATCTATGTTCCTAACTACTAGGATAGACTAGCTCCCCATAAATAGGACACTTGTTCATGCCTACAGTGCCATTCTTTGAGGCAGCGGGATAGTTTGCTTCTGACCCCGAATTCTGACACAGCAATACAACATATGACTGCCTTCACGATGCCCTGTACCTAGGCTTTCTCAGTTGTTACTCTCCTTCAACACATCCTCTCCCATAAAGCCATTTGGAAATGATGACCTGGCAGAATTCTGCATAGTCCAACATCCAGACCATGTACCAGCAGATAAGGCATGACCTGTTCCAAGGATGTGACAAGCAGGTAGAGTCTCCAGGTCAGAGCCTCATCTGGTATCAGCTTAGATCAGATATCTCAGCAACAGGCTCCCTGGGACCTTTCTATGTCAACATTCATGGTACTCAATGATGTGTCTTTGAGGTGTGCATTTTGTGTGTTGATTTAATCCCGCCTTCACTTTATTTTCCCATTATAGTCATTTAATCTGCTGCTATTGCTATTATTACATTCTAAAAACTGCCTAAGTCCCTTCTTAAAATGAGGCAATAGATAAATATTAACCAGACCAGCCTAGAATGCTCATAGAAAACTCTAGTAACTGTAAACCAAATGTTAGAGGTAAGAATCAGCAACCCAGTTGTGTAATGTCCCTACCTTGGTGACTGAGTACCATTGACCCACCCTATAAAGAGAAGACCCTTCCTCAGCCGGGAGCAGGGCATGGCCCATGGGGACAAGGATGACAGAGACTGAGCAGGGCTCCTGGGGATGACAGGCAGAGCCTTGCAGAAGACTTAGATTGACTGCCCCATGGTTGAATCTGTCCTCCATTCTATCGACATAGTCAATGCAGACAGCCTACCTCCTGGGAGCAGAGATTTCCAAACTCCCTCCTGTTTTCAGTATCTACAAACGGGCTCATTTCCAGTCCCTGGGAAACAGCATGGAACATTGGAAAGGCATGAGATTTGAAACCAAACCCAACTATCCATCCTCACTGGCCAAGTGATCTTGGAAAGTTACTTAACTTCTTTAAGCTTGTGTTATTTCATATGTAAACTGAATCAGTATATCCTTGCAGGGTGGTCATAAAGAGCAAATGGAAGGAAACTGGTTCTGTGCAGAGGTTGGTTAACAGTAAATGGACTATGTTCGAATACGTCCGGTCTTCCGTTGCCCCTTCCTCACAACCTGGCCCCAACTCTGCCTTGTAAGCCATGGACTGAACTATTTATTATTAACTGTAAGTCCCCGGGTTCTATGTCTACCCAATTTCCATGTATAAAAAGACTAAAATTGGAAAATATATATCTTTATGACCACTTTGTGCCAGACTGACTGACTAGCTTAAATTTTTGATGCATTAACAGGGAATGAGGGCATTTCTGTGGTTTGGTGTTCCTTGAACGTGAGCCAGGCCTTGAGCCAGAACCTCTAACTTCTGTTGAAGGACCTATCTACCTGCTGATAGTTTCAATACACTCCCTCATTTTATACTCACACCAACTCTGGGATGCTAATTTTATAAACTGAGGCATAAGGAAGTTAAGTGTCTTGCATCAAGAAAGTGTTAGACCAGGAAGTCAAACCTAGATCTCACTGGACTGTGTACTTTCCCAAATGATGCAGTTCATTTGGCAATATGCTGCATGAAACTTTCTAATCTTGGACAGTATAGCAGGCTTCAGATGCACTCTGTTGTACTAAGCCATGCTAAAGGAGGAGCTGTTCCACAAATAAAATCAGAATCATCCTGCATTTAAGGAACTCACTAAGTATGTCCCTTTTAGAATAAATGTTGAGAAAATCTACTGGCACCGTCAAACATAAAAATGTGAAGAGAGTCAGAGCTGCTGTGCTCTATTTCTTGAGAGACTCAGAAATGTAAATCTCACAGCAAAGGTGGTCTATGTAGAATTTGTTATTCTTTTTGTTGTGCATGCCAAAGTTAATTTCATATCATGAAAATATCCTAGATCAGCGTTACTAACAAGAATGGTTCTCAAAACTTAATTTGGTAGAAATAAACATGTTAAGAAATTGTTGTATATCTTATTAAGGAGGGGAATATATTAGGGTTATTGTGTTAAAATACAGCCGGCCCACCATCTCCGCAGATGTGATACCACAGAGTCGGAGGGCCAACTGTACTACCATCATTTTATATAAGGGACTTGAACATCCACAGATTTGGGAATCCTCGGCTGGGAGTCCTGGAACCAATCCCCCATGGATACTAAGAAAGACTATACACTTTCCTGTGGTCATTGGAATGTAAAAGGAATGCTGACTTTACCATCAAAGTAAGGAAAAGATTCACTCACCTCTTCTTGTGTGATGTGCTTGGTCAGTCAGTTTGGTGAGGGCAAGAAGAGCAAGTAGGCAGGCTGTCACCAGAATCTAGAGATCAGGCAACTGTCTGAGTCTGTGATTAAAGTTGGGAGTGTTGGGCCAGGATGGCAAAGGGATGGTAAGACCAAGACCCATCCTGGGAGGTCACAGAGATGCCAAGGCCAAGCAAGATGGTTCAGAAGCCAGTAGCCAAGGTTCCTGAAGACAAAGCATGGGAGACAATCACCATGTGAGCCAGCAAATCTTCAGGCCAATATTTCTCAAGCAGAGCACTGCTTATCCAAGGCATTTGAAGGTGGTCCCTCAAATATGACATTCTGAAAACTAGATTGTTCTAAGTATACTCTGCATACACTGTGAATGATAGCACCTCCAACTACCACTTATATCACTCTTCAATTTCATTTGTTCACCAAGTTCTACTAGATTTACCTATCAAGTATCTCTAGAATCCCTTTTCTTCCATTCTTTTCTTTTGCCGTGGTCCTTATGACAACTTGCCCTGAATACAGTTTCCTTAGGATGAGACCTCCTACTTCTGTTCCTATCTACCCTCTCCCTGTACCTCCAACTCTAACCGTATTGTTTCTCTGCTTAGAGACTTGGAGCACACAATCTACAATCCCTTGCCGTGTTGATGTTGCTACTGCTGCTGAAGCTGTGAGATGCTATGTGCCTGGCACTGTCCCAGGCACCAGGGATACAAAGAAGAATAGGGCAGATCACCTTCCCCCAAAGAGCTCATCATATTTAGGAGAAAAATCTCCAGCTTCATCTCATGCCATTCATTCCTATTCATGTCATATTCCTGCCACTGAACATCAATCAATCCATGCTCTTTTATATCTTCTTGCCGCTGACTGTCACTCCTCTGTCCAGAAAACTCCTATTCATTCTTCAATACACAACACATTTATTATCTTGTGCCTAAATTTTTTCTCAATTCCCAAAACATAATTTGTCCTTTGTGTCCTCCCAGAGCACTTTGCATTTCTCCTTGTATAGCACTGACCCCATTAATTGTAAATATCTGCTTAAAAGTCTTTTTTTTCCACTAAACTTAATCAGTTTTTCAAGCACAAGAACCATATTCTGTTCACATTTGCATTGCTCAGGAGCTGAGAGAGTGCTGAAATGTAATGATATTAGGCATCAAAATCATGGTTTTAAAAATTAGTTTGTTAATTAAATACATGAATGTAGACAAGGTTTGAGAAATCAGACTGAAATTTGACACAAAATAACCACACAAGCATCATATTTCATTTATTGTACTGAAGATTGAAGATGGAATACCAGTGGAAACACCCAGAATGTTTGGCAGGTAAATGGGGGATTCTTCGTCTTAAGAATGCAACAATCATATTTTTAAATGACTTGAGAGGAATTTATCCACTGCATAAATAAATTATTTCCTCAAAGATATTCAAATCATATTTCTAATTCTTATCAGCAAGATCATCTACTCCTGTCTCCAGAATCTCTTCATTGGCTTAGTGGTAAATTTATTTTATTAGATAATTTTTCTCTATCTAGTTAAAGGCACATTTCAGGGAGGGAGGAAATGGTGCAAGATCTCCTTCAGCTCCTGCACCATCCTACACGCATCCCCCAGCAACAAGAGCTTGGATACCAGAGACTGAGAGAAAGTCAATAACTGACAGCAAGGAAAGAATTCGAGGCATTGATCATCTCAGACTTGGGAGTTGAGATAAAGCCACAGAATTCAACACCACATTAACTCTGCTTGTGCTGGAAGGGAGAAATATTTTTTAATGGGCTCAGATTAGAAATATGGGAGCGATTTTAAGGCAATTGAATTTAACCCATTGTTTCTTGGCACTATTGACACTTTGGACCAGATAATTTCTGTTGAGGGCAGTGGAGGGGGGGCGGTGGCAGAGGGTGTTGTCCTGGGCACTGGAGAATGCTTAGCAGAATCTCTTGCCTCTACTCACTAGATGCCAGTAGCAACCCCCAGCTGTGGACAAGCAAAAATGTCTCCAGACACTGGCAAATGTCCCAAGGGGCTAAATGGACCCCTTGTTGAGAACCACTGCTCTAACCTATCACACACAAATAAAAATGCTTCTAGCTCCATTATAGAAAGCTACCTTTTCAAATGCTTTAACAATGACAAAATGTAGAATAGTATCAAATTAATATTTAGGCAAATGATGTTGCTCCAAAGAGATTATCCTAAAGAGATCATCTGTAAGCCCCACCAAAGGAATGTGAAACAGACTTTGACAACCTCAGCCAGAGGTCTATTTTGGATGAGAAGTGGAGGCAGTTTGCCATGCGGTAAGCTTCTCCGTTCTTGATATTTCTGGAGGGCATGTGCTTGCTTGCTCTACAGCCAAATCAGAAGCATTCAACACAATGATTTATGTTTTAAACAAAAAGCGATAGTCTAAGGAATGTTTTTCCTGACAAAGCAGGCTATAAAAACCCTGCTGTTCAAATGAGAGAACTGATCTACCATGTCAGTGACTCAGCCCTCCTTCAATCCAGTTCACCTGAAATCAGCAAAACCAGACAAAAGGCCAAATTAATGTTAATTCAATAGAAAAAGCATCTTTTTACAACATAATCTTTTTATAACCTCCCCGGGTCTTCATTTCCTCACCTCTGAAATCAAGTAATAAGATCTGTCTAACAGATTTATGAAAATTGATACATTACATACAAAGGCAATAGCTGACACATGATATGTATTCAAAAGTGTTTAAATACCAATTCGAATATATTTTCTCAGTCAGTTTCTCTGATATCATATGAGAACTAAGACTAGAATTTGTTTTCACCTCCTGTTGCCTACTGAACAATCAAAGGGTTAAGAAAAACTAAAAGAATTAGGACACTAATCATTAACTAATGTATTTAGTTACTTTTGTGTTTCAAGAAAACACAAAAGACATCAGACAAAAGTTTCATATAAAGTAACCTTCTGATCCTAACTTCTTAAAATTTAACAAGCATTGATCTCTAAGTAAGTGATTGGCCTTTTTTTCCTACTGATATTTCATTCCAAAAATCATTTGGCACACAGGATGTGTGTTGTTGTAAAGAATGGCAATTTTAAATATTCAAAATCACAGCATTCCCTTTCACAAAGTATTAACACTTATCAAATGTATGAAATATAAATCAAAACCAAATCTAGTAAGGAATATCTATATGTGTATAACTGAATCATTTTTCTGTACAGTAGAAATTAACACAACATTGTAAATCAACTATACTTCAATTTAAAAATAAATTGAAAAAACCAAGCCTAGGAGAACCAACTCAATGCATCAAATAAAAGAGAGCATCAAATAAAAGTAATCACTATAAATGGCTACTTTTTCAGGCTGCACCAGGCACCAAGCCAAGCCCTCTACATAAATCTTTGATGTTCTACGACGTATCATGTTGTGATCTTATCCCCCATGGCAATTTTTATTATTCCCATGTTACAGATGAGGAAACCGAAACTGAAAGTATCTGAGTAACTTGCTCAAGGTCACACTCCTTAATGGAGCCAGGATTGAAACCCAGGCACTCTAGCTGGGCCTCTATCCATCAGGAATTATGCCTCAATACCAATGGGTAATGGCTATGAAGAGAGTGTGGGTTTCTCTTGCCGCCATGTTACCATGGAAGCAATGACTTAAACCAGTCCTATTAAAACACATGACCACCTGAAGATCATGCTGATTTCAGTGCCTCACAAATTAGTCTCAGACTGTTCCCAGGTAATGAAAATACAAATCATGAAAACTGGCTTCCCCATTCATAAGCCTGTCTTTCCCATAGATAAGTCACCTAGCAGAAAAATCAAGACAGAGTCCTCATAAAACAACTATACTCCAATAAAAATTAATTTTAAAAAAAGAATATCCGTGAAAAAAAAGAGTCCTCGTTCTAAAAGATTCTTCTCCATCAGAGACTTCTAAGTAAGTCTATTTCTTGAGTAGATTTTGGAAGTCCACGGACACTTTATCAATATATGCAGATATTTTGCATGCATCAGAGCCCAGAATTTTTGGAACAAAAAATTTAAGAAGCGCTGTGCTAAACCAAAAGAAGTACATGGATCAGAAGCCTATTAAGAAACTTTTAGTGCTGAGATCCGATAGGATCTGATTTTAAGATGGCATAATATCTATAGCCAACTCCTAAAGTAGTAGCAACAACCAATAAATATCAATATGTCAATATGTCATATTCATGAGTGGTCAAACCCAAGGGACTCATGTGCCTCAAATCTGAAGATTCAATCCAGACTTCTGGACTTCCCTGGTGGCGCAGTGGTTAAGAATCCACCTGCTAATGCAGGGGACACGGGTGGAAGATCCCACATGCCGCAGCACAACTAAGCCCATGTGCCACAACTACTGAGCCCAAAGCCCGTGCGCCTAGAGCCCGTGCTCCGCAGCAAGACAAGCCACAGTAATGAGAAGCCTGCACACCACAACGAAACTAGAGAAAACCCACGTGCAGCAACAAAGACCCAACGCGGCCAAAAATAAATAAATAACTAAATTTATTTTTAAAAAATGAAATCCAGACTTTTGTCAAAGCACCTACTCGACAACTAGCAGGCGCCACGATGGGCACAAAAGGTTCAAACATAAATTAAAATTTCTGCCTTCATAGTTTAATATGGAAGATTTTTTGAAAATAAGTATCAATGGTAAAATAACACTGAAGGGTTAATGTTGCTATAAAGGTACGTGAAACATTATAAGGGATCAGAACAGGGTAGAATGATTAATTCTTTGTGTCAGGAAAACATGAAGAGTTACAGAAAAGACATGGTGTTTGAGCAGAGTCTTACAGGTGAAGAGGAGCTTGTCATACAACAGAGTTAGTTGACAGTACAGTGGTTATGTCTGAGAGGGGACAAACTGTCCTACATTCCTAGAAACATACAGAAAGGAGAGACCAGAGACAGGGTTTGGTATGTGGGCTGAGGTAAAGATACAATAACCCAATTCAAATATTTCTGGAAATACTCTACCGATGATAATGAGAAGCTTTGGAGAATATACCTGGAAATGAAGATGATATATCTGTGTGAGAATGAACACTCTGAATGCAGAGGATGTACTTAATTGGAGACAGGAGAATCTGGGGACAGAATGATCAACTAGGATGCCCTGTTACCATAATTCAGGAGAGAGATGAGCCTCAGGGCACATCAGATAAACAATTGGGGGTGCTGGGAGTTGCAGGATGAAAGGGATCAGGGAGAAAAGGGGGTACCCTCCAAGGATAACTGCATGCTAACTGACCCAATGAGAAGTGCCAGAAATAGCTCCCTACTTCAGAAGTATACATGGCCCTTATTGTATATCTTGCTTAAAATGGGTACACATCTATATTAATTCCAAGAAAAGACTTAGGTGTAACATCGGAGAAAAGCTCTACGACTCGGGAACATGGATGATCCACCAGGCACCATGCTGGACACTGCACACATTGTCTCAAAGACTGTATGTCAGGAGCTCACCCATATCCTGACCCACTGGAGGGGCCAGACGTCTACCTCTTGCATGGATCAGCCTTAGCAATCCACCCAGAATGGCTCATTTCTCTCCATTTCTCTTGCCCAGCAACAAAACGAATCACTTTTTTTATGACATCAGCCCTACAAATCAATTCAATGAATTAAAACGGGCCCTGCTAGACCAGAACACAAGCCAAGGTGTCAGATCTTCTTTTCTCTCACTGGCTCTCATGGATCAAAACTGCTCCAGGGTATCTGAAGAGAACAGCTCAGGCTCCTCCTGCCCAGCTTGAACAAGGCCCGACCACCACCCTTATGGACAGCTGAGATGCTCCTGAAATGTCAGAAGCAGCCCTGCCAGCCTCCCAGCCTCCGCCATGTTCTGTGTGATGGGTATTGATTTCAGACACTGTTTCAGAGCAAAATTGAAAGCGTGTGCCTTTGCAGCTTGTCAAGAACTCAGGCCCGACTTTCACAAGGGACTTTGCACCAGCAGCCTTGTGCCTGGTGCCTGGGAAAGTGGAGCCAGGCCCTCCGAGGCCTGTTTCCTCACTCTCTGAGATTCGATCAATGACTCACCAGTCAACATTTGCATTCTTTTAACAAGTGTACATAAAGTCCTCCAACTAGGAGAAAAGGGAGGGGAAAACAGAAGACCTTCAGTCATTGGTGTGGACAAGATTCAAGCAGAATAAAAAATGTCAACATGCTCAGATGCCTCTATCTTTTGTACTTTTGGGGGTCTGCTGTTCTTTTGAGCAAGTCCGTATTTATTCAACAGACATTTATTACACGTTATAGTAGATTTTGGGGTGGGGAGAAGGAAATCAATAAGGAAGTCCCTGCCTCAAAGAAACCCGCAATCTAGGAAGGAAACAGATATGGATACAAATGCTACAAGGAAGGAAATCAAAGTGGGTGAGGAAATAAGAAATCGGAGATGGATCTGAGCTGCATTGATGCTGGGGTAAGTAAGGATTTTCAGCCTTGTCCCAGATGGATTATTAAAAAGAGAGAATATTAGGATTAAAAGTGAAACTGTTGTTGTCTGCTGTTTAGTTGCTGGTGAAATGTTAATATCAATAAAAGCCTTGAATGTGACCTCCACATCAGACAGATCATCTAGCTGAATATTCTCCCCACATTTTACTTATTTTTTTACTTGTCAATCATTTATTCATTCAACAGATATTGATTAAGCACCGTGTAACTAATAAAAACAATAAACATGTTCATGATTAGTTGTACACACATAAAACTTCTGTAAACAGTTATAAAGCATGACCTAAACTTAAATTGAATTGTTAAAAATCTGTAATAAAAGGCATTAAATTTTTTGTCATCCTGAAGCATTCGACCATGACTATGGACTTGGCACATGGCAGGTGCTCAAAAATCTTTGTCCTGTGAGAAGAGGTACACCTAATTTCCTTAGGTAGCTAATAGCATCATTCCCGGTTTCTCCTCACAATTTAAATCCAAATGACACTAGAGTGGTCATATTAATCTGAGTTTCAAGTGTTTGAATCCTACATTTTGACTATAAAGTACAGTCTTGCAAACCATCTTTTTATAGAAAGCTGCAGAATGTTGAGAATAAATTAACCTAGGAACGTGGGCCCTGAGCAATGAAACAGTCTGATATTGAAAGTAACCTTGAGGTTTCTCTCTTCAACCTCAGAGAACCACAGGAAGAGAAAGCAAAAATAATGGTGGAAATAAAGTAAGATAGGTGTTTAAAATGGTCTAAAATGCTATCTATTTTTAATGATCTCGGATGCTAGAAACCCAAGGAAGGAAAGTCAAATTTGAAAATAACCAGTGAGCCTTTACTTGGTATTCAATACCATATTTCACAAACTTTCTAAACTTCCTTGTATCATCTTTTGCAGTATATCATAAGGGCATTAGCGTCCCCAATGCTTAGGAATTAAACAGGAACAGAGAGAAGAAATTCATAGGGGCAGGCTTGTAATAAAAGATCACCAAACGTAAACTAAAGGAAGCCAGAGGTCAACCTACATAATTGCAGGAGAATCTCAGACCACTTGTTCTTACATCTATTTCATTCAATCAACAAAACTTTACTTAACCCCTAATATTTGCCAGGTACTGAGCTGGGTAGATTGTCACCCAGAAGCTTGTCATCCAGTAGATCATGCTAGAAATGTCTATTGATCTAAAATTATGAATAAACCATCTCATCTTTTTTCATAAGTTAAAAGTGCGTCATCATTCTACATTCTATTTCTCTCTCATTTATTCATTCAGCCAGTCAGTTGCTTATCCGACAAAGATTTAAGCATTTAATCTGTACCAGATATTTTCCTAGGTTCAAGGGATACCCAAATTAATAGAATACGGTACCTGCCCATAAAGAGGCAAGGATTTCTAGTAATTCTGGTTAAATGTGATCGGGACAATAATTATTACATAAACAAAATGCTATAGAAGGTACCAGCAAGAGGTGGGGAGGGTGAAGAGGGATTTTTAAAGTTTTAAGGAAAAAAGGGAGGTGGCATTTGATTTGGGTTCCCCAATATGTGTAGGAGCTTTCCAAGCAAAGGCGATGGAGGAAGGGCATTCCTGATTGAGATCAGGACATGCAAAGAGGCAGAGGAAGAAGAGTGTGTGGACAGTAAGGCCAGGAGAGCTGGACGGCCACATGCTTGGGGCTGACGGCTCCACACTGCAGAGTCAGGCACAAGCAGGGAGACCTTGGGTGCTCGGCAAGGAATTTGGACTTAATTCCGTCACGACCGGGGGGTGCTTTCAGATACCTACACCCTAACTTCATCAAGCAAGGCTTAGAAAATTTAAACCCAAGAGCAAGTCTATCAACACACAAAGAGCTATTTCGTTTTGCTTAGAGAATAAAACACGACAGTCCTCCTGGCTTGGCTAAATTTTGAGTGGATATTGAAATATTTAGCCTATAGAGAAAGGGGAGATCACTATTAGGCCATATTTAAGGTTCGTTTGTCATTCCTCCATGCCTTTATTCAACTGCTTCACATCAGTCCCTGCAGGATGCCAAGCACGGTATTAGACCCTTTGACTCTAAATAATAATGAAAATAGGGAATTTCCTGGCTGTCCAGCGGTTAGGACTCAGCACTTTCACTACCGATCCCCTGGGTCCGATCCCTGGTGAGGGAACTAAGATCCTGCAAGCTGCATAGCGTGGCCAAAAAATAAATTAATAAAAATAATAATAATGAAAATAGACATATAAGGGTTTAATAGTGGAGTTGGCCAAACAATATAAGTGCAGGGCATCAGAGAAAGCCCATAGCAGGGACCCTTGACCTGGCCTGGGGTGGAGGGGTCCATACCTTAGAATTGAAATGCCATAGAGAATTGCCCTGTGGTATTTCACTGGGAAAGCCCACTGGATGATGTCCAAGCAAACCTAATAGTTGACACTCCACCAGCAGGTCCCGACGCCTGGAGTTGCTGCGCCTCCCTTGAATGTGCTTTTCTGTCTGAATACACATGGACAGGAAGGGAAGCAAATCCTTCTGCAGATGACAGAACTAATTCCCAGGTCCCCATCTTCTCTGTCAGTCTAGAGCGACCCCCTGAATCTTGTTCATAAAACCAGGATGAAAAAGGAAAACAAATGCATTTCATTGAAAAGAAATCGCAAGGCTGTGACTGACTCCATCACTTCCGTCAGTAGATGGGAAATTCAAGCGCAATGTCTGTATATAACTACCCACCATGTCTTGAATACAAAATTACTGATTTAACAGGTGACACTTTCCACACACAAATATTGTAATAATATAAAAGGATAGTTGGACAATAGATTCCATAAATTGAAGAGATGCGTAGTAAAGATTTTTTTTGCTGCTATTTTATTTTATGCATTGTGATGACATACACACTACAAATTTATAATCACTTCGAAAATAGGATTTATATATTGGATTTCTTTTCATCTGATCACAAAATCTCTGCCACTTTCAGATTGCCCCCTTCGCAGCTTCCGGAAGACCCAGAAGGAACATCGGACTAGGCGTCAAGAAAAGCAGGTTTCTCAGGCTCTGTCACAAACTACTTTTTGTAGGCAAAGTTGTTTCATCCCTGCTCAATGTCCTCATCTATACCATGTGAACAGTGGCACCTACCGCACTGAATTCCCAGCCTGCTTGGAAAAGCCCTGGATTTAGAGTTAAGAGGTTAAAGTTGGAGTCTGGTCTTGTGCTGACTGGCAAATTACTTTGGGTAAATCACATACACTCACCAAGTTAATTCACCTGCAAAGGGGCCCTAATTCCACCTGCCTTATAAATTTGTCCTGAATCAAGTAAGCCAAAGTGTTTTACAAACCACAACCACTTATGGTAGCATAAGGCATGATTAATTAGAATCAAAGAAGATCACAAAGAAGATAGAGCTTAAAACTCTAGTGCTTTGAGGAACACACAGTACGTGTGACATTGAATTTCTTATGCAGTCAGCCATGCTGTGTGCATTTTCCACAATCCAACTTTAAGCTCTAGGACATTTTAGGGCTACCTCCTTTTATCATGAGCTGGGGAAAGACTGGGGGGTCCCAAGCGGCAGGAATCCCCAGGCAGCCCAGGTTGCTCTCCTCTGTGAATATCCTAGGAAGAACGAATAACGCTAAGTCAGTGACTGAGGAGTGATGACCTGATGCTACTCCCAAACTGGGGAAAATTGGGATGAAAGAATGAGGAGCTCCTTTCTGCCCCCAAATTCTAAGGTTTAATAGTAAAAGGGGCTGTAAAAGGGGCCTCCTGTAAATCTCCACCTAGGTATGGTCAAACCAGTTCAATGCTCAGACCAAGATTTGTTCAACAAGAACCAGGTGGACCCTTTCTAGGCGAATGACACGAGATTGAACTTCGGAGTGGCTTTTGAAAGTCTCAGTTCCTAAATCCAAGTTCATCTACTTCACCACCTCCCTCAATCTGTCAGACATTCTAGAAGCACTCAGCCTTCTCCAAGCTGACCCACTGTTGCACAGCACAGCTGGCCAAACAGAGAGAGAGAGAATATGCCGTCCAAATATCCCCAGGGGTCTGCAGCACGCCGCTTGTCTTGACCAGGAGCAGTAGAAATAGCACTGGCACCTTCCCGCTTTGGCCTTGGTTTGGAGTGTGTGCTGGTGTCCGCTGCACCCCGTGCCAAACCAGAGCACAGGGACACGGGCGTGAATTGTGCAGCCTGAATTCCCCAGGGTAATTTTTATAGCTCAGCTATAGTAGTTACTTTTTTTTTAAAGGTCAAGATTCACATGTTTATTTTGACTTGTGTTTCTTGGCCTAATCCAGATTGGGGGCGAGAAAAGAAAAGAAAGAAAGAAATTGACACAAATAGATTAATAGTTTGCAAGTGAAATCTACAGCTCATTTTGGGACCTGTCGTGTAAGAAACTTGCTTTATTTTATTGAAAAGGGCAAGAAAGAGTGACATTTCTGTTTAGCTCAGGGAGCCCAAAGAGCCAAAGACCAAGTCCCAGAGAGGAACATCTGGTTGGCAAACACAAAGGAACGTAACACCTGCAAACTGGCCGTGTTGTGTTTACTCTGGGACTGGTTGTCCATTACCCTCTGAAAATACGTTTCAGGGCTGGAAATGGACTGTTTGTGCCAAGAAAGTCTGGGGCGATAACGCAGCCTGTTCACCTTGGAATTCTCCCCGTCCCAGCATGGGCGGGCCCTGCTGAGCCAAGAGAGATTTGTAGTATTTTTCCACCTAGCACCTCTTTGCAGAAACCTCTACAAGTTTGGAGCTGGAGACCAGAGAAGGGGCGTCGGGGACTGAGAGCATGGAGAATGATTGCTGGGCTTCGGGATGTGGTTATGCTATTATTTATTCCTCTGCGATGATTTTCTGGCAAGGCTTTGCATGTCTTAGCCTCTGGACAGAGCTGCAGATATCAAAAACAACACCAAAACAAACTGTTTTAACACCCACACTTACAGGAAACTTTACCCCAGGGGCTCCAAGTGCTTCTAACAGAACAAGAAGGCCTGCTGTGTGCAGCTCTGTCCTTGGCAGCCGTGGTTGTCAGCCCTGAGCACAATTTATTGTGTCTTCTTTGAATCACTTTTGGTCTAGAATGAAGCAACCGCCGGAGAGACCTCACTCAAAGCAGCTAATGGTGCCCACGGCAGGAGAGTTCCCACCAAAAGGCAAAGCCCCTTCACTGCTGGGAGCCCCCAAACCCAGCAGCGGCACCCCCTGTTACCATCCTGAGTCAAAATTGCAGCTGGAGTCTGATGGGTACAGTAAACGCCATTGGCTTGGGGACAGTTTGAAGCCTAGAATGAAGAGACATCGGAAGACATGTGTGGAAGAACAGCAGAACTCACATTTATATGAGTCTCAGCTTAAGCCCCCCTAGACAATTAGCTCTTTGCATGCCTTTTCTCATATAATTCCAGAAAACGATTCTATTCTTATTTCATAAGCTAGAGAAAGAGGCTTAGAAAGTTTAAGCAATTCTCCCAGGGTCATGTTATTCAGTCAATTGGAAGCACTGGGGTTTCAACCCAGGCCTACCTGGCCTTTTTTTCCACTGTCTCATGTGGTCTGCAGAAGGTTGACATGCACTGATAGTCCTTTTGCCTCCAAATGTATTCCAAAAAGACCCAGTGCGGTTGCTGGGATGTTTGTCTGCTTCTAATGTCTGAATCTGGTCTCCATTCCTTCCCTCAAGCTTCCTTGTCTCAGTCTGAGAACAGGAGGAAGGTTAAGGGATAATGGAAGTCCATGCTTCTTTCACACAAGAATTGTAGTGCATGATGATATATGTTTGCTGTATTGTTTAAGGATGTTCGATTCGACTCTGTAAACTAGGAAAAACAGACCAATGAGAAATAGAGGAAATTAAGAGATGTAAGTGGCTGGTGAGACACATTAAACAGAGATAACGTAAGTTGCACACAAGCACTGGTGGTAGGTGGGAAAGACGAAATATTCAGAGTTACACTAAGACACTAAGGTACTCAGAATTCACCAGGCCTGAAGTCGGCCATTCATTGGGAACACCTATTTTGGCTCCACCGATTTTCTGCCTACAGCACACAGGTAAAAGCCAGCAGGCCAACTGGCAAGCTACAGCTGTGACCAAGCAAACCTGTCTGTTTGTCTTGTAAAAGCAAGTCTGTGTTTGCCTCAAGCCCCTTCCATACGCCCTTGTTCATTATGAATTCTGGTCCACCTCATAACCCCAGCAGGGAAGGCCGGTGTGTCAGAGAAACAGACACAGACAGAGACACAGAGACACTATAGGCATTGCCTAATACAGGATGCAAGGAGTATGGTCCTTTTACCCTGTTTGTACCCACCTTTGGTGTGTCAATCATCCGTCTCTTCCCCCTTGCTTCTCACTGTGTGTTTATTAAACCGCATGATTCAGACCTCTTAATCTGGCACTTGAGTCTTTGTGTTCCTGACCACTGCGGTAGGTGACATGGTAATACACTTGGAGGGTCCATTGCATCAAGGTGATTTCCCACTTAACACATGACCTCCAAGAGTCAACTTATCTTTAGCATTTTGTAGTTCTTACTCTTCAAAACATAGGAAATCCTGGTGGAATAATTCAATGGCAAAGAAAAGCAAGTAAACCCAGGAAGATTAATGTGATTTTTTTTTTAAAAAGACAATACTTATGAATTACTTCCTGAATGTAATCATACCATTGGAATTTGTATTCATTTATTTAAAAATCCATTCTGTGTTCTTTGGACTCAGCCTGTTCAGTAGGCACTCTTACTGAAAGTCCTTTCACCCTTGTGGAAGCTATGTGAATATTATACTGACTTTGTAAGGTTCTCACAACAGATGTGAGTCTTCCTATTTTACAAATGAATAAACTGTGCTCAAGCTGGTAGAGAGAATTGCTTAAGGCTAGATTGCTACCAAAAACTGAGTCCAGACCTAGAATCCTAAATAAATATTCTATTATACCACGTATACATTGAAACAAATATAGATTCCTGTCCACATGTGAATTGAAAGATAGGGAAGGAAAGAGAGGGAAGAAACAGAAATAAGGTGGATGGTAATGAATGACTTAATATTTTTATTTTACATATATGGTATATATAGTACCCTTTATTGAAGGCCTATTGTGTACCCAGTAATATTATATGTGTCTTATCCACACTATCTCTTTTCCTTGAAGTGCTAGGAGATGTTATCATTCTCAGTTCATAATTAATGAAAGGGAGATTTAGAGATGTTCCTTCTATAACATGCCTAATCACAAGTAGAAAACCCAGATTTCTGACGCAGGTCAGCTGACCCTAAGTCTTGCTTTCTGAGATGCAATAATTATAATGATCATCATTGCCAATTGCGAATCCATAAACTTTTTCAGTATTTTCTATGTGCTGGGCAGTGTTAAGCATTCTACTTGAACCATCTCCATTTTCCTCAGAGAGTGTCATTAACAAAATGTCTCTTTCCCAAAAGAATGGAAAGTTTACATGTTAAACTATAAATGCAGGGCTTTAGACTTTAAAATATGCAATGGAGAATGCTCAAAATACCCTACCAAGATGGGGATTGTCTTTAATCTTTGACGTTGCCTTCTAATCACTTCCAAAAGGAGGATAAAAAGAGGAGACTATAAACCCAGTGGTCAGGACTTGTCTTGGGAGAATTAATTGGGGAAAAGGGTACGAATGATCAAGAGGACCAAATGCAACCTGTGCACCTTATTTGGATTCAGATCCTAACAAACTAAACATAAAAAGACATTGAATAGGGACTGGGTATTAAATAACATTAACAAAGTATTTGGATTGTGTTTTGTAAGGTATGATAATGTTCCTGTGAATATATAATAATATATAATAAAATATCCTTATTTTTGTAAGGCATATATCCATTCTACTTTTATGTGTATTCCAATTTTTTTGTAATAAAAGGAAAATAATTTGTCGGTGGTTGAGGGGTTTAGAGAGGAGGGAGTGAGAGAAGAGAGAACAGAATGAAGAGATCTGGAGGGAAAATGTTGGGGGCACCTAGAAAGGCAGGGAAAAGGATGAAAACAAGAAATAAACTCCCTGGGGTGAAGAGGCTTAGTCTGGAGTGGAGTCAGGGAATGGGAATGGGGTAAGTAAAGCTTCAGCCCTGTGAATCCAAGGATCCACATAAGCAGCGATACTAACCAAAAAAATAAAGAGGACAAATTAGAGCCCAAATAAGAATGAGTCAAGGAATGGAAGACTAATTGAACATCTAGCATGCAAGTCACTGTGTGTGCATGTGATATTGTGATTTATAAGAAATATATATTTGGTCTTCATCCCCATTTCTGGCACCAAGCTCCTAAAACCCTTGGAATTTATGTTAATGAGGTGACTTTTGAAAAGCCTTTAGGTAGCCTAAGGATGGGAGCTGGTTGCCAGGGGAAACTTAGAGGATTGGAACTTTCAGCCTCACCCCCCAACTTGGGGTTGGAGGAGGAGCTGGAGATTGAGGTCAATCACCAAGGGCCAATGATTTAATCAACCATGATTTGTAATGAAGGTATCTCTAAACCCCAAAAGGATGGACTTTTTAGAGCTTCCGGGTTGGTTAAACACACTGAGGTGCCTGGGAGAACGGTGCTCTCGGAAAGAACACGGAAGCTCCAGGCCCTTTCTCCATACCTTGTCTTATGCATCTCTTCCATCTGGTTGTTCCTGAGTTATATCCTTTTACAATAAACTGGCAATCTAGGAAGTAAGATGTTTCTCTGAGTTCTGTTAGATGCCATAGTAAATTAATCAAACCCAAGGAAGAGGCCATGGAAACCTCCAATGTACAGCTGGTTGGTCAGAAGCCCAGATGATAACCTAGGTTTGCAATTGGCATCTGACGTGGGGGGCAGTCTTGTACGACTGAGCCCTTAATCTGTGGGATCTGATGCTACCTCTGAGTAGATAGTGTCAGAATTGAGTTGAATCGTAGGACACCCAGCCAGTGTTGGAGAATTGCTTGGTGGTTTGGAAAAAAAAAAAAACAGACATCATCATGCATCACCTCACTACACTTCTTCATCATGGACCCGAATGACAGATGAGAACACTGAGGTGCAGGGAGCTGAAGACCTTTGCCTGAGGTTCCATGAGTCACAGAGGGTTGTTGATGGGTAAGGAGGAGAGTGGAGAAGCCTACTGGGCAAGGATCCAATGGAACTTCCATGAAAGCAACACCAAGTTTTTGCATCAATCTTCATTTGAAAATAGGGTTCTGTAGCTTAAAAAGACACAAAAATCCAAAACGGAGAGAATTAAAGCTGAATGTATTAGCTTGAAAAACTTAACCCAAACATTAATGTAAACATAAAGGACAGTCACAGATGAGAATGCCCAAAAGGTGACTTTCAAATTGTCCAAACTTGTGTCAGATTCAACCTCACTGCAATTATCCCAAAGATTTCACCCACAACTGCATGCAATTTGTACCCAGAAATTCCCTCACATTATAGTAGTTTGGGTATGAACTTGAAATTGCTCGGGGAGGGGTGGTGGTTGGGGAGGAGGCAAGAAGAAGGGGGCAAGAAGAGAAAAGGTAACTTAATTGGGCAAAGCTGAGGCCCTGCAGTGAGTTCTCTGAAGAAGATGCCAAACCAAACGGCTGCTGCACTAGAACAGCCATCATATGCAAAATGGCCTTTTAATGGGGTGCAGGGGGTATTTCCCAGCCTTGTCTTCTCCACTAGGGAAATGATTCATACACATTCCTTGAGCCAGATGCAGAGTTCTGCACTGAGGCTCCTCCTGTAAGTTTTCAGTGAATGTGATCAGCATCCCATCTGCTACAAAGCTACAAAGTTCCCAGAAACTGTGCAATTAAATAATAATAATAAGGTTGGGTTCATGTTTGGCTGAACCCTTTGCTCACTGTGTGGCCTTGGGCCAGTCAGATGACCTGCTTGTGTCCTGATAGTCAAACCAGCCGGAAAATTGAGTAAGAGACAACAGCCTCCCTGCAAAACAGATGCTACAGCTGAGTTGCACACTTTTTTTCTTAGTAAATAAATTGGGGGTCAAGGAAAGGAGGGATTGGTGAGTTGTTTTGAATATTCAGGAGCAGCTCCAAGCTGAGGAACAGATTAGAACCTCCTTCCAGAATGATCACCAGGTCTCCTATAGTCATCCTGGTCTCCCACCTCTGCAAACACTGTTGGATCCCAGGTGGCCTCCCTTTAGACAACTTAACCCTTGACACAAAGGTCCTCAGGGATCATATTTGTTAAAATATCAACTCATTGAAGCTGTCCTGGTGCCTAGTGAAGATTGCAAGCTCCCTTCTCCCGGCACTCCCTGTTTTCCTCCCATGTTTATTTTGGCCAGCACCTTCCTTGTTACCTAGCATCTAATGTGATGACTTATTTATGTTTTCTACCCCCGACTAGAATGTAAGCTCCTCCAGGGAAGCAACTTTAGTCCATTTCATTCACTGCTGTGTCCCCAGTGCCAGAGACAGTCCCAATAACTCGCCCATTTTCTCTGGGCTGGAAAGCTGGGAAGATTGTCACAGTTAAGGGAAGCTGCTAGTATGCTTATTAAACAATTGGTCTAGTCAATCTTTAAGGAAGTAGAGTGCATCCCATCAGATGTTCTCAGTGTGATGGGGTGAGATTACAGGACAAATGCTCCTGACATCATAGTAACAGATTCACCGGAGGTGCGATTGCTCAGACCCCCGGTTTCTGGGACCAGAAACTGCACTCTTTCAGCTTTGTTCCTGCCTCCCTGTCTCCAGGCTCACCATGCTCCAACCCACCTCCAACCTCCTACCAGCAGGATCCAAGTCCGACCCTATGGTCCCCCGCAGAGCTGCTCATTGCCAGCATGATAAACTCCAGACCATGTTAGGGTCTTCTTGATCTGTGCTCGATCCACCTTTCCTGCCCTCCCTCCCACCTCCATCATACCTTATCTGCCGACCACACTCTCCCCACCTCTACCCCTTGCAGTTGGCTGGACGCGCCATGCTCTCCATGTCTTCAAACATTTTTCTCTGCTCTTCCCTGCCTGAAACTCCTTTCTCAACTGGCCGACAACTGCTGGCTTACCCCATCGTGCTCCAATACCAGCTCCTGCCTGAATCCTTCCCTGTTGATTGGTCCCCACCCACCCCCCGCAGAGGTCCCTCTTGCCTCTTAGGAGAACCACTGTGATACTGTGCTACACTGCATTAGGACCACTTGGATGTTTCTCTTCCCTAATAAACAGCTGTGGTCCCAGGACAAAAATAGAGTCTTATTTATCTCCATGCCTAGCTCAGGGCTGGGCATATGTGCTGGCACTCTGCAACTAGCAAATGAATAAAAAATAAAATCAGGGTTTTTTTCTCAGGTTTAACAGTTCCCTGGTTTCCTTCACCTTTATAGATCATTTTAATATTTCAAATAGGTAATGAAAACCTGATCAAATGCTGAAAAATAGCTCTTCTGTCAGAGGTTCCATCCTGTGTGACAGTCTGTGATTCCCAGACAGTTAAGATTAGGAGTGTGAAAAGATAAACCAGGGCAACTAAAAAGTTTGAGTTTATTTGAGCAAAAATGGATTTCAGTCGGGCAACACCAAACCAGAAGTGGTTAGGAGCACTCCCGGGACAGAAGCTAGAGAAAAGGCTCAGAGAGAGAAAGTACGGAAACAAAGGAAGGAAGTAATTTGATTGGCTATAGCTTGAATCCTAGTTGGCTGCTTGTGATCGATTGTCCTTAGTGTTTGATCTGTTTCATCTTGTAAACCTGAGGCATTTACAGGCTTAGATTTGAGCTTGCTTACGTAGGCTGCCATGGGATTAGAGACGCCTCAGTCTAATCGTTCCTGTGCCGGCTACAAATTGGCACTTGCCATCTGCTTCTGCAAGGACTAAGTCACAAACTGCTGCAGCCACTGACCTTCAACACCCCCTGAAAGGAGTTCAAGATGGAGAGCAGGAATGAGGCCCTCTGTGCTCCGGGAAAAAACTGGCAGAACAGGGCTTTAGATAGTTAGATATTTTCAGGAGAAGATTTTCTGAGCCCAGGTCTTGCATCACCTCATATCTAGAAAAGCACTGAAATCCTTCATGGTGATGTCTGCTCCTCATGACTAGCAGCAAGCCTCTGCCAAAATGTGTGCTCGACTGCAGGTACCCCCCTTCACTGAAATCATGTATAACACTGACCAGCCTCCCTACCTCTTTGGAGCAGTTTCTAGGGCTCTCTGAGATGCTGTCTCCCGGGCTATAATCCTCATTTTGCCCCAAATAAAACTTAACTCACAGCTCTCGCGTTGTGCATTTTTTTCAGTCGACACTTGTTTAATTAATTTAACAGAGGTCTGAGTTTCTTTAGCTTAAAGGGCTGAATCAAGCAGGTGCTTACAACCAAGGTGTACTGCTGGAAAGCTCAAGTGTATAGGTAGAAGAGGAGGGCGGGCAAAGGTGTATAGTGGAAGAGAGAGAAGGAAACTGACCGAGTACAACAGCCCAGGGGAAATCAAGGGCCTGAGTTGGGTGTCATTCAGCCCCTCCCAGCTTCATACCTTTGCAAAGTTCCTGATAGCTATTGGCCCTCTTGGTGGCTTCTGAAGATTTTCCCAGCAACCCCCAGAAGGATAAAAAAGAGCCCTGTCTGAGAGCAGGAGAAACCTGAGAGAAGTTGCAATAATTATGTTCCACCTGCATTGAGAATTGGCCCCTCTGGGCTCTCACAGAACACGATGTAATGCTGAGCCATGAACTTTTCTTGAATCTTTCAAGTATCTACGAGATTCTCGAAGACTCTATTTTCACACCTCAAAGTATACTTATTGCAACATAATTTTAAGAGCTGGTTTTTGTTTCCAGACAAATAGATACTGAGGGGAAATATACTTTCAAAAATTAATTTTTTTCAAGGTGGGTGGCAAGAACAATCTAAAAACAAAATTTGCCTTTTAAATTGAAACATGCCCAAGAAGTACTTGCTTTTCCGCCAGTCTTGGGGCTCACTCATTTCCTTCTCACTGCCAGGGAAGAATCAGTCATAGAAACACAGACATTGCTATTCAAAGCCCATCCTTTCCTCTTAGAACTTACTTTTGACAGGAGACCATGCAAGTTTCTGACTGGGGGAAGCTGACAGTGGCAGAAAGTGGATTCAGAAGAGCACTAGTTGACTCAAAGACTTAGGTTGGGGACCTTTGTCTTGTCAGCCTGCCAAACCTTCCCCATTCCTTGCCCTCACTATCTCCTCCCAAACCTGCTGCCACTCAAATTATTAAACCATTGTCTTTTCCTGCCACTACTTTCACCCTGTGTGGCTCAAGTCTAAGCTTGCTTCTTAAACAATGGGTCCAAGTGCCATGTGGGCAGGGACTGTGCTTTTTAGTCAACCATGCATTGGCCCCAGCTCCCAGCCAGCACCTGGAGCAGAGCAGGCATTCAAGAAGTGTTTGCTGAAAAACAAAAGCTAGGCTCTATGGTTTTCTTTGTGATTCCTGATCCCACTGGTATATTTTCAGGCCAAGAAGAGGTAGCCCAACACCCCAAGCATGTGTTCTTCAAAATGTCTTTACAATTGTTATTTTCCAATTGACTGTGAAAAAGAATAAACTCCCGTGACCAGGAAGACAGAAAGAGAACTCGTTTACATGGCCCCAGGCTCAGCAAATCCACTGGTAGAGATGCAACAACTCACAAATGCCCATCCCAGGGAGGCTGGTGGAGGAGGGATTATTGTTAACTTAGTCATCCTCTTTATTCCAGGTGGTGGTTTTGCTTGGGCTTGTTTTGACCCATTGATCTTCCCTACAGATTGTATCTCTTACTTTGAAAACAATCATGTTTTCAATCTTCTTTTACCTATGCACCTCCTTCTTTTTAAATAGTTTAATTTTTAGATTCTTTTCCTATCTAACACAACATTGCAAATCAACTGTACTCCAATATAAAATAAAAATTAAATTTAAAAAGGGCTTTAATTAGTTTACACCAAAGTTTTCAATATTCACAAGTCTTCTTTAGGTCCTGTAATCAAAATCCTTCATAGGTCTTTGTATTCGTTTTCTTAGGCTGCTGTAACAAAGTACCACAGACATAAACAACAAAAATATAATCGCTCACAATTCTGGAGGCTGGAAGTCTGAGTGCAAGTGTTGGTTCCTTCTGAGGCCTCTCTCCCTGGCAAGAGGACAGCAGCCTTCTCCCTGTGTCTTCACATTGTCTTCCCTCTATCCACATCTGTCTCTGTGTCCAAATTTCCCCTTTTCATAAAGACACCAGTCACATTGCCTTAGGGCCTAAAGACCTTATCTCCAAATAAGGTCATATTCAGAAGTACTAAGGGTGAGGATTTCAACATATTGGTGGGGAGCAGACACATTTCAACCTATCACAGTCTTTCTGTACTATTTGAAGCACCCATAGTGAGAGTTAGCTGGACAATATAAAGAAACTGTTCTTTTTTCCCCATAATTCTGAAAATTAACTCATTGCAGAGATCACCAACCCCTTTAGCTCCAACTCCCAAACAAACCAAAAAATAGTAATAAATAAACAAATGAGGACTACATCCCCAAAAGTCTAACTGCCCTCTGAAGCAACCCAATCCTACCTGCCGAACTCTCCCACTCCTGAAGGATCAATAACTCTTTCTCCTTGCTGCTACATTATTGGGCCCAATTTCTCTAAGTCAGGCTTATGAGCTTAAAGTAAACCAGCGGCCTTGACTCTTACTAGGTAAATCCAACCAAAGAGGAATAATTTCTTGCCCAAGGTCAGTAAGTTAGGCATGAATTGTAGTATGCAGCCTATGAAGCCAGAAAAAAAAAGCAAGCCTATGCCAAGAGTCCACACAGAGAGTAGCTGACGCATCACAACTGGGCTGAGAGGCAAGAGCCAAGCTGAGGGGGTAAGCTAAGTTCAAAGGTCGTAGAAAGTCACCAACAAATGACAGGTAGCATTCCAAGATCAGAGTCAAACTTCAACCTTTGCTGGGAGAGAGGTTTGAAAAGGAGCTTTGGGGACACCCAAGGCCTCCCTGCTAGCCAACTCAGGCTACTGTAAAAGGCAAATGGGCTGTGTTTTTCAGTGGGTACCAGTGGTCCTCTTAAAGGCACCATCTAGCTCTATCTTAAGTAGGATAGAAAAAAGCTTCTCTGAATTCCTGGGAAAATGGAACTGATGCCTTCCTCTTAGACTTGGAAAACTAAAAAAGACATTTTCCTAGGAGTGAAAGACTTTATAAATTCCTTGTTTTCTATTATTCTCCTTCCACAAGAGTTTTTTCAAATATTTTGATAGATTGGTCATAATAGGGAAACAAGGAAAACATGAGGCACAGCAAGTAGTTAGGAGCAAACGAACCATGCTCATGGGGAGGCAAGCTCATGCTGACCGATACATTTGTTTTTCCATTTGCATTTTATAATTGTTAATCACAAAAGCATGTGACAAATGAGGAGGATCCGAACCATAAGAGTTTCATAAATCGAATAATTTTTCAATGGAGTCAATATTGGGCTCCAGGCCCTGGAGAAATAAAAATAACAAAACAATATCCTGCCCTTGGAGATCCCAGTGTAGTGAGCTGGATGCACAAGGAAGTAGATAGTAACACCAGGAGGTGACAAGGACCCCTGAGATGCCCTGGACTGTCAAGGCATATTGGGATGAGACCCTAAGTACCTAGGGGATGAGGAGAGATCATCTGGAAGGAAGACCTAGGACAATGGCAAAAGCTCTTTAGGAACCCAATATGCTCCCGACCCAATAATTTTGTCATATGCAAATGCTTTCCTTGTCCCTTGGGAAACTGCGCTATTCCTTCCTTTCCTGGTACAGCCCAAAGAGGCTGGAATGCCAAGCAATTTACTCTTACAGACATCTGTCAGGGGGCATAGTCTTTCATCTTTCATTGAATTATAACATATATATTTAAAGTAAACAAATTTTAAGTGTAAAGCTCAATGAATTTTTTTCATAAGTATAATGCCAAGTAAGCACTACCTAAAACATGACTCGGGACGTTCCCAGCACCCACAAGGCTCCCTCATGCCTGTCTCAGTGACTACCTACTCCCTGGAAATAATCACCATTCTTTTTTTGTTGTTGTTGCATGATTTGTTTATTATAAACTATCATCTTGAGTCAAATTATAACATGTAAATTGAGATTTCCTTGTCACTAAGAAAATAAACCAACATTCTGCTGATGTTTGTTCTTCTGTATCGACTCCTAAATGCCTGCTGTTAAATTCTGTCAAATTTTGAATTCTCTAGCTCTTAAAAAAACAGCATTCTTATTCCCATAACCATGGATTAGTTTTGCCTGTCCTTGAATCTCACGTAAATGAAATGACACAGAATATAGTTTTTCGTGTCTGGTTTCTTTTGCTCATTTTCATGTCTGTGAGATTCACCTATGTTTCTCCGCATACAACAATAGTTTTTTTTTATTTTCGTGGTGTACTCCATACATATACCACAATTTATCTGTCTGTTCTACTGTTGGTGTATATTTGGGTTGTTTTCAATTGGAGATATCATGCATAAAGTCAATTTTAACATTCTTATGCCTATCACGTATGTGCTCATTCCTCTTAGTTATATTACTAAGAGTGGAATTACCCTGTCAAAGGATACAAGCATATGTCATTTTAGTGGGTACCACCAAACAGTTTTAGAAAGCAATAGTGCCCACTTACACTCCCATCATCAGTGTCTGAGAGTCCCAGTTTGAGCTATAATCCTGGGTGCAAGTTCCCCTCAGTATCTCTGTATGTAAACTGGGGAGTCTGTCTAAGAAGAGAAACTTGCAATGTCAAAAAGACTCAACATGTAGCTATTTTCTGACCAATGTGCTAGTCCCTCCTGCTAGAAGACTGGATGGAGGACGGTTAATTGGATATACTAATAGGGAAGCATGAGCTAAGAAAACAGCAAACAAATATAAAGTTGGACTCTGCTGGCCAGACTGTTGGACCCAGGCTAACTGCATCTATAGTGATGGTCCCTCTGCCGGGTTCTTCTTAATGTTGGCTGGGCCCCTCGTTACCACTCAGCTTAATGGACTTAAGGACCAGAAGGGCTGACCTGGAGTCAACTGGTCAACTGATACTGATGGCTTTGGATACCTTCTCCTGGGGAAATCCTATAGAGGCAAACATTTCTTAGAAGTCCTTCTACTGCATCAGTACTTGGCCATGTAGCAGCCAGCCACAAGGAAATTGCACATGTTTGGTAAGAAATATCACAGCTCCATGGAGGAAGTGCTGGGGAAATAGTAATAATGCTATTGAATCTTTCTGGCAACCAACACATCTGCACACACAGGGGGAAGATGTGCCTTTCACATCTATTAAGATATCAAATGAAAGATAAAAAGCAAGACTGAAGACGCTAGTCTAAATATTCTTGCTGAACCCTCAAAGACCACTCAGAAGACACTTGAAGACATTGTCAATGGCTTCTTCCAAAATACTAAAGCTCCCTAAAAAAAACAGGGTAGCAGGAGAACACATTTAACAGTGTGTTCTTTAATAGTGTAAAGACTAAGACAGAAGAAAACACTGACTGTATCTAACATTTTCCACATTTGTTATCCTTTGCTCTTCAGAGTGGCATTTTTAGTTAAGCAGGGCTGTCTTATTATAATCAAACTGCCTTCACAAACCAAAAGGGCTGTTTCCTGATCAAAATTAATCCTAAAATAGAATGTGCAGATTTCATAAAATTGAAACGTCTCCATTATTATAGAAACGTTAGAGGCTAATTTTTTTTAATTTATTTTAAAAATCGAAATGAGAGATTGACAAAAGGAATATCTGCATGCACTTAAATGCAGGTGTTCTTGAATATAGGCAGCAATACTTTGACATTTCACATGGTCTTTCCAGAAATTCAAGATGTTCACCTTAGATTGAACCAATAAACATGAACAGTAATCTAATTTAAGAGAGAGAGAGTCTTTTGACCTTTTAGACAGGTGGTAAAATTCTGCAGTGCTGTATAGACTTCTAGATACTTTGAACAGAGGCATTTTACTCTGACAAGAGCTGTTTTTCCAGAAGAATTCATTAAAAACTTTCTGGCTTTCAAAAATCTGCATTTCTATTTCGAGACTGGGAAAGGTGTTTTTTTTCAAAACTTTCAAGTGTTTCCATGTGGGTTCAAGTTCAGGTGCAGAATCTGTAAGGGAGCAGGAAGGTTTCTGCTTTCTCTGTACTAGAAAGAATTACAGGCAGAAAATACCTGGTCTTCAACAAGATGTGTTGTGGGTATCTTGAACTGGCCTCAAAGGGTCTTTCCAGCTTGGCTAACATTATAGAAATATCTATGGCTTTGGTCTTTATTGTAGTCCTTCTGTTAGAATTATTTACCGCTACAAAGTCAGCAAAGCTTATGTCACCAGCAGCCCAATTCAATCACTGAATACAAATAAGCAGCCTTCTGCCCAGGGGCCAGAGGGGAAGCCCTCTTCCCCATTTACAGAGGAGCAGAGTCACAGACAGTCTGAAGTTTTGATGCTCAGCGTTGATTTATGTCTCATGATTCAAGAAAATGAACTGACCTAAGAATTCTTGTCTCATTCAGTTGACAACGCCAACTGCATTTGGAAGAAATGGCAGTCATAACGACCACCCTCCTCACATTAAAAAAGAAAAAGTTCTTCTTCCTCTGCATGGGTCAACCCAAGACCATTTCAGCTATTATTCCCTCATTATTGCTTATATCTAAGGATAACCTTGCAGCTGAACAAAACCCGTAGGGCAATTACATTTCGAGCTTCTCTTGGAATCTAGACTCCACAGTAACCCTACACCTCACGCTCCTGACCTCCTAGGGAGGAATTGGTGTCCTCTGCTTCCAGAGGAAGTAAATTATGCCCCCAAGACCCTGGGTCACAGCTGACATTCCATTCTGTTTGTGGGCAAAATGGTTCCTTTTTTCATCATTTTGCTATTGACACCAGTAGGCAGTGATTTCATTGACCTGAAAGTGAAGTCACCGGAACTGTCTTTTTCAGAAGAAAAGATTATTGAAAACATGTCTAAATTATGGTCAGTAAAGAGAGGCCTGGCATGTTGCTGATTGCCTGCAACTCTTTTTCAGTAAGTGGCCTCACTTCCTATTAAAGATTTCATCAAGATGTTTGCCAGAATACACTCCACATATTTGAAATATATATTCTTAGAGAGATTTTTTTTAATCCCTCAACTCCCCAGTCTGAGGGAAAAGGAATTAAAGGGATTGTCCTTGAAGTGAGGTCTAATATCCCATCTATATATCTCATGTTTAGACCTTGAACACCGGCAATGGCTTCAGAGGGTTGACTTTTATTCCTGTCTCCAAAAGGCAACATTTTGAGAATATTGGGCAAGTTACTCTCTCTCTCCATATCTGTAATCAAAAAAAAAAAAAAAAAAAAGGGATGTAGAAAAATTGTCCCAGCCTCCCATAAAGTGGAGGTATTTGTGATTTTTTTAGAATAAAAAGATTAAGTCACAGTGCAAATGGGTACAGGGTTTCTCTTTAGGGTGATGAAAATGTTGTAGAATTATGTGTTCACAATTCTGTGAATGTGCTAAGAGCCATGGAAGTTATATGGCATGTGAATTACATCTCAGTAAAGTTGTTGTATTAACAAAAAGAATTAAGTCACGATAGTTTGTCATACAACTATTTTTAAGAGTTAAACAATGCAAGCAACCACTTTCACAATATCACTACGGTTTGGGAAGAAAATATTTGGAAAGATAATAACAGCAATTTGACTACCTCAGCAATAATCTTTCAAAAATGTTCACCAAAACAAAGAATAAAATTTATATGGGTACATAATTATGTAACACTAGATTGTTATAGTATTAATGTGATTTTATTTAACCACGCCTACATGCTCACTATAATCTAGGCGAGAAAGTTACCCTTTGTGTTAACGAGGTCAGTATCTGCCCATGAGACCCGGATGTGAAGGATCAGCCACTGCCCCTTTTGGGTGAAAGGAGTCATTGCACGTGGTATATGTCCCTGCTCCATCATCAGGGAGACTCAAAACATGACTTAACTCTGCACTGGCTCCATCATATATGGAAGATGGGGAAGTAAACTGGCCCAGTGCTTTAAGAAAGGAAAATAGGAGAGGGTGTAGAGAAAAGGGAGCCCTGCTACACTGTTGGTGGGAATGTAAATTGGTGCAGTCACTATGAAAAACTGTATGGAGATTCCTGAAGAAGCTAAAATTAGAGTTACCATATGATCCAGCAATCCCACTCCTGGGCATATACCTAAACAACACCAGAATCTGAAAAAAATACATGCACCTAGATGTTCATTGCAGCACTATTCACAAGAGCCAAGACATGGAAGCAACCTAAATGTCCATCGACAGATGAATGGATAAAGAAGATGTGGTACATATATACAATGGAACACTACTCAACCATAAAAAAGAATGAAATAATGTCATTTGCAGCAACATAGATGGACCTAAAGATTATCTTACTAAGTGAAATAAGTCAGCGAAAGAAAAATACCATATGATATGACTTATATGTGGAATCTAAAATAGGACACAAATGAGCATATCTACAAAACAGAAACAGACTCACAAACATAGAGAACAGACTTGTGGTTGCCAAGGGGGAGGGGGGTGGAGGAATGAAGGATTGGGTGTTTGGGACTAGCAGATGCAAACTAGCATATATAGGATGGATAAACAACAAGGTCCTACTGTATAGCACAAGGAACTGTATTCAATATCCTGTGATAAACCCTAATGGAAAAGAGTATGAAAAAGAATATATACATGTATAACTGAATCACTGCTGTACAGCAGAAATTAACACAACATTGTAAATCAACTATACTTCAATAAAATATAAAAAGAACAATGATATCTACAAAAAAGAAAGGAAAATGGCAATAGGTATAAAAATTCTAATGATATCATATCCTTTAGACTGTTGTCACACTTGTAGAAACCTATCCCAATGAAATAAGGCAAAGAACTATGACCAGAAATGTCCATTCAGCATCACTGCTGGTACACAGACTTTAGAAAACCACCTAGGTATGTATATATGTATGTACGTATAGATATGTATTTGGGAAAATTGTGGAAATCCACTTGAAGGTGTATTATGCAGCTGTGATCATTTTTATTATGTTAAAAGAAAAGATAAAGAGCAACCACATATGTACTATAATCACAACACTTTTAAGGATACAGTGTGATGGTTTTCAAGATATGCCCACAGACTCTTTGCTGTGTCTTCTTTTTTAAAAAAAGAAGATTTTTTAAAAATCTTTTAAATTATGAATATTTATTTTGATCCCATTTGAAGTCTATCTCTGAACTTAGGAGGGTGGGATTCCAGCTCTTCCAAAGCCAAGAAGTGTGATCAATCAGGTACTGAACCTGTAGGAAAGAAGCAACTGGATGAGGGTGTTCACTGGGTTTGCAGGCCACCTGGGCTAATTATTCTTAAGTACAAATTTGCATTTAATCTCAGCTTGAATCATTTCACTCCAAAGGTGGTATGTGCTAATAATAAGGCATTTAGCCCCATTCATCTCTCAGGTCAAAGGACCTTTTCAGTTTTTAATTAAAGACATAAAAGAGGTGAAAGTGTGTGAACCTGGCTTAAAACAGGGAGTGTGTATTGTCAAGGAATCAGCGAATGCTCCTTTTACTCAGAAATCAAACATGTTTGGGTTACACAGAAGGAACCAATCGTAATCGTGATGGCGTGACCAGGAAGATGGGCTTCAGTTTCCACTGGGGCATACCCAAGAAAGACATCCAACACATAGAGCAGTGACAGAATCTCACAATTGCTTTGGAGAGCTATGCCTTCTGTGCCCCCCAGAAAACTAGTGCTCTGAGCCCAGTGGGTGTTAAAATTTGAAACTCTCCAATAAAGGAAAATGAAAAAAATCTAAACTTCTAAACAAAGTACACATTATTTGGGGAGGTACAACCAATTGACCTGAGGGAGATAGTATTGATATTACTGGAGTTAATTCAGTTCATTGATTAGACTTAGCTCTAAGCAAAACAGAGGACAAGAGAGCGTCCTGGAAAGAAAAATTGCTTTGGGGATCAGGTAATCCAGGTTCTAGCCCTGTTTCTATCATTTACCAGAAGTGTGACATTAGTTAATTCTCTCACTAAGTCTGCTGGAAAATGATGAACTGGGCCCAAAGCTTGTGGCTATTGCCGTTTGCCTTGATTTATTTTAAAAATCCTCAAATTTGGGATGTTTATTTTGTCCCTAACTAAAATCGATCTCTAAACTTAGGAGGGTATGATTCCTGCTATCAGCTCCATTCTATGTAAAATGAAAGGGTTGGACTAGTCCAGTGGTACTTAATTAAGAATATGAATCAGAATTTCCTGAAAATATTGTCCAGTCTCAAGACAGATGTTATTCAGAATATCACGATCTAGCTCTTCTGGGGCTGGGGTCTTAGCACCTGTTTCTTGAAAACTCTCTCCAGGGGATTCTGATACGGTAAGAACGAAACGGAGGATGAGCTCTGAGTGCCATCCATGTGCAGTAGCCTATGAGTCTATCTCTCCTGCCCATAAAAGTCCTCAATGCCTCACTTCACTTCTTCCCAGGTTGGTCCTGGGACCCGCAAATCAAGATGAACTTCACCAGTTATAGAGAAGGCGGCTTTTTTTTTTTTTTTTTTTTTGCGGTATGCGGGCCTCTCACCGCTGTGGCCTCTCCCGTTGCGGAGCACATTCCCCTGCATCGGCAGGCGGACGCGCAACCACTGCGCCACCAGGGAAGCCCCAGAGAAGGCGGCTTTCTTAGGGCAGGGTCAGGTAAGTGTCTGACATTACCCTAAAGATGTTAAGTCTGAACAAGAACAAATTGATGTCATAGAGAATTCTTTCTGTGTGTAAACACACACATACACACACACACACACACGCACACATACACACACGCACGCACGCACACACACACACACACACACACACACACAGAGCTGCTGGGCAAAATCCCTCCGTTTCCCAACATTGTTCTGATGCTCAGCTGCTGGTCAATTATAAGATCCAATGTCCTGTCCCACTGTGATTAGGGACCTAAGACAGGAAGACAACATGTGAACAATGACTGAGCACCCAAACATTACAGGAGCTACTTCTTTCCATCATCGATAAAACCCTCTGAGTGGTCCCTATTTAACATACAAGGAAAGTAACAAGAGAATGATGGTGCCATTTAACCAAAGGAAATAGTTACTGCTACGAAAACAAAGAACGTGAATGTGAAATGTTGAGCTCGGCTCTCCTTTTCATACAACAGGTCTGCAGACAGGAAGAAATGCCAGGGACAGACCGACCAGCAGAGAGAAGTCTGGGAGTCTCACACCTTGGTTCTTAACACATCAATCTTACTTCTTCCTTTTGGAATGAATGTTAGCCACGCACCCCTCCATGGGGAAGGAACCTGAGACTCCCAAGTAATCAAACCTGGAGAGGCTATTATTTTTGAAAATAAAGAGAGTCACAGTGTTTGTTCAAGAATACAAAGAGGCACATGACCTTGAAACCCTATAAAGGGGTCACAGCTACTGCGGACTCCACAGGCATGTGACACGTTCATGCACTCAGGATGCCACACTCAGAAGGCCCCGTGTTTGGCTCAATGCTCTACTCTCTCTGTCTTTGAAATCCTTAATGCTTTTTACACGTGGGCCCCGCATTCTCATTTGCACTGGGCCCGACAAAGTGCGTATCTGGTTCAGTGGAATAGAGCACCAAGGATATCTTCCGCTAGATGAGATTTTTGCTTTTAGAGCACGTGGCATAGTTGTGTGGTGTGTGGAGGTGCTGATTTCATCATTAGCAGGTTGGACTCCAGTCCAAGGCCTGGGTCGCCAAGGCTGAGAGGAAACGTGACCTCCTGAGACTTGAGGGACCAGCCGCTGAGACCCGAAGGCTCCAGGTCTCCCCTGGTGTTCACTGGATCAGCCAAGGCAGCCAGCACTGGCCTTAAAAATTGACTGGCTGCTGGAGGGGAACCTGCTAATGTGACTACCCGGAATGGAACCAGGCAGAGACTAACACCAGGGTCAGACGAGAACTATTTTCTTCTCCTCGGCCAGACTGACTCCCATCAGTAGCGTTCTTCAGCATGATTCTCTCCACAGAGCCCCCATGGCCCTGAGTGCTAACCAGCAAAGCACTGGAACAGCAAAGGTGGTTTGGTGTGAAGGGAGGAGAGTGGGACGAGGATGTCAGATGCCAGGGTTCAGAGTTGGGATGAAGAGGGCCAAGCCAGGGACTCTGGAAAAGTCTCACCTCACTCCAGCTATTTATCCAAGGTGCCCTTGCTTGTCGCACAGCGGTGGGCTATAGGTGGAAGGAGGGCTCATTCTTTCCTCCTCTCCGCTTAGGAAAAGTCTGAGTATGAAACACACATATTCAGTCAGATCTGAGGAGAGCAGAAAGAAGAATGGGCTGAGTTTGAGAACACTGGATTCCGAGAGAATCAGGGCTTCAAGAGGAGGTACGGGGGTGGCGAGGGGGGGCAGAGGCAACTGCAAGAAAGAGCAAGAACGAGATGGTCACGTGACCCAGGGGAAGGAGGGTTGAAATAACACCCTGATCGGGCAATCCCAGCAAGAAAACTGAAAGCTGCAGAAGAGCACAGCTTCTGGGGGCTGCTTCCCCTCACAGCTACCATATTGGTGGGCTCCATCGCAGGGCCTGGCACTGGACCTGTGCTCCCAGCAGGATGCCCCATGGCTAGTATCCAGCACACACCTACCCCTGAACTGCTACACTGCCCTCCTTGCTTCTCTTCTCTGGAAGCCTGAAACCAGCTCCCATGGCAAGGCCTTTCGACAGCTGAGGCACAACAAGCCACCAGCTCTGGCATACCTTCTTTCCTTCACTCGTTTCTTCAGCAATGTCATTGGAGATGAAAATATGGACAAGACAGACAAGATCCCAGCTCACATGGAGCTTAAAATCTAATTGGGGAAAAAGTGCAATGAATAAATAAACAAGACGTTGCCTAAAGGGGTAAGTGATACAGAAAATAAACCAAAGTGATGCAATAAAGTGATGCAGGGGTGAGGTTGGGTGAGGGTGGGGATGAGAGTTGTCAGAAGGTCACCCTTGGGACGTGGCAGGCTAAAGCCTAAGAGGCAATTATATGAGCAAATCCAAGGCAGAGCGCTCCAGGCAGAAAGGATCGTAGGTGCAAAGACCTGGGGCAAGGACAAGTTTCCTATGTCCCAGGAAGAAAGAGGACCAGCACTGCTGGAGGAGGGAGAGAAGGGAGCCATCTGTGGATGCAGGCCAGATAAAATAAAGGCTTGGGTCCCCAGGACGTCCAAAACAGCTATCTTCCTATACCTGAAAGACCGTCTTCCAGAGAAGGATTTACCTACTCCTTTTGCAGGACCAAGTAAGTAACAATCATAAAGTGCTGTGCACATTGCTCCCCGCCAGGGAAGTGACGAGCCAGGCGATATCTACGCATCTGACTGCCTCCTGAGCTGCTGTGATCCTCACTCATTTCAGCAGCACCTGCACCAGCCAGGCATCTCCCAATCACTCGACAGGTGCCCTCTCATTTAATACTTTCAGAAGTCTTAGGAGATCGGTGGTGCTTTCCCATTTTACAGATAAGAACACTGAGGCTTAAATAGGTTGAGTTACAGACCAAAACCACACAGCCCTCCGAGTAGCAGAGTCAACGTTCTATCATCCAAGCAAGTTTGTAGCTACAAAGCTCTTGTTCTTTCTGCCCAGCCACAAGCTTTGACCCCACACCCTAATGGTCCCACTCCCCTCCCTTGCTCTGATCAAGCCATTCCACCTCCCAACACTGGCCTCCTGCAACACACTGGCAATGACGAGGCTCCTCCCCACCCCCAATGCCTTTTCACATCCAAGTGCCTTAAAGCAACTGAAGAATTGTTGGAGACGAACCAATGATTTTTAATCCACTTTGAAACTCACTTTCCTTTAATCTTTCATTACCCAAACTGGATCAATAATTTAATACAATTGCTGATGTGGTTTTCAGAAGACATCGTTCTTTCTTAGCATTTACACCTACCAAAATGCATCATTTGTCTGTCGATCCGTCTGCCTTGATGAGGGATCATATCTCCCTCACCACTGTGGTTCCAACCCAAGTATGCCTCCTGAAGATTGATGGAAGGAAAACTCACCATCCTCCATATGAGGCGCTACCTGGCCAGGTGCTTATGATCTGGAATAAAGTAAGCTACCGGTGGTGATACATACATGTAATGGGCAAGGATGCAGATACATATATGTAATGAGTGGGGATGCAGGAGCCTCATTCTAAGATGGAATTTGTTGTCCTCATCACAATACTCCGGTTTACTTGGTGTCCTAAGGTTTGAATCCTAAGGTTTAGCAGCTGCAGTGTAAGAGAAAGAGTGCAATTCTTGGACTCAACACACATGAGCTGATGCTCCTGCTCTGCCACTCCCTAGCTTGGTAACAACATCCAAGTCTCTTTGATGCACTGAGCCTTAATTCCCACCTGCAAATAGTACCAGCTTCCGTCTTTGGGCCAATGCTATGAGCCACATTCTAGGCTAGATTCTGTACATTACATCTAATCTTTATAAAAACTCTCATAGGCAAATGTGTTATTTTGCCCCCATTTTAAACATTAAGAAACTGAGTCTCTAATGATAAGAACTTTTAAGATTTACTCTCTCAGCAACTTTCAAATATACAACATAGTATTATTAGCTATAGTCACCATGCTGTAAATGACATACCCAGGACTTAATTTATTTACAACTGGAGGTTTGTACCTTTTGACCACCTTCACCCATCTGGCCTCCCCCTCAACCCCTGCTTCATTCTGCAACGTATTCAAATAACGAATCATTATGTTGTACGCTTGGAACTAATATAATGTTATATGTCAATTATACCTCAATAAAATAAATAAGTAAAAGTAAAAAAAAAAAAAATTAAATTAAAAAAGAAACTGAGTCTCCAAGAGATGAAGTAACTTACGAAAGGTCACATATTTAAAAGGTAATGAGAAGTCACAGATGTAGAAAACAAACTTATGGTTACCAGGGGGGAAGGGGGAGGGAGGGAGGGATAAACTGAGAGATTGGGATTGACATATACACACTACTATACGTAAAATAGCTAACTAATAAGGACCTACTGTATAGCACAGGGAACTCTACTTAGTACTCTATAATGGCCTATATGGGAAAAGAATCTAAAAAAGGGTGAATATATGAATATGTATAACTGATTCACTTTGCTGTATACCTGAAACTAACACAACATTGTAAATCAACTGTATTCCAATAAAATTTTTTCTTAAAAAAATGAATTATTTGAAGGTCAGGTCTTGCATTAACAAATTGAGGATTAAATAGTGCTGTTCCTTTCACAGCAGGCCCACTGTTTTACTTTATATTTAGGTATTGTAAGAGAAATTTAAATAAAACTCCAACTGGATGGCTACATGTAAAAGAATGAAATTAGAACACTCCCTAACACTATACACAAAAATAAACTCAAAATGGATTAAAGACCTAAATGTAAGGCCGGACACTATAAAACTCTTAGAGGAAAACATAGGCAGAACACTCCCTGACATAAATTGCAGCAAGAGCTTTTTCAATCCACCTCCTGGAGTAATGAAGATTAAAACAAAAATAAACAAATGAGACCTAATGAAACTTAAAAGCTTTTGCACAGCAAAGGAAACCATAAACAAGATGAAAAGACAACCCTCAGAATGGGAGGAAATACTTGCAAAGGAAGCAACTGACAAGGGATTAATCTCCAAAATATACAAACAGCTCATGCAGCTCAATATCAAAAAAACAAACAACCCAGTCCAAGAATGCGCAGAAGACCTAAATAGATATTTCTCCAAAGAAGACATACAGATGGCCAAGAGGCACATGAAAAGCTGTTCAACATCACTAATTATTAGAGAAATGCAAATTAAAACTACAATGAGGTATCACCTCACATGGGTCAGAAAGGCCATCATCAAAAAATTTACAAACAATAAATGCTGAAGAGGGTATGAAGAAAAGGGAACGTTCTGACACTGTTGGTGGGAATGTAATCTGGTACAGCCACTATGGAGAACAGTATGGAGATTCCTTAAAAACTGAAAATAGAGCTACCATATGATCCAGCAATACCACTCCTGGACATATGTCTAGAGAAAACCATAATTCAAAAAGATACATGCACCCCAAGGTTCATTGCAGTACTATTTACAATAGCCAGGATATGGTAGCAACCTAAATGTCCGTCAACAGAGAAATGGATAAAGAAGATGTAGTACATATATACAATGGAATATTACTCAGCCATAAAAAAAGAATGAAATCATGCCATTTGTAGCAACATGGATGGACCTAGAGATTGTCACACTGAGTGAAGTAAGTCAGACAAAGACAAATATCATGTGATATCACTTATGTATGGAATCTTAAAAAGAAAAGGCTACAAATGAACTTATCTACAAACCAGAAATAGAGTTACAGATGCAGAAAATAAACTTACGTTTACTGGAGGGAAGAGGGTAGGGGGAGGGATAAATTGGAAGGTTGGGACTGACACATACACACTACTATATATAAAATAGATAACTAATAAGGACCTACTGTGTAGCACAGGGAACCCTACTCAATACTCTGTCATGGCCTATATGGGAAAGGAATCTAAAAAATAGTGCATATATGTATAGGTATAACAGATTCATTCTGCTGTACACCTGAAACTAACACAACATTAAAACTCAACCTACCCCAATAAAATTTTTAAATAAATAAATAAATAAAACTCCAAACAAGGTCAAAAAATAAGAATAAAAAAATAAAAGGTAAATGAGCCAAGTTTCAAATTAGGGTCAGTTTCCCTCCAAAGGCCGACCTCCTGCTCAAACTCACAGCCTCCCTTATAAAGCACCTGCCAGTGCCTGTTCTGAGGAAACATAAGTGCACAGAGCAGAGGCAAAAAGAATGGCAGTAAAGGAGCCAGAGGAGGCCTGCGTGGTCCTCTGGGGCCAAGCCCTGTGAAATCGATACCCAGGCGTGGGCCCAGCCTGCACGCAGGCCTCACCTGCGTGTGGCCCACATCCGACTGCCAGCCCAAACTGGCAGTGTCAGCACTCCCACCATGCAGGCTCCCAGGCCTTTAAAAGCTGTTCTTCTGCAAGAAACACAAACACCCTTCCTCAGACCTGGCTGGCTAGACAGACGGTCCCAGGATTCAGTGTAAGCAAGACACCAGTGGGTACAGCTAGAGTGCCAGCTCATGCTGTAGCAGCCTTGCCAGACTGATAAACTGCTCTGCCTCTGGTTCATCTTAATTTAGAATTCATTATGTCTCCCATTCCATGAAAGATAAACCAATAGCTGCCCTTGACAGCTGTTTTCTTCGGGGTCATTCTTTCTATCCGCCCAGATACTCTTTCTTTGGGGATTTGAGCAATGTAATGTTAGTCCTATCAATTTCATTCAATCCTTCCAGGGTAGTCTACAGGGACTGGGGAGGCAGCCAAGCTGAGTGCCCTTAACTGTTTGTGCACTGTGCAAGTCCGAGACGGAGGGAAAGAAGGATCTAGAAAGAAGGTTCCCAAAAAAGAAAAAGAGAAAAATAACTTGTAGGACAGGATCTGTGGAAAATAGACAAGGAAGAATGAGAATGGCAGCAACTCGGAATGCTGAAATCAACTTCGACCAGACCCTGCTCCGTGGCTGGGGACAGCGGGCAGCTCAAAAGCTGCTTGCCTCAAATAGGATGCTCAGCTGTGGAGGCACAAAAAGCCGACCCAGCCAGCAAATCATTTGTCCGTCAAGGAGGGAGAGTCCATCCCTTTGCACCTTTATGTAGCGGAATTTGACGATTTCATGGGCAGGTAGGCATCGGAGGAAACCTAGACCCATGTGAATGGTGGAAAGGATTTCTCTATCATGAACATTGGGTTGGTGATGGGGAAAGTGGACTCCAGTTTTCTGAGAATTGAGTGGAATGGTCAGCACTTAACAAGCATTATCTCACAGCAACCCTGAAAGGGGAAAAACAAAGATCACCAGTTTGCAAGTGAGTAAACTGGGGCTCTTGGGGTTTCATCAACTTGCCAGACAGGATGCAACTCAGAAGTAAAGAAGCTAGGATTCAAATATAGGTGAGACTAGCAGTGCTCTGCCTGGGTGATTTGGTCCCCGGGGAATTTGCCTGGAGAAGTTTTTGGTTGGCACAGCTGGGGTGCTGCTGCTAGGGTCTGAGACGTAGAGTCCAGGGATGCTGTTAAACATCCCACAATGTGCAGGACAGCTGCCCACAGCAACGAATTATCTGGCCCCAAATGTCAATAGGTTGTGGTTGAGGAACCATGGGTTAGACTGACTCATAGCCCGTGGGGCTGTGAGGTTGGGCACAATAAAAAAAAATATTCAAAATAATAGGACGTTTTATAATTGAAATTCTAAGCAGGGCCTTGGTGCCTCCCAAACTTAATGGGACTCATGAAGAAGAGAATTTCCAAGGCTCTAAAAAAATGATTCCCATGCACTGTTATGACAGTTTGTCTAGTGGAAACCACGTGGCCAAACCCCCAGGCAGGGTCTTGAGATCAAATCCCCAAGTCTTTTCCGTGCCTGAACTGGATTTTTCTAAACATGTACGAAGCATTTTCAAATGGTGACCGAAAAAGAAAAGTTCCCTGCGAGGAAAATGAAATACAGTTCAGGAGTGGCAGGGGACACCTCATCCAGAATTCTCCAGAAGCATCTGCACTTCATCAGACCCGTGGGTTAGAGTCAGCCTGGGGGTTATCCAGGCTCTTGTCCCTCCACAGAGCATGCATCCCCCGAGCAGGTCTTGAAGCTACCGGGGATCTCCTTTCATCCTTGGAGGAAATAGCACTGGCAAGTGGGGTCCTTCCTGACTTGGCTCCATGCAGCCCACCCGAGGCCCCAGCCCTCGCAGACCTCTAACCCGCTTGCCGGGCCTTTGCCCATGCTGTGCCTTCTCTCTGGGAAGATCCCTGAGGCCACCCTGAGCCACCTTCCTGGGAACTCAGGGTTCCTTCATCGTTCTTCCTACAGCCCTGGGCTTTTCCTCTGTGGTGGTGCTGGGTTCAGCTCCTGCAATTCCTCAAGCACCGAGCCTTCCTCTTACACAGTTTTGTCCCCAGCACCAGGGGACAGAAGAGCTTCTTCAGGAAGATGAAGGAATGAAGAACAGGCAGTGGTGAGTTGTCTCGAGTGGTGACAGGTAACGACTACTAACTAGAGGGCACTTTGATGTTAGGTCAAGAGGCTTGGGAGTCAGAAAGCTCAAGTGACCTCACACCTCAGTTATGTCATGAACTTATGCCTGTGACTTTGCCTCTCTAATCCTCAGTTGCCTTATCTGTAAAATGGGAGGGGAGTTGAAAAACAATGCCTATCTGGTGGGCTTATTGTGAGGATCAATGAGATATATATGCAAAGCATTTAACTGGCACCAGGCTTGGAGAAAACATTTTTTAAAGAAGGCGTCCTTTTTTAAAAAGGAAAGATGACACTGTGGCCAGTAAGAGGAGTTTTGCTTTAGTTCCACATTAATGAACAGAGAATCAGACTGACACATCCAGAATTCTACAGCCCCATCTCCTTTGCCACCCCGGAGAGAAGCGTTTGAAGTAGGGTTGGGTGTTCTGCCTGTGGCCGGAGCTTGGCTACAAGATACCCTCAGTAACCTACCGCTGACTGAGGCAGGAGAAGGTCCCACACGTTTTCTAGCAATTGCAGGACAAATAGAGCAACGATCATCGGTGCAGACGAGAAGGGCTCCTGCCATGAAAACTGGTATGATCTGTCCCAGAAGGATAGAGCTTCGTGGTTTTTAAAAGAGATTCTTAATTTCTCAGGCGCTACCAATTTCCCGTGGAGAAAGCGATCTCCATCTCTGTTAACGGAACGATTTGAGACAAAACTACAAAATGCTTTTGCTGGAGTCATACAGCCACTTTACTCCTCCTGCCCCCTCTCTGCCGCCCCTTCCCCTTCCCGCTTTTTCGGGGGGACTGCATTCTCTGGTATCCACTGCTGGCTTCTCGTGAGCACTCCAGGGAGGCAGGGAGATGTAACCAGACCGGGTGGGCGATGGTATCAGCTGCCCCCAGTGACTGGCACTTCGACTAAAAGCCTCCTCCCCCCTCCTGCACTGTGATTGAGTTTCCCTCTCCCAGCCCGGACCCCCAGCCCCCTCTTAGAGACAGTGTCAGTGCCAAAAGGCCAGGAGCTCAACCTACAGCCAAGAGCACCTGCCAATGTGAACCAGCCTGCCTGTCTGAGTTACACACTATCTTCCACTCGGACAGACAGCTCTGCGAGCTCTGGGCAGGCTGGGAGCAGGAGCCAGAGGAAGCTGCGGGCAATTCCCTTTCCTTGGTCCCTGGGATGCTGGGGTGGAAATGACCAGGAGGAGGGGTGAGGGTAACAGTGACATCCCCTTCAGTGACAGAGATCTGGGCAGGGGTAAATGAGGTCCTCAGAGCTGGGAATCTAAATGAAGCAGGAGGCTGAGCAAACAGAACTGTTTTCCTGCCCCCAAGAATGGTAATGAGGGTGGGGAGAGAGACCAGGGCTATTACGGGGGTTAGGGTCCTAAATGTAGTCTCAGGTGTAGCTCAGGGTCTCCATAGCCCTGATAATAGGCAGACAAAGGAGCCCTGAGGGTCAGAGAGGGTTGCACCAAAGAAAACCAGAACCTCTGTTTGCGTCTTTTACACAAAAGTCCAAAGACATTGCATCATCAGATGCAGTGCTGGCAACTTACCATTTCCCCCCAATTTCCTTATGCTAATCGACTTGTCAGTCAGCGTGGTCACTTACAAAAGATGGCTGAGCAGAGCTAAATCACTGCCACGCCACGAGCTCCTTCAGCAGGACCCAGCTTCATCAGCCAAAGGCAGCACAGATGCAATCCAACCCAACTGTAACAGAAAACTTGGCCATTTCTTAAACCCACATGTCTTCATTTTATTTCCCAACAATAATAAATGTAGAGTTTACTCACACCTCCCGGGAGAAAGGGAGGACTCACGTTTATTGAGATCCTACCGTGTGTCTGGCCCTTCCCAGACATCACCTCATAGCATCCATACATTGCCTAGGGGGTAGTTTTTCCTCTCCCTGTTGACTCCAAGTCTCAAACTGTAAACCCAAGATTTGCCTGGCAGTCTTCCTTCCCCACTCCTGTGGTCAGCAGTCAGCAAACACCACCAGTTTCACCTCCCAAAGAGGTGGTTCTTAGTTCCACCTTGCTCAGCTTCCACTGAGATTTCAAAACCCAGCTCCATGGCCACCTCTTCCAAGTGGCCGAGACAGAGTCAAACTCCCCTCTGTACTCTCCCTCCTTGACGGTGTTTCCTTTTTATTCTTATAATCATGTACTATAACTTTTTGTTTGTTTGCTTATTTAAGAAGATATGCCATGTATCTGTTTATTTGCTTTTTATTGAAGTATAGTTGATTAACAATGTCGTGTTAGTTTCAAGTGTACAGCAAAGTGATTCAGTTATACATAAATATATTCTTTTTCAGATTCTTTTCCCTTACAGGCTATTACAAGATATTGAGTATAGTTCCCTGTGCTATACAGTAGGTCCTTGTTATTTACCTATTTTATATCTAGTAGTGTGTATATGTTAATCTTAAACTCCTAATTTCTTCCTCCCCACCACGTTTTCCCTTCTGGTAACCACAAGTTTGTTTTTGAAATCTGTTGAGTCTATTTCTAAGTTCGTAAATAAGTTCATTTGTATCATTTTTTTAGATTCCACATAGAAGTGTTATCATATGATACTTGTCTTTGTCTGACTTACTCCACTTAATATGATAACCTCTATGTATGATAATTTTTTTAAAGTATCTGTCTCCCCTAATAAACTATCAACAGCTTGCAGGCACCATCTGTGTCTTATGCCCCAGGGTCTCTCTCTGTCCAACACAAGAGGAATAAGTAAGAAAACTATGATTCGAAGAAGCAAACAATTATGTGCACAATTCCAGGGCCCAGATTCTCACCCAGGCTGACTGCTGCGAGGCTCCACGTTCCTGTCCAAAGTAGTGCCCGGCACAATTCTGAAGCTCCTTTCCATAGGCTGCTGGAAGGAGTTCAAGATTCTGCTGTCCACGTGATGCAGGGATGTCCCTAAAGCGACAAACTGCAACCTCAGGCACATTCTCCCCTAGACACAGTATCACGGATGCATGGTGAAATTTTATTCTACAGCTGGTGCTGGAGTTCAGCAACATTATAGATCAAGAAAGTCTTCATAGATTATCATACACAGGTAATCACACCCCTGGTTTTCCATTACAAATGATTAATTCGTAGAATTTTAGATCCCCAAGTGTTCTAAGTGCTTGATATACACTAGCTCGTCTAATCTTGATAACAATCCTACGAAGTGGTTAGGGATCATTATCATTCCCATTTTAGAGGTGAGGAGACTGAAGCAAAGAGAAAGGTAAGTAAAAAAATTGTCCAGATTCATAGGATTTGAGGACAGGCAGAGGTCCCTTAACGTCTCTGCAAAATCGCAAGTTAGATGTGAATATACTTTGTTCAGATAAAACTAGAAAGTGTTATCTGGAAAAGATTGGAGAGAAAAAGCTAAGTCCCTTACTTTAAGCAGGCCCTCCTTGTCAATTTACCCTTAGCTCATACATAAACAAGGTAACAAGTTACCTTGTTTTCCAGTCAAAACACACAAAATGCAATAAACTGTGAAAAGGCAGGAGGGAAAAACCTCTGCCCCTGATACATATATTTCCGTCTTTGGGCCAATGCTATGAGCCACATTCTAGGCTAGATTCTGTACATTACATCTAATCTTTATAAAAACTCTCATAGGCAAATGTGTTATTTTGCCCCCATTTTAAACATTAAGAAACTGAGTCTCTAATGATAAGAACTTTTAAGATTTACTCTCTCAGCAACTTTCAAATATACAACATAGTATTATTAGCTATAGTCACCATGCTGTAAATGACATACCCAGGACTTAATTTATTTACAACTGGAGGTTTGTACCTTTTGACCACCTTCACCCATCTGGCCTCCCCCTCAACCCCTGCTTCATTCTGCAACGTATTCAAATAACGAATCATTATGTTGTACGCTTGGAACTAATATAATGTTATATGTCAATTATACCTCAATAAAATAAATAAGTAAAAGTAAAAAAAAAAAAATTAAATTAAAAAAGAAACTGAGTCTCCAAGAGATGAAGTAACTTACGAAAGGTCACATATTTAAAAGGTAATGAGAAGTCACAGATGTAGAAAACAAACTTATGGTTACCAGGGGGGAAGGGGGAGGGAGGGAGGGATAAACTGAGAGATTGGGATTGACATATACACACTACTATACGTAAAATAGCTAACTAATAAGGACCTACTGTATAGCACAGGGAACTCTACTTAGTACTCTATAATGGCCTATATGGGAAAAGAATCTAAAAAAGGGTGAATATATGAATATGTATAACTGATTCACTTTGCTGTATACCTGAAACTAACACAACATTGTAAATCAACTGTATTCCAATAAAATTTTTTCTTAAAAAAATGAATTATTTGAAGGTCAGGTCTTGCATTAACAAATTGAGGATTAAATAGTGCTGTTCCTTTCACAGCAGGCCCACTGTTTTACTTTATATTTAGGTATTGTAAGAGAAATTTAAATAAAACTCCAACTGGATGGCTACATGTAAAAGAATGAAATTAGAACACTCCCTAACACTATACACAAAAATAAACTCAAAATGGATTAAAGACCTAAATGTAAGGCCGGACACTATAAAACTCTTAGAGGAAAACATAGGCAGAACACTCCCTGACATAAATTGCAGCAAGAGCTTTTTCAATCCACCTCCTGGAGTAATGAAGATTAAAACAAAAATAAACAAATGATACCTAATGAAACTTAAAAGCTTTTGCACAGCAAAGGAAACCATAAACAAGATGAAAAGACAACCCTCAGAATGGGAGGAAATACTTGCAAAGGAAGCAACTGACAAGGGATTAATCTCCAAAATATACAAACAGCTCATGCAGCTCAATATCAAAAAAACAAACAACCCAGTCCAAGAATGCGCAGAAGACCTAAATAGATATTTCTCCAAAGAAGACATACAGATGGCCAAGAGGCACATGAAAAGCTGTTCAACATCACTAATTATTAGAGAAATGCAAATTAAAACTACAATGAGGTATCACCTCACATGGGTCAGAAAGGCCATCATCAAAAAATTTACAAACAATAAATGCTGAAGAGGGTATGAAGAAAAGGGAACGTTCTGACACTGTTGGTGGGAATGTAATCTGGTACAGCCACTATGGAGAACAGTATGGAGATTCCTTAAAAACTGAAAATAGAGCTACCATATGATCCAGCAATACCACTCCTGGACATATGTCTAGAGAAAACCATAATTCAAAAAGATACATGCACCCCAAGGTTCATTGCAGTACTATTTACAATAGCCAGGATATGGTAGCAACCTAAATGTCCGTCAACAGAGAAATGGATAAAGAAGATGTAGTACATATATACAATGGAATATTACTCAGCCATAAAAAAAGAATGAAATCATGCCATTTGTAGCAACATGGATGGACCTAGAGATTGTCACACTGAGTGAAGTAAGTCAGACAAAGACAAATATCATGTGATATCACTTATGTATGGAATCTTAAAAAGAAAAGGCTACAAATGAACTTATCTACAAACCAGAAATAGAGTTACAGATGCAGAAAATAAACTTACGTTTACTGGAGGGAAGAGGGTAGGGGGAGGGATAAATTGGAAGGTTGGGACTGACACATACACACTACTATATATAAAATAGATAACTAATAAGGACCTACTGTGTAGCACAGGGAACCCTACTCAATACTCTGTCATGGCCTATATGGGAAAGGAATCTAAAAAATAGTGCATATATGTATAGGTATAACAGATTCATTCTGCTGTACACCTGAAACTAACACAACATTAAAACTCAACCTACCCCAATAAAATTTTTAAATAAATAAATAAATAAAACTCCAAACAAGGTCAAAAAATAAGAATAAAAAAATAAAAGGTAAATGAGCCAAGTTTCAAATTAGGGTCAGTTTCCCTCCAAAGGCCGACCTCCTGCTCAAACTCACAGCCTCCCTTATAAAGCACCTGCCAGTGCCTGTTCTGAGGAAACATAAGTGCACAGAGCAGAGGCAAAAAGAATGGCAGTAAAGGAGCCAGAGGAGGCCTGCGTGGTCCTCTGGGGCCAAGCCCTGTGAAATCGATACCCAGGCGTGGGCCCAGCCTGCACGCAGGCCTCACCTGCGTGTGGCCCACATCCGACTGCCAGCCCAAACTGGCAGTGTCAGCACTCCCACCATGCAGGCTCCCAGGCCTTTAAAAGCTGTTCTTCTGCAAGAAACACAAACACCCTTCCTCAGACCTGGCTGGCTAGACAGACGGTCCCAGGATTCAGTGTAAGCAAGACACCAGTGGGTACAGCTAGAGTGCCAGCTCATGCTGTAGCAGCCTTGCCAGACTGATAAACTGCTCTGCCTCTGGTTCATCTTAATTTAGAATTCATTATGTCTCCCATTCCATGAAAGATAAACCAATAGCTGCCCTTGACAGCTGTTTTCTTCGGGGTCATTCTTTCTATCCGCCCAGATACTCTTTCTTTGGGGATTTGAGCAATGTAATGTTAGTCCTATCAATTTCATTCAATCCTTCCAGGGTAGTCTACAGGGACTGGGGAGGCAGCCAAGCTGAGTGCCCTTAACTGTTTGTGCACTGTGCAAGTCCGAGACGGAGGGAAAGAAGGATCTAGAAAGAAGGTTCCCAAAAAAGAAAAAGAGAAAAATAACTTGTAGGACAGGATCTGTGGAAAATAGACAAGGAAGAATGAGAATGGCAGCAACTCGGAATGCTGAAATCAACTTCGACCAGACCCTGCTCCGTGGCTGGGGACAGCGGGCAGCTCAAAAGCTGCTTGCCTCAAATAGGATGCTCAGCTGTGGAGGCACAAAAAGCCGACCCAGCCAGCAAATCATTTGTCCGTCAAGGAGGGAGAGTCCATCCCTTTGCACCTTTATGTAGCGGAATTTGACGATTTCATGGGCAGGTAGGCATCGGAGGAAACCTAGACCCATGTGAATGGTGGAAAGGATTTCTCTATCATGAACATTGGGTTGGTGATGGGGAAAGTGGACTCCAGTTTTCTGAGAATTGAGTGGAATGGTCAGCACTTAACAAGCATTATCTCACAGCAACCCTGAAAGGGGAAAAACAAAGATCACCAGTTTGCAAGTGAGTAAACTGGGGCTCTTGGGGTTTCATCAACTTGCCAGACAGGATGCAACTCAGAAGTAAAGAAGCTAGGATTCAAATATAGGTGAGACTAGCAGTGCTCTGCCTGGGTGATTTGGTCCCCGGGGAATTTGCCTGGAGAAGTTTTTGGTTGGCACAGCTGGGGTGCTGCTGCTAGGGTCTGAGACGTAGAGTCCAGGGATGCTGTTAAACATCCCACAATGTGCAGGACAGCTGCCCACAGCAACGAATTATCTGGCCCCAAATGTCAATAGGTTGTGGTTGAGGAACCATGGGTTAGACTGACTCATAGCCCGTGGGGCTGTGAGGTTGGGCACAATAAAAAAAAATATTCAAAATAATAGGACGTTTTATAATTGAAATTCTAAGCAGGGCCTTGGTGCCTCCCAAACTTAATGGGACTCATGAAGAAGAGAATTTCCAAGGCTCTAAAAAAATGATTCCCATGCACTGTTATGACAGTTTGTCTAGTGGAAACCACGTGGCCAAACCCCCAGGCAGGGTCTTGAGATCAAATCCCCAAGTCTTTTCCGTGCCTGAACTGGATTTTTCTAAACATGTACGAAGCATTTTCAAATGGTGACCGAAAAAGAAAAGTTCCCTGCGAGGAAAATGAAATACAGTTCAGGAGTGGCAGGGGACACCTCATCCAGAATTCTCCAGAAGCATCTGCACTTCATCAGACCCGTGGGTTAGAGTCAGCCTGGGGGTTATCCAGGCTCTTGTCCCTCCACAGAGCATGCATCCCCCGAGCAGGTCTTGAAGCTACCGGGGATCTCCTTTCATCCTTGGAGGAAATAGCACTGGCAAGTGGGGTCCTTCCTGACTTGGCTCCATGCAGCCCACCCGAGGCCCCAGCCCTCGCAGACCTCTAACCCGCTTGCCGGGCCTTTGCCCATGCTGTGCCTTCTCTCTGGGAAGATCCCTGAGGCCACCCTGAGCCACCTTCCTGGGAACTCAGGGTTCCTTCATCGTTCTTCCTACAGCCCTGGGCTTTTCCTCTGTGGTGGTGCTGGGTTCAGCTCCTGCAATTCCTCAAGCACCGAGCCTTCCTCTTACACAGTTTTGTCCCCAGCACCAGGGGACAGAAGAGCTTCTTCAGGAAGATGAAGGAATGAAGAACAGGCAGTGGTGAGTTGTCTCGAGTGGTGACAGGTAACGACTACTAACTAGAGGGCACTTTGATGTTAGGTCAAGAGGCTTGGGAGTCAGAAAGCTCAAGTGACCTCACACCTCAGTTATGTCATGAACTTATGCCTGTGACTTTGCCTCTCTAATCCTCAGTTGCCTTATCTGTAAAATGGGAGGGGAGTTGAAAAACAATGCCTATCTGGTGGGCTTATTGTGAGGATCAATGAGATATATATGCAAAGCATTTAACTGGCACCAGGCTTGGAGAAAACATTTTTTAAAGAAGGCGTCCTTTTTTAAAAAGGAAAGATGACACTGTGGCCAGTAAGAGGAGTTTTGCTTTAGTTCCACATTAATGAACAGAGAATCAGACTGACACATCCAGAATTCTACAGCCCCATCTCCTTTGCCACCCCGGAGAGAAGCGTTTGAAGTAGGGTTGGGTGTTCTGCCTGTGGCCGGAGCTTGGCTACAAGATACCCTCAGTAACCTACCGCTGACTGAGGCAGGAGAAGGTCCCACACGTTTTCTAGCAATTGCAGGACAAATAGAGCAACGATCATCGGTGCAGACGAGAAGGGCTCCTGCCATGAAAACTGGTATGATCTGTCCCAGAAGGATAGAGCTTCGTGGTTTTTAAAAGAGATTCTTAATTTCTCAGGCGCTACCAATTTCCCGTGGAGAAAGCGATCTCCATCTCTGTTAACGGAACGATTTGAGACAAAACTACAAAATGCTTTTGCTGGAGTCATACAGCCACTTTACTCCTCTTGCCCCCTCTCTGCCGCCCCTTCCCCTTCCCGCTTTTTCGGGGGGACTGCATTCTCTGGTATCCACTGCTGGCTTCTCGTGAGCACTCCAGGGAGGCAGGGAGATGTAACCAGACCGGGTGGGCGATGGTATCAGCTGCCCCCAGTGACTGGCACTTCGACTAAAAGCCTCCTCCCCCCTCCTGCACTGTGATTGAGTTTCCCTCTCCCAGCCCGGACCCCCAGCCCCCTCTTAGAGACAGTGTCAGTGCCAAAAGGCCAGGAGCTCAACCTACAGCCAAGAGCACCTGCCAATGTGAACCAGCCTGCCTGTCTGAGTTAAACACTATCTTCCACTCGGACAGACAGCTCTGCGAGCTCTGGGCAGGCTGGGAGCAGGAGCCAGAGGAAGCTGCGGGCAATTCCCTTTCCTTGGTCCCTGGGATGCTGGGGTGGAAATGACCAGGAGGAGGGGTGAGGGTAACAGTGACATCCCCTTCAGTGACAGAGATCTGGGCAGGGGTAAATGAGGTCCTCAGAGCTGGGAATCTAAATGAAGCAGGAGGCTGAGCAAACAGAACTGTTTTCCTGCCCCCAAGAATGGTAATGAGGGTGGGGAGAGAGACCAGGGCTATTACGGGGGTTAGGGTCCTAAATGTAGTCTCAGGTGTAGCTCAGGGTCTCCATAGCCCTGATAATAGGCAGACAAAGGAGCCCTGAGGGTCAGAGAGGGTTGCACCAAAGAAAACCAGAACCTCTGTTTGCGTCTTTTACACAAAAGTCCAAAGACATTGCATCATCAGATGCAGTGCTGGCAACTTACCATTTCCCCCCAATTTCCTTATGCTAATCGACTTGTCAGTCAGCGTGGTCACTTACAAAAGATGGCTGAGCAGAGCTAAATCACTGCCACGCCAAGAGCTCCTTCAGCAGGACCCAGCTTCATCAGCCAAAGGCAGCACAGATGCAATCCAACCCAACTGTAACAGAAAACTTGGCCATTTCTTAAACCCACATGTCTTCATTTTATTTCCCAACAATAATAAATGTAGAGCTTACTCACACCTCCCGGGAGAAAGGGAGGACTCACGTTTATTGAGATCCTACCGTGTGTCTGGCCCTTCCCAGACATCACCTCATAGCATCCATACATTGCCTAGGGGGTAGTTTTTCCTCTCCCTGTTGACTCCAAGTCTCAAACTGTAAACCCAAGATTTGCCTGGCAGTCTTCCTTCCCCACTCCTGTGGTCAGCAGTCAGCAAACACCACCAGTTTCACCTCCCAAAGAGGTGGTTCTTGGTTCCACCTTGCTCAGCTTCCACTGAGATTTCAAAACCCAGCTCCATGGCCACCTCTTCCAAGTGGCCGAGACAGAGTCAAACTCCCCTCTGTACTCTCCCTCCTTGACGGTGTTTCCTTTTTATTCTTATAATCATGTACTATAACTTTTTGTTTGTTTGCTTATTTAAGAAGATATGCCATGTATCTGTTTATTTGCTTTTTATTGAAGTATAGTTGATTAACAATGTTGTGTTAGTTTCAAGTGTACAGCAAAGTGATTCAGTTATACATAAATATATTCTTTTTCAGATTCTTTTCCCTTACAGGCTATTACAAGATATTGAGTATAGTTCCCTGTGCTATACAGTAGGTCCTTGTTATTTACCTATTTTATATCTAGTAGTGTGTATATGTTAATCTTAAACTCCTAATTTCTCCCTCCCCACCACGTTTTCCCTTCTGGTAACCACAAGTTTGTTTTTGAAATCTGTTGAGTCTATTTCTAAGTTCGTAAATAAGTTCATTTGTATCATTTTTTTAGATTCCACATAGAAGTGTTATCATATGATACTTGTCTTTGTCTGACTTACTCCACTTAATATGATAACCTCTATGTATGATAATTTTTTTAAAGTATCTGTCTCCCCTAATAAACTATCAACAGCTTGCAGGCACCATCTGTGTCTTATGCCCCAGGGTCTCTCTCTGTCCAACACAAGAGGAATAAGTAAGAAAACTATGATTCGAAGAAGCAAACAATTATGTGCACAATTCCAGGGCCCAGATTCTCACCCAGGCTGACTGCTGCGAGGCTCCACGTTCCTGTCCAAAGTAGTGCCCGGCACAATTCTGAAGCTCCTTTCCATAGGCTGCTGGAAGGAGTTCAAGATTCTGCTGTCCACGTGATGCAGGGATGTCCCTAAAGCGACAAACTGCAACCTCAGGCACATTCTCCCCTAGACACAGTATCACGGATGCATGGTGAAATTTTATTCTACAGCTGGTGCTGGAGTTCAGCAACATTATAGATCAAGAAAGTCTTCATAGATTATCATACACAGGTAATCACACCCCTGGTTTTCCATTACAAATGATTAATTCGTAGAATTTTAGATCCCCAAGTGTTCTAAGTGCTTGATATACACTAGCTCGTCTAATCTTGATAACAATCCTACGAAGTGGTTAGGGATCATTATCATTCCCATTTTAGAGGTGAGGAGACTGAAGCAAAGAGAAAGGTAAGTAAAAAAATTGTCCAGATTCATAGGATTTGAGGACAGGCAGAGGTCCCTTAACGTCTCTGCAAAATCGCAAGTTAGATGTTAATATACTTTGTTCAGATAAAACTAGAAAGTGTTATCTGGAAAAGATTGGAGAGAAAAAGCTAAGTCCCTTACTTTAAGCAGGCCCTCCTTGTCAATTTACCCTTAGCTCATACATAAACAAGGTAACAAGTTACCTTGTTTTCCAGTCAAAACACACAAAATGCAATAAACTATGAAAAGGCAGGAGGGAAAAACCTCTGCCCCTGATACATATATAATATATATATATATATGAGAGAGCACTCTTCCATGACTTAGGATTCAATAACCAGACACTGATGCCAGAATCCCATCATATTTATTTTTAACCTTTGACCTCCTTCAGCCATTTCTCCCACCCCAACACTCTGCCTCTAAAACCACTGATCTGTGCTCTGTATCTATGAGCTTGAAGGGGTTTTTTTGGGGGGAGGGGGGCAGTTGTTTTGTTTTGTTTTAGATTCCACGTATAAGTGAGATCGTACGGTATTTGTCTTCCTCTGTCTGACTTATTTCACTTAGCATAATGCCCTTGAGGTCTGTCCATGTTGTCACAAATGGTAAGAGTTCAATCTTTTTTATGGCTGAGTGATATTCCATTGTATATATGTACCACATCTTCTTCATCAGTCCATGGACACTTAAGTTGTTTCCATATCTTGGCTATTATAAGCCATGCTGAAATGAATATGAGAGTTTATACATCTTTTCAAATTAGTTTTTTTGTTTTCTTTGGATAAATACCCAGAAATTCAGAAATTTGAATGTTGTTTCATATAAGAATTTACATTTCATTCTTCATATTAACACCTGTCCCCTCTCAGCCCTAGGCAGAAGACTGCAGGCAGGAGAATGGTGTCTGTTCTACTACTTCCCTCTTTCCTGTCCACCTCTCCCTCTGCAAATAGATGCAGTGCTGACACTTCCAGGGTTGGTCGGGTGAAACAGAGAGAGAAATAAGGGAAGTTCTCACTTACCTGGCACTGTTAGAAGCTGGCCTTGTGTTCCGAGCTTGGCAGATGTATTTACCCGATGCTTTCTCTGATGGGACGCTTTCATGGTCCTTTAGAATCCATCTCTGAACCATCGCTAGGAATCTCTCACTTTGTTTTATGTGTTCAGACACTTGGCTTTTCCAGATGACCACTTTTTCATTCTGTCATTCCCAAGAATCCAGCAATGAACACCTTCAGCTTCTCTCCATTGAGTTCCAGTTACCTTCACAGTAGGTCCTTTTGAACAGGTCCTTAGATAACCTCGCATTTGGTTTCACACAGGGTCCACTTCTGGTCCAGAGGAACAAGTGCTTTGTCTCTAGAAGCACCATGCATACAAAGCAGCCCTCTTGCTGTCAGCTCATCCAGCCACACCTGACTAGCTCAGTTCTTGACCTTTGGCTGAGAAGGAGCCAGGCACCGGGCCACTATGTTCCTTACTGAAAGTGGCAGATGCCAAGTTTTCTACATGGTTTTGTTGACTTGAAGTAAAAGAAGAAGAATCAACACCACCCATCCCATGCACACACACACACACACACACACACACACACAGATACATACACTCACACACAGACACACACACACAGGCACACACTCAGAGACACACACTCATACATATAGACACACACACTCACACACAGACACGTACACACTCCTTGCTCTACATGAGGCAATACAGGGTTCACAGCAAAGTTCTTTTCCAAAAATCTCCTTCTCAAAAAACGTGTCTTCAAAATCTCCGTGCTGGCTCATTTATACCCTTGACATAGATGAGACAGTTAAGAGTCACCTAGCCGGTTGTAGATCAGCCGCTTCCCCACGTTTTCGTGGTGGTCTCTTCAGGGGTGATGTACCCATTGTCTTCATCCTTGACCAAAAGCCAGAGGAGGCCCCTTGAAAGTTGTGTTAGGCCAGGTCAGGAAGTGAGGTGAGAAGCACATACGTCAAACAGTCCCTTTGAGAGTCATGCATTTGGTGCTCAGGCTGAGGCACAGAGCACTTAAAACTGTAACTGTACCTGTTCTGAGAAACCCCAGGCTCCCAATACAACAGCCTCAAATGTGTGTTCTCAGAAAACTCCTGACCCCAGCACCTGTGGGGCTGCCATACTTCCCCCTCCTCCACACTGTTACGTCCTTCCTATGTCTCCCCGCTGGCCCCCATTGCAACAGACCATTTCCCCTTACCCTCACCTTTGTAAGACTGTTAGGGAAGCCTGCCTCTGGAATTCCTGCATTCCTCATGAAAGAGGCTCCTTAGCATTTTATGAGCCTCTCCTAGTGGAAACAGAAGTCCAGCTTCATCACCAAATGACCTTCATTTCAATGGTACTTTCCTCCCACCTTGCCACATAAGTGGCTTCTCCCGCAGAGAAACACTCGTGACCACAACTTCAGATTCTTTCCCCTTATAGGTTATTACAAGATGTTGACTATAGCTCCCTGTGCTATACAGTAGGACCTTGTTGTTTATCTGTTTTATGTATGGTAGTGTGCATCTGTTAATCCCATACTCCCAATTTATCCCGCCCACCGCTTCCCCTTTAGTATGTTTGTTTTCTGTGTCTGTGAGTCTGTCTGTTCTGTAAATAAGTTCATTTGTATCATATTTTAGATTCCACATAAAAGTGATATCATTTATCTTTGTCTGACTCACTTCACTTAGTATGATCATCTCTAGGTCCATCCATGTTGATGTTGCTGCAAATGGCATTATTTCACTCTTTTTTATGGCTGAGTATTATTCCATTATATGTATACATATATATATATATATATATATATATATACACCACCTCTATTTTTTTTTAAACAGAATGGTTTTTAAAGGCCCAGAGACTTCTGATCCTAGCTTCATATATCCCTGGCCATGAAGAAAAGAAATCATTGTCCTTTGCAACAAGACATGTTTCCTACACATTACCTATAGACCAATGTTGATCGCTTAAAAGACACAGGTATGTCATGCGGGTGACCGGACCTCAGATTAGTCTGTGAAAAACAGGATATTGGGTGTAAGGACTTTTCTGATTCCCTTCCCCATCTGAGATCACAAATACTTGAATTTTCCTTTTGATTCTTCAGTTGGGCAATGAGACATGATAAGCATTAGCGTGCAGCTGGAGGAGGAGGAGAGGTGGGCATTTAAAGGAGAGGCTGTGAGTTCTAGGGGCTCCTTCAGAATCTTTCAGGGCGGGAAGTTCTGGATCCTGTCGTTCATCTATCTCCACCCAAATCTGAAGACTTGATTGGAAAGTGGGAAGAGACATCCGGTCTTCACATTTCCTTTCACTCTTCTGATCAAGGGGAGTCCTTGGTGCTGGTAGAAAGTGAGCAAAATAACAGAGCAGCAGGGCAGGGACATCTCTTCCCCAGCTGTGCTTACCCGAGGCCCCTTCCCTTCCATAAACAGCACCAGATGGAGAATAATTAGGATCTTCAAAAGTAAATAACGTCAAACCCAAGTTGGTGTCTTTCCTATCACCCAGTGGACGAGAGGCCGTGAGTAAAAAATAAAGAGAGGTAAACAAGACCGCTTTCCCTCGGGCTGACAGAGAAGCTGAGCTGTCCTGGCTTGGCAGGAGGGGAGAGCTTCAGTTAAGGCTCACTTCACACTGCTGCTCTATCTGAAGCCCCGGGACAGATTGGTTTCCTTTGGCTATCAAAGTCTCCTTTTCAGAACACACATTTATAAACACATTTTTCTGGAGTCAAAACATTTTTTTTTTTTTTAAAGTAGCCTGGGTCAGAAAACCAGGAGACTCAGGGTTATTTTCTCAGGGTACACACACCTGGTAATGCAAGGATCCACCTAGAGGTCGAGGCAAGTTCTGTCAGCCTGGTTGGCTTATCCCAAATCAGACAACGTTCAACTCTTAAGCAAACAGACCCCTTGCCTATAAACCCTTCGTTGAAAAGCCAACAACAATTAGACACATTATAGGAACAGAGCAATCACAACAGTCTCGAGGCACAGACTACCAACACTAAGGGGGACCCTTATCAGTCATACTCGTGGAAAAGGCCACCCCATTCCGGAGATTGACTCACTGGATTGGAGTCATACCGCCCCCTGTGAGCAAACTGAGGGGTGACACTCCTGGGTGCCGTCTTCTCTGTCAACTACAATGCTATAAAGAGACAATAAAGTCCCTCTTAACCTCACCCTCCTCCACCTTCTCCCTGGCAGAAGCACTAACATAAACTAAGGTTCAAGAAAATGATTTGGTGAAGTACCCCAGAGCTTCTGTTGAAAACAGCAAAGGCATACACACTCCTGTTCACCTACTAAATTCCCAAAACAAGTAAAGATGAACATGAAGACACATATACACTGTGACCGAGAAGCAATCTTTTGGTAAACTGAGTGACATTTAGAAATTTCTGCCAGCTCACAAGATTAGCTTAGTGAAAACAACCAAAGCTGCTGCATTTTCAACCACATGAGCTAATGCTGCCTACCTTCTTTAAAGAAAGTAGAAACAGACTTCATCTCCCCCACCTCCCTGCAGGGCTACCCAGTCAGAGAGTTGGGATCCATCCAAACTGAGCACTGGAAGGCTGTCTCTCCACTGCATGGTTGATGCCCTTGATGTGACCACGGTGGTACTCTAACCCCGTCACCTCTGTTCATCTTGCTACTCCGTTAGGGCACTGAAATTCCCAGTACACAAGAGTGCAGGGTGGGTGAATGACTGGAAAATGTGACATGGAAATAGATCCCCTACCAGTAAAATTCCACGGGAGAGTCAAACACAAAAAAACTCAGGCATGTGCTAACGATGAAGACCAGTTTTTCATGTATCTAATCAGAGCAATAGAAATACAGGTCTGAGAGGACGTCTTATGCAGTATCAAAGGGACTGCCAAAAACTAGGAAGTGAGCTGGGAGCTACCTAACTTAATCTAATTTCAGCTACTGAAGTGATTGAGGAAAATCTATACATCTGTATTGAGGAGGAGAAGAGAAAGGCAGGATAAAAATGGCAAATGCTGGGACTAAGCACATTTTTTGAGGTTGGGGGAGGCGGGCAGGGAGGAAGGCACATACACATACACACACATACACACACATGCACACACATGCACACACATGCACACACAAATACAAATAAATTTTAAGTCTGTGTCAACATGGGCTCATCTACATGTGTTTTGAGAGTTGGGCTCATAATGGTTTAGAATCACCTGAGCTTGCTTTTGTGCAGTTCGTGTCTCCATTCCTTATAGCCCTGCATATCCCTAAGTTTGAGTTTTAAGCAGTAGATTCAAAATACACAATGATTATCAAGTCAAAAATTAGAACCTGAGTGTCTACATTCTGTCCATTCTCTCTGACCACTTGGAATCGTTTGTGTTTAAAATGTAAACAGTGAACACAGTGTGATTCTCTAAGGGGCAGTGTTTTTGTAAGGACCAATGTATACAGTAAGTTCGTTACGCAATATTTCACTGAAATCAAATTTTATCTTTAAAATTGAAATTTATACTCTTTAAATTGTTGTAAAACAAAAGAATGAATCAAGAAAATGATTCCTTAAATTGGGAGTATGGAATTAACAGATGCACGCTACTATATATAAAATACATAAGGATTTACTGTACAGTAGGGGGGAACTATATTTAATACCTTGTAATAAACTATAATGGAAAAGAATTTTTAAAAGACTATAGATGTTTACATATATATACAAATATATATAACAGAATCATTTTGCTGTACACCTGAAACTTACCTAACGTTGTAAATCAACTATACTCCAATTGAAAAAAGAAGATGATTCTTAATTATTACATTATTACTGACAATAATTTTGCTGTACAGAGGAGGTCACGTAAAAACTGATCCACTTTGGGTAGCCAACCCACCAACTGCACCTCTGCATTTGCTGCACCCATGTTCCGGAACATTCTTCCCTCGATAGCCCCAGGGAGTGGACCCCCACTTCTTCAGGCCACTGCCCAAATGCCACCTTATCCAAGAGGTCTTCTGTGACCAACACCCACATCCATCAGTTTGGGGCTTCCTGGCCAGATTTGCTTTTGTGCATTTCTGCAGCCCCCTGTCATGTTCTATACTGGTTGCTCAACGTGTCTCCCCTTCCCCAGGAACTCCCAGCTCCCCGGGACAGCCAAGACTTCATTTGTTCTGTTCACATGCGGGTTGTTAGCACCCAGAACCATACCTTGCCTGCACCCCCAACACAGGCACTCGGTAATTACTCACTGAAAAAAATAATAGTTGGGTGATTTCTGGATGAATAATTGCTTGATTCATGCTTTACTTCCTGACTTGGAATGCCACATTTATTCAGGAAAATTACTCGCTTGATATACTCAAGGGCAAAAGCCTGCATCTGTAGTCTACAGAGTGACCACGGTGGTGTTGGGAGATGATGCACAGATAATGCTCAGAGAACAGGAAGGCCGTCCTCATTAGCTGCATCCTCTCCCGCAGCACTGCTTTCTGTCAGAGGCTTCACACAACCCTCCTTCCCCCTTTCCTTCGTATCTTTAAAGGAAATCAAGAGCACCTTCTAGTAAGCATGCACAGAGCTCTGACACATCTCAGGGTTCCAGGTAGAAAAAGCATTCAAGACCAAAAGGAAGATGGCTAAGCAGCTGAACACAGTGTGACAGGACGTGAAACTATGGGGAACCAGTGGCCGGAGAGGGAACAATGTGGCTCTTGGCTGGTACACCCCTCGTCCCAGCCTTTGCACCATGGTGGCAGTGAATGGGGCACCTCCCTTGCTCTGCTCCCAACAGTGATGCATCTTCTATCATTCAAAGTTCTAAATGACAACACCCACTCCTCTAAAAGCTGGTAAGGCAAAAATAAACCCGTATCTTGACTTTCTTGTCATGGGTCTCTTTGGCCACCAGCTTTGTACTGTTGAAATGATTTCAGATGCAAAATGTGCTTTAAAATCCAACAATACAAGCTTTTGGGTGCTGGTGTACTTTTTTTCTGGGCGAATTTTACTTGTTCTTCCCAAATAAATTCTTTCAAATCAATATTGGAAATATCATTCCAAGTTCAAAAACCTCCCACTGCAATGCTGATTGGAATTGTGTCAAATGCGATTCGTTTGGGAAGAACTGGCCACTTGGCAATGGGAGGTCTTCCTTCGACGAGATGCAGTGGATCAGTTCCTGCTGTGTCCAGAGCCTACCCACCAACTGCTGGTGGGCGCTGCTGGTGGGGAAGGAGAAAAGTGAAAAACAGGCAATGGCCAACCCCTTCACATCTGGGCCCACTCTTCTCCCCTGCTCCTCTACAAGCCCAAACAGCTCTCTGCTGGCCCCCAGCTTCCCCCACCTCTGCAAGAGGCAGAGATAAACTCTTCCCTGGACCTCCTTGTGATCCCTGTTGCCAATCTAAGTCATTTCAGCTCATACTGGATACATTTGGCTTCCTTCTTCCTGACATTGGGAATCTACTCCTCTGGACTCTTGCACCTCTCTTGACTCAACTCCCCCTCTTGTTCAGAGCTCTTAGTTTCCCTTGGCCCTTTCTACACTTTTGTATCCCTTCCTCTTCACCTGTGCTAGGTCATTCATAAAAATTAACATTTACAATTCCCAAAGTTAAAAGCCCACTTACCTTGAGAAGGTGCCTTCCAAGGACCCCTTCGAAAGTGCCCCTGGACGTGGGGCAAACCAAACATAGGAGGGAAAGAGCCCCAGACAGATCGTAGAAAACCTGAACCCCATGGCATAGCAAAAGTCAGTCGCCTCTCCTTTTGACCTTCCCCTCCTGGATGAAACAAACCTTCTGTCTTCCCACCTCCTTGATTTCAAATGGGTTCCTCTCTACCCTCTCACCTGAAAGTCACCTGAAAGCCCCTTGGTTAGAATCCTGTAGTTCTCCAGTCTTTTGAGATGAACATGTAGCTGAGAAAATGTCTTTCTTGGGATATGACCTTTGCTCTGTCCTGCTGTAAGCAACTCTCTCACCAACCAGCTGATGTTTCCTTCTCCCTAAAGTTTCTCAAAATCACCAATACAATAACACTCACACAGAGAACACCATTCAGAAACTGTAGACAGTGGCTGGGTGGTCACCAATGTTCCCAGTGACTCTCTGACATAATCAGCAGCGTGGCACGGTCCATGGGTTTCTGACCAAACAGAGGAATCATAGCAGTGGCCATTGCCTCACTGTCCAAGCCAGGGAGACTGGCCTTCTCCCCAGAGGAGGGCCATTCCTGGATTCATTCATTTCTAGTACTTAGCTTGTTTCACTGTGCATGTGAAAGAAGATGTTTTTGCAAACCAGCAGAAAAGTTTTGATCCTGGTCTCACATACTCCTTTACAGGCGAAGGATTGCAGGGCAGCCCGGCAGGGCTTTCCTCGGATGCCTCTCATCTTTGGCATGTCCCTCAATTCACCAAACACTTGTTGATGATCTACCAGATGGAAGTCACACTCTGAGCACCCAGGGAAAAGCACGTCTGCCTTTCTGCTTCTGAAACTAAATAGGGGCTTGGCAAAGATTAACACTAACCATGACCTTCCCCCAGGAAGGGTCCCAGAAGGGTTGGGGTTTACTGAACACTGAAGTATGTACCAATGCTCCCACACTAACATTTTCATCAGCCTTTCAGATTTACAAAAACCTGGAATCTCCCCTACATCACGCAAGCCTCAGCTCAGCCATCTCCTGTCCAGAGAATCAACTTTATCTCTCTTGGACAACCTCACCTGCTCACACTGCTATTCATGAGTCCAAGGTCATTTCTCCTCAACATGACCTTCAGCCACTGCCCTTCCCAGAGATACCACCCCGTATTACAGCCATGTTCTACACGGGAAGCAAATTTAATGAATAGAAAAATTGAGAGAAATGTATCAGTCAGTTCTTCCCTCATAGACTTTTTTGTGCCCATCTGTCTGGGGTTAACAGAATTCTCTCACATCATTTCCTCTCATTCCCACCTCAGCTCTGTGTGGTCAGCTGGACAGGTAGGATTATCCTCATTTTACAAATGTAGAAATCATTGCTCACAGAGGTGCCTAAGATCACCTAATTGGGACAGGAAATCATTTTCTTCCCAGAAGGTTCTCCCCACCTCCCAAACAGCCACACCCCAGCTTTTGGGTGGCCAATAACTGGCTTCATGTCACCCTATCAGAGAAGATTTCCATGACCTAAAGTTAGATAACCTTCATCTTATTTATTCCCATTAAGTTTTTTTCCCCTTCACAGTGTTAATCATATTGTGTAATTATTTAAAAAATTTTTTTGCCTGTCTCCCAACTTTCATCAGCTCTGTTATTGCAGGTACCATCTCTCTCTTGATGGCCGAAGACGTCTCAGCCCCCAACACTGGTCCCAGCATGTGGAAGACTCAAATATGTAACTGTGGTCCTCTGACTCCTAATTCTGTATCTCTCCCACTCTAATAAGCATTCTTGGAAAAAAAAATTCTCCATATTCATCCTCACACATAAGCCTAAAACCAAATCTTATCAATACTATTCAGTCATGAACTTGGAATGTCTACTTTTTGAGCAGCATGGAGTCACAGGTTGAGTCTCCTGTTCCCCCCTAAAAATCTATTTCTTTGCCCCCATATATGTCTTGCCTTGAGGGCGTGAGGAAGCCACACCCCAAAGGGGGTCTGAAAGTGTTCTTTCTACCCCATTCTTCCCCCTCCCTCACTGTTCCCACATCCTTCTGAGGCCATGGCCTCAAGCCAGCAACTTGGCAGGACTTCCCTGCCTCCAAGTGGTGGGGCTTCAGTCGTGGGGTGTCTGGAATGTCCAGGCACAAAATGGCAGCTGGACCCAATGCTTTGAGTGGGGGCCTGCCTGCCCCGAGACATGGCATGCTGGCCCAGGGAGTGTTGGAGAGGATCTGATGGGCTGCCTCTATTTGCTGAGGTTGTCTTGACTTGTGACCAGCTTTGACCCTTCCCAGCCTCTCGAGCGGCCTGTCTCTCCATGACCTCTTTTCTCTGGACCCCATGAATGCCCTGAGGAGCTCTAAAAAGGCAGAGGGGTGGAGGAGGGGGAGGGACAGAGAGCCTGCGTGGGCTTCAGAGATTTTTCTCGGAACCTGCATAAATTTGAAATCAGAGTCCTGTGACCCTGACCTGTTTCCTTCAGGGATCTCGGGACCTCAAAAGGAGGATATTCTATCTTCTCCTCCCCTCCGATTGTTCTCTTACCTTTTATAGTGACAAACTGCTTCTGTTTCTTGCTTCTCTAAGAAACATGCCTATGCCAGGAAAAGAAAAGACCTTCTGCCTATCTCAAGACCCAACAGGCCATGGAAGCTGGCACTTCTTAGAGGCTGGTGGTCAGAGCTAGCCTTGTTCTCCCTCCAGAGCACCCTCCCCAAATTAAGCTTCTTAATCCCGACAACCTCCCCAAAGAGCCTCCCCATCTCCTGTCCCTTGGCCTCCTTGTTTCCTTTCTTTATAATGTCCCTGACTCACAGCCCAAGGACCTGTAGATAGAGAAAATGCTGCCACCCAACCTCGAACTTCCATCAGCTTCTTCACGCCTATCACTGTGCCACCAGATCTAATGGAGTTTGCCAGAGCCTTTCTTGGTCCTCCTGCCCTGTACTTTAAGAGTGCCTCCCTGCCTTTCCCAGAGGACATGAGCAGTGTTTCCCACTCTTCTCCCTACATCTCACATTCAGGATGATGGAGATGTGTTTGTGATGAAATCATCTTCCAAGGTGAATGGTTGTGGAGAGCAGCAAAGATACTCTTTCCTGGGGTCCCTCCTTCTCTGGCCATTCCTCCTCAGCCTCCTTTGAGGGATCTTCTTCCATTCCCCTAAGGCCCCTGTACTTTTCTAGTCTTTCACTTTGGCAAGCTCCCCAATGCCCATGGAGGTATTACCCATAAGCAGATAATTCACCAATTTCTATCTACGTGTCAGATCTCTCGCACAAGTTCCATACCTGAATGTCCCGTCCTTTCAAAGTCACCTCAACTCAACATGCCCCAGACCTCACTCACAATCATCTCCCTCAGATGAGCTCTCCTCCTGTATTTGCTTACTGTTGAGTGATCACCATTCCCCAGCCCCATGTGCAATCCACCCCCGTGGCCTGCCATTTTCCACCGCTGGGTAACATTTCCAACCTTTGCTCCCCAAGCCCCTCCAATCCCAGCTACAAGCCTTGCCCAATGGGCCTCATGACTGACCTCCACTCCTGCCTTCTTCTAACTTGTGTTCCACACAACTAGTGCCTTCTTTTTAAAAAAAAAAAAAAAACCCAAATGTGATCATTTCTCTCTTCTGCTTAAAATCCTTCAACGGTTCTTCAAGGCTTCTATGATCAAAACTAAAATTCTAAACCTGGTTGGCCAGTTCTCATTAGCATTTAGGCATCCTTTTCCAGCCTCCGCTCACACCAATAGCTCACACAGCCCTCTCCAGCCAGGTGCCCTGCACTTCCTGTTCCCATCACACAGGTGGCCCCTTAGACTGGGAGCTCTCTCAAGTCAAAGTCCATTTCTGTTTGCCTGACACTTTTTGTATCCCCAGTACCTAGCTAATGCCTGGCACATAGGTATTCAATGGATATTAAATGAACAAATGGATGAAGGAATGAATGAATGAGGAAAGAACAAATTATGACTTGTTCCAGGAGTACAACAAATGGCCAGAAGAAGCCCTGCGGCCCAAAGCCAGCTCCACTTGGATGGGCCTCTAGCTCCCAGGAGCAAAACATAAGGGCTTTATTAAAGACAAATCATATCAGAGACGGAGCCCCAACTTTCCCACTCGAGACAGAAGCCCAGAAGAGACCAGTGTTGAGGAGAGAAGGCACAAGTTCATATTTCTTAGAGCTGAACGCATTTGTGACCCCAGGGGAAGCTACTGTAAGCAACACATTTCCACTATCTCTTTGAGCCCATGGCTAGCCTGCCCTCCTCCTCCACGGCCTGGCCATCCTGAGAGTGAAGAAGCAGTATAATTAGTTGGAATACTGGGGCAGGAGCTACTTTGGGGCAGTACAACAAGTGGCAGCTGCATCTGAGATCAGAGTTGCCCGCGGGGCTGGGCCACGTGAGGTGGCAGGAAGTACTTTGGCTTCCACCTTCCCTCCACTGGGCCTGTCAATGAACCCACAAGAGGGTTCTTCTCAGCAGGTAGGGAGAGTCCAGTAAGGTTGTAAAACTGCAGCAGAGGGGCAGGTGGCCCTGAGTGCCTGGAAAACTTAAGTAAGCCTTTGGTTAGGAAATCCAATCGCCGTGTGTTGCTGTGTGGTGACCGCATGCTAAAGGCCCAGCCTTCTCAGCGGGTGAGAACCTGTGCCCTGAGCCCGAGGTCTCGTCCACCCAGCTGCAGAACCAGGGCACCAACCCCTGAGAATTTTAAGGAAAGAACAGTCTGATGGCAGTTGAAGGCAACAGTTGAAGCAAAGGCTCAGGGCAGGGCAGGATTCACAGACCAGAGAAGGGCACAGACACCCCAGAAAGGATCTCAGAGAGGGGAAGGCTCCTACGGGCCCTGCAGACAGGAGAGCAGGGATGCAGACAGAGGGGCCTACGAGGATCAGAGAAGAGCTGAAGGGCCAGGGCTCCTGAGGGGGGTGAGGACCCAAAATGGCCAGTGGGCCAGAAGGCAAATTGACCTCCCTGGGATCTGCTGGGAGTCTGCCCTGGAGAAAAGGCTCCCAGACTCTTCACTCAATGGGCAGGAGTCATGGCTGCCTCTGTCTCGGAGCTGGTGCTTCGCAAAGTGTGTTCACTGTGAATCAGGACAAAATCAAATCCAGGTTCATCCTCTAGCATCAAGTGTCAAATACCTTTCATTCATTCAACAAATACTTATTGAGCACCTATTATGTGCTGGACATTAGGAATATAATCGAGAAGAGAAGGATGGAGATGACAAGTAACTCTAAAATACTCCTCTGTGATGACAGGTTATTTAAAGGAGCCCAGCGGGGCACTGTGAGTGCTTAAAGTCCTGATCCAGGTGTAGGACTTCTCTAAGAATGATGGAGCTGAAAAATGAAAGATGAGTGAGAATTGCCTAGTTGAAATGGATAGGAGAATGAGGGCAATGGTGTTCTAGGTAGAAGGAACTGCAGAAGCAGTGCCTAAGTGCAGAAAAAAACTTGGCAGATTTAAGATGCCAACAGTGGGCCAGGGGTCAGAAGCTCAGACAGACCTGGAAGAAATGAGGCTGGAGAGGCAGGCATGCATCAAATCACGCATGCTCTTGGAGGTCATGGCCAATGTTGATTTTTGGAGTTCATGTTGAATTGTTCTGGTCTGTATGCTATGCTGAAGGCAAAAGCACAGGCAGCCAATGGCAAGACCACAGCAATAGCCAAGTGCAGGTTAGGACGTGTCCGATGTGCACATCATAAGCAAAGATGAGTATATATGTATTCATAGGCGATACCAAGCCACAGGGGGGTCAGGCACCAAATCCATCACTACTAAAGAGTCCCCATTCTTTCTCTTGGCTCGGCATCAATTACGGAGAAGAAAACATCAGGCATCTCAGGCGCAGAAACTTACTAAAGGTTAAGTCATGGTTTCACTGATGACAGAGGGACCTTGGCACAGTTTTGTTGTGTTTATGTATATATATGTGCATAATTCTCCAAACCATATCTATATGTTGAGGTAGAAGACGTAGATTGCTATCCCATTTCGCAAATGGAAAACTAAGGCTTAGGACGATTAAATGGCTTCCCAAAAGTCACAAAGGGAGAAGGAGACAGAATGCAGACCAGAAACTACCTTCTAGCTCATCTCTCAACATGCTTTCTCTAAATAACATAGGCCCAGCAAGGCTTGGAACTGATATGTGAGAAGAAAGTAAAATAAGATAAATTTACCCCCCAAAATGCATTCCTATATGCTTGTGAAACAGTTGGATAATATATTGAGTGCTACTCTATAAGTTTGCAAATAAAGATGTTAAATACTAGATAAATTTACTCATCTCCAAACCAAAGGGATTTGCTTAAAGCAAAGAAATTCTCAAAATCATAAAAAGAGGGCTTCCCTGGTGGCGCAGTGGTTGCGCGTCCGCCTGCCCATGCAGGGGAACCGGGTTCGCGCCCCGGTCTGGGAGGATCCCACATGCCGCAGAGCGGCTGGGTCCGTGGGCCGTGGCCGCTGGGCCTGCGCGTCCGGAGCCTGTGCTCCGCAACGGGAGAGGCCGCGGCAGAGGAAGGCCCGCATACCACAAAAAAAAAAAAAAAAAAAAAAAAAATCATAAAAAGAAGCAGGAGTAATTGGAGAGGTAACGAAGTCAATGATGATGATGGAAACTCATCCAAATACTCTTTGGATATGTGATTCTAATTAATACTCCTACTTGGCTGTTTAGAACTTGAGAAACTCCTGGTGAGATTCATCTGGAAGACAAACATGTCTCACCTAGTACAGAATGGACTCCCTGATAGCAAAACAGGCAACAGGAAAACCATACTGAAATGGATTAAAGATGGAGGGAATTACCAATGGTTTGGAAAAGAGAATCTGAGAAATGCAAACATGACAGCTTGTGGATGAGAATGCAAGCGCTAGATAGGACACCTGCCCCTGGTTGTCCTGCTTGCTTCTACTTACCAGTTGGCTCTGACATCCTAAAAATACTTCCTACCCTGTAATCCCCCGAGCATCTCAGGATAAGCTCTCCAATGGCTCCCCTGCCCTAGCCCCACACAGCCCAAGGTCATACACATCATAATAAGCTTCTGACAGCCTCACCTCATTGACCCCCAAATCTAACCAGCTGCGCCTCACTCCTCTTCCTCTAAGCACCCAGCTCATTTTCTCCAGCTTACACATACCAGAAGCTGCCATATCCTAAGGAAACAGACTCCTTGGGATATCATGTGTCCATTCACAGCTGAACTCTGAGGTCCCCTAAAGCAACCAGGGCATAACCCTTCCCAGCCCGGGTCCTAGGCAAGCATTCACGGACTGGGCTCTCAGTCCTAGAAATTGTGAGCAAGAGAGCACAGAGGTTGAAAAGACTTAGCTCTTCCCATGAGGAGACAGTGGCTCTCTGTTCCTCTGTCCCGCCTCCTTCCTAAACTGGGATTGGCCTCGCTCTGTGTTACTCCAAAATGAGCTGGACTCAGTTGTGATGCTCAAGGAAATGAAGCGTGTCCCCCAGCCTTCTTTTAAGGAATATAGAATCTCAGCTGATCAGAGAGGCCCCTCTGCACTGGCCACGTCCCCCTGGGGAGGCTGCAGGAGGCCAGCTGCTGCACTGCCTTTTGGGACGTCTCCGCTCCCAGCAAAGTCTCCTGGAGGCCAGGCTGGGCGTGGGCAGGGCTCAGCCACATCCCTCTCCGTGGCTGTCTTCCCTGAGCCTCCCTACCCTCCTTCCCTCTCTCCCCATTGTTTATAAGACTGTGGGGTGAACTGCGTCTGAGCCCAGGTGTCCGCAGCTCTGGTGGGAGGGGAACGAACAGGGAGAAGTGGGCGCGAGGGGAAGGAAGGGCAGGTCAGATCCTGCTCCTGGGGGCGGGGGGTGGGGGCGGGTGCTGTCCCCCTCCCCAGCATCCCCAGGACAACAGTCAGTTGGCACCACAGCCCAGGCAGGCCTGGGCACCGACCTCTGCCCACTTTCCCCCCGCCAGGTGGAGGACCCCATCTTTCAGATCTCAACCCCGTTCCCCCCCAGAAAATCCTTTTCATAACAGAGACCATCCCTGACCTCAGTATCCAGCGGAGGGCAGGTTGTCACCCATGCCCCGAACGGCCGGAGTTTTCTCTCTCCCTGCCTCCTCAGGGATCCTTTGAGCCTCCTTCCTCCAGTGGAGGACTCCCCAGAAACCTTCCTCTGCAGCTGCATGTTCCATTCCTCACTCCTTTTTCCTACTCATTTTTGGGTGGATCTCTCCCCTTCCTTCCCTCCCATCTTCTCCACTTTTCTCTGCTTTCTTCTTTCATAAGATGTGAAGTAAGAAGGCTGACATCGGCCCTGCTCATCACTCCTATACTCTTATTTTCCTTGGCATAGATCCACACCCCACCCAGGCCACACTGCCCCGAGAAACACTCAGCCTTGGGCAGGGGACCATTCCCAAGGGCATCGTGACATTTCCTGCCAGGGCCAGAGCCCCAGACCAACCATTCTTTCTAGAAGGCTGCAGGCCCTTGCTCTTGACATTCTCCCTTCTCAGTCGTCTTTCAAAATCCATTTATGTGTTTGCAACCCAGGACACAACAGGAATTTTAGTAATCAGATGGGGTCTCTCATACAGTTTCTCTTATATATCTAAATGATGCATTCTTCTAAATGTCAAGTTGAAATAAATCCTCTAGTCACTCCAGAAAAAAAAAAAATCTCCTTAATGCATCACACTTTCATCCACAAACACTGACTAAGCATCATGCTCACTTGTGAGAATTTACAGAAGGGTCTTTTGAGAATTCAAATTGCTCATCACACCAGTAGAGAAACTCTAGAATTAGGAGCAAGGATGGGGGCTGTACTCACATTTTAAGTCTTAAACCTTAACTGGGCTTAGTTTAGCAAATCAAGTACTTGTTTCCTGAGTATGTGGTACAGACTAAGTACCATTTTGTATTACAGAAAGTACGAGGACTTTAACTTGGAAGTGTATGAGGGGGGCAGTGGATAAAGAATCATATCTGTAAAACTGAATCCATAAATATTTTCGCCTGCCATCCGGAATGCTCTGGCAGAAGGCAGGGGTGGGGGGCATACTGTGGCCTTTCCTGTACTTGTTTCAGTGTTTTCATCTCATGGTTGATCAGTGCTCTCGTTTTTGCCTTGAGGGTAACGGGAATAAAGAGGAGCTCTTCAGTCAATGAATATTTCAGGCCCATGTCTCCCAGAGCTGATCCACTGGCATGATTTGTCGTAATGCTGACATCATGGCTCCTCCAAGAAAGTGGAGTCTCCGCTGGCCTCCACTTTTCCCAAGAAGCCAGCCCTTCCTCTTCCTGACTGGTTCTGGCTCTGGCCAACCAACTCTGGGATGGCCTCCAGGTCCAAGGACCCTGGGACCCAAGTCATTGACAGAGGTGTTGTTTGGCAATTGAAGGTGGGGCAGCAATAGGACAGAGGAAGGTAGAGGCAGAATGAAGTGACTTTTGGAGGAGTCCCAACCCCCAATGCTGCTGCACCCCCATCCCTATGCCTCTGTTCATGACCTGCTCTTTCCAAAGCAAAATATCATAAGGGTGGGGCTTTATGTGTCTTTTCTTATGAACTTGACTTTTATGATGAGTGTTGGTCCTCTGATAAAGCCTGGATCTCTGTGGTCTAATGCTAGAGGCCTCACCTCCAGCATCTCGTCCTAAAACACCCACTACCTAGAGGCTTTGTTCTGTCCACTTAAGGGCAGGGCTCTACAGAAGTGTTTCCTATCAAATGGTTAAAGTCCCCAAAGCAAGAAGCAGAAGCTGTGGTAATTGTAGCAGACAATCAGAGCTCAGCTCAAGGTCTGAGCCCTAGGGAAACAGGTCGGCCTTCGGATTCGGGGTCCTCTTGAGCCAGGCACATGTGGCAGCCTTTCTAGAAGAGAACTCATGCTGCTTTCCCCCAGGGCGCTCTGCCAGACAGGACCCTCAGGATTGTTTTTACATCCACATGGGCCAAAGGAAGGAATCCACTCAAGCCCTCAGGGCCTGATGACAAGCGCTCAAAGATCCCATGTCTCTCCTCTTGCTCTGAAGGAAAGAAGGTGATGAAACCATAGGTGTAAACAAAAGAGCTTGAAAAAGGAGGAACTCTCCAGCCTGGATCTTTCTCTGTACAACATGTAGGGCTTAGGGTACAAAAACACTCCAGGCTGGGCAGGAAGTTGTGGATCTTTGCCAGAGTACCTGAGGGAAAAAGAAAAAGAAAATCACAAACTCTGGGTCCCTTTTCCTCTAATGTAAATTACAGGGTAGGGGGTCTTGATCATCTCCAGGGAGAACCCTTCCCTCACCTCATCCAAATGAGGACTCAGCCTGGCCTCCTCCTCCCCACATGGCAGTTCTCAGAGACACCACGGTGGTGGAGCATGGCACCTCCGTGCCCCAGGGTCAAGGCCAAAGGCTGCTCTTCACTTTAAACCTGTAGATTCAAAAATGTGTATGCTCTGAAGCAAGAAATCGGAGCTTCAAACCCAAAACCCATGGGATTTTTATTCCACCACCATTTATTGGGTACTCATCAGGGGCCCAGGGCAGGGATGGGGGAAGTGGATCTGACCATGGTCCCTGCCCCCGAGGAACTCACAGTCTAATGGTGAACGAATGCAGGAAGGAACAGGAGCATCTGTTGAAAATCTCTCCATCTCATGGGGGCTGACTCAACCCAGTTAGCAGCAACCCTCTCTGAATTAGCAGGTAACCAAGAGGAGCCATAATCCCGGAGGGCAGAGAGGGAGGTTTAGGAATGAACATCCCTTTCATAAATCTCTGCTATTTGCTATGAGCTACGTAAAGGTGTCTGCTCAAGGCTCAAGGTTAGGGCTGATCAGAGTATTTCAGAGATAGAGAAGTTAGACTTAATAGTGAGAGGTATTTGAAGGACTCAATCCCCTTTTGCCTTCTCTAAGGTACAGAACAGTGTACAATCAGCAGCTGTCCCTTTGCAGCAAGGAGAGGAACAAAGGAAGTTTGAGCAATGCAGGCTTTGTTGGAACCAGCTCATTAAAGCACCATTACAACTTATTGCAGCCTTTTGCAATGGGGACAAGATTGTTTATGCAGAAAATTATAAGGACTGTATCCCTAGCTCTGAAAAGGGTTTAGGAAGCAAATTCATATGATACTAGGGGAATGTTAGCATCTTAAAAATTCAAGCAAAGGCTTTCATTGCTTCATTTGGATTAAAACCGTGAGATGCCAGTTCCAGATGATTCCGACACATGAGTGATGGTTTCTGCCCAGCATTCAAGGATGTCTATCAGGCTAGGAATCACAGACCTCAAGAGTTTTCAATGTTTTTCCTGGTTTTTGTTTTGTTTTGTTTTGTTTTTTAATTCAGATGGAGCCATCCAGCGAAGGTGTTACAGGTTTGAAGGTTACGTCAGAATCCTGAAGATAGAGCCAGAAAGTTCAAAGACCTGCCCGCCACCTCCTCCCGGCTGCCCACACTACACATGCTCCCTTTCTCAGTTCCACTTTTCCAATGTTACCTTCAGGGTTTCCCTCCAGTCTGCTCCATCTGAGCCTGCAAGAAACTCAAGGGTTCTGCCCTCCTCACTGGGACAGAGATGTTGGTCACCAGTCCTCCCTTGGGATATCTTCCGCTTAGAACTTTTTCCCAATTCACTGTCCTGGCTGCCTTGGCAATCTTTCCCGGGGTCTTCCTCCCTCTACCCTCCCCCTCAGTCTGATTTCCCGACTACCAGAGGCGTGGTGTGCCTCTAGTACCAGCTTGGTCTCTCATCTCTGCCCCTGGCACAGGCTGGGCTCCTGGTCGGGGGGGGGGTGTGCCGTTCTCCTCTCTTCCCCCCACCCCTCTCAGTACACAACAGTCAGACAAGGCTGCTGCCTGAGAGGGAAGCATGGGGCATCGCCCCTGAGCATGGGGTAGAGTCTCAAGGGTTGATCTTCTGTAAAATGTAAGGCGCCTGCTTCTGGAAGCCATCTCCCTCCCTATCTTCATTTCCAAGTGATACAAAACGATCCCTATAGGCCCCTTTTTGCCCAACTTCCTGACTCTGCCAGCAGGCTCTGTCCTGGCTGCCCTGGCTGCCTGGCCAGACCCCAGCCAGGCCTCTCCCTGCTCAGCAACAATAAACCTTGGGAAAGCATCTCTCTGGCCATCCAAGTGGAAGACCTCCTGCCGGCCACCCTGCACAGGAGTCTTGCACACACTGTGCCTCATTTTTCTAGAATGATGGGGAAATAAGAAGGTCCCCTCTGAGACACGATTGCCTTCTCGTGCCAACATGGAATAGTCAGGCCAAGTAACTATGTGCTGATGACGCTTCTCTGATGATACTGGGTCTCCGTATGGGGAGGTCTCCGGAATGGGGAGCGGCCAGCCCTGCCCTGCCCTGGGGCATACAGAGCATTCAGTGTGCCGGGAAGAATCACCAGGCAAAGGCACTGGGTGCCTTTGTTAGGGTTTAGCTCAGTAATGAAAAAAGAAAACAAAGCCAGCCACTGGTGAAAGAGGGCTTCCTTTTATGCAGAAAGGAGGCTATCACAGAACAGAGAACAGAAACTGGAAAAGCAGCCTCTGCAGCTCCATCTTTCCCACCCTGGGCTTGCAGGGCTTCTTAGGGGCTCCCCCTTTGCCCAGAATGTCAACTCCCTTCTGTGTGGCCTATCCGTGTTTACTCACGGCTGTTATTTCCTCCCTGGGTGCAGTCTCCGCAGCACACGGCAGTATTTGGCTAGAGCTTCTGTATTCTTCATATCAGATTATCCAGTGAGAGGCTCTGGGCACCTGCGGCCACCAGACAGATTCCTGACGCCCCTGGGATCAAAAGTCCACCTCAGTCTGATCTGTCCGGGACAGAACAGGTGATCTGAATCCAGTAACGTAGCCCAACTGGTGAAACCAGGAAGGGAGTTCAGAGATGGGAGCTCACCTGCGGTGTGATGGAGGTGAAAGCAGCCTAGAGATTGCTGAGTGCCCTGCCCACTAAGGACTGCAGCGTGGAGGGGTGCCGCGGAAGTTGCTGGTAGGGCCTCGAGAAAGAGGGAGCCAACAGGATGGAGCGCTGGTGAGAAATCAAAGAGCCTGAGGATGTGGGAAAGGCCTCAAAGATTTGGCCCACGGGAAGTCTCGGTGGTCTTTGATCATTGCAGGCAGAGGTAGCAAAGGGAGAAATAGTGTGGCCAGTCTCCTGGGCGGAAACCAGGTGAAGACAGGAAGGAAGGGGTGATTTGAGGGGGGATGTGTGAGAACTTTCTCGAGAAAGAGGGAAGTAGAAGGAAGATGGGAGGTGTAGGAGGCCAGGCCCCCTCAGTCCTCCCTCCTTCGGAGAGGGCAAACTGCTCACAGGGGGAGGGGTGGGTTTTAGGTTTGAACCTCAGTTTTGCAGCTAATTAACTATAGGGCTGCACTCTGTGCCTCAGTTTCTTCTTCTGTAAGGCAAAAGCGGTCTGTAATTTACAGGGGTGGTATAAGAATCAGATATGTCCCTTGCTCGACCTACACTGAGTTCATGGTAAGGGCTCAAAGGGGCCTCTTAATGGTCCAGAAGCTTCCCCTACGAGGAGAAGCGATTCTCTCCTCTGGGTACACATAACCCGCGCTGATTTTCTCTCAGACTCTACCTCCCTCGGCCCTGGGTTTTGGTTACTTAGGTGTTCGCCCACCTCCCCTCTTAGCTGGACCAGGCAGGAGGGCTCCACCCTGTGGACCATCCCACCCACCACCAGAGGTCCAGGGCCTGGCATACAGCAGGTGCTGGGTGCACTTAGTGACCTGCCCAGCCACAAAAAGTCATCTTGGTGCGGAATTGCGGAAGCGGGCTTCCGAGCCCCAGTTTTGTCCAATCACTGGCCACGTGCGAACAAAGGACACTGTGAGCGGGCCTCAGCGTCCTTGTCTGTAAAATGGGAGGCTTGGTCTTCGAGTCCTCTGGAGGCATCCCTTGGAAAAGAAGCTGATTTTTTTTTTAAGGAAAAGCAGATTCATGATCTTCTGGATCAAATAAACAGAGAAGTACACGAAAGGTTCACGCACAGAAATGTCTGTTTCAAAAGTGTCATTAGGTTACCAGAAGTGGTAAATTTGACCCCCAGCAGCTCCCTCAGAGCTCAGAGGAGCTCTATAGTTTAAAAAAACAAAAAACAAAACAAAACAAAAAACAAAAAACTATCCCCCTGAAGCAGATCTATATCAAGAGGGAAAAAATTTAAGAAGTGAAACTGGCTCTTTCTTTCTTTCCACTCTCCACTCATTCCTTTCTTGGTGAGCCAAATCGAAGTCCCCTGGTGTAGCCCATCACACAAACCTCTGCGTGGGAGGGGGCACTTGAAATTCCGTAGAGCCTCCGCCAATGCTGGAAACTGGGCTCACAAACTTCAATCCAACCAACTGCCGTGAGACATTCCATAGAGCCTCCGCCAATCCAACCAACTGCCGTGAGACCCTCAGTCCATGTGCAATGACCCTCCAAGAGGCCATTCCGTAGAGCCTCCGCCAATGCTGGAAACTGGGCTCACAAACTTCAATCCAACCAACTGCCGTGAGACCCTCAGTCCATGTGCAATGACCCTCCAAGAGGCCTTGTCTGGACAAAGGGAACATTTGCCCTCCTGGTCAGGCCATGCTCTGGTCCTCAAGGCAGGTCCTGAAATTCCATCCATGTGGGCTGGCATGTTTGCCTCCCCTCCTAGACTGAGAGCTCCTTGAGGGCAGGGATGGTGGGACCCCTCTCCCTCCAAAGAGCACACACGTTTTCAGACAGCTGGTCTGTAGATGACTAACAAATATTTGAGACATATTTTAATTAGGTAATTGACTTTGGGAAATAGTAGGCAGTGGTACCACACACCGAGCTAAAGGACGCAGACAAATGAGAAGACTTGAAGGGTGAAGACCATGAATTGATTTGGTGGTGGGGGTGGGGGAGGCGCTGAGTTTGACGTGCCAACTGAAAGGGTCCAGCTGGGTGGAAAGCACCTGGAGATACAGGGCTAGGGCCCAGGCAAGCAGTCGGGAATATGTTTGGGGAAATCAGCTTACTGGCTAATAAGCATCATGGGGGCACGTATGAGATAAGCCTAGGAGAGAAGGGTGACCAGGACACTGAGGTTGGAATTCTGGAGAAGTCCATCTCTTAGAGGACAAGGAGGTTGACTTAGAAGAGCAGAGAAGCAGAGGGAAAACCAGAAAGATCATGGGAGAAAAAGGAGGAGGGAGTTTCAAGAAGGAAAGGCTGGAAATTGAGTCGGGGTCCTTAACAGAGTGGTTTTGAGAGAGACGAAGTGGGAACCGAACAAAGGCAGAGGAAAGGAGGGCGGACCTGATGGTCAAGTTCTGCCTATAATAATGAAGCGTGTGGAAATAAATTGAGGAATGCAATAACACAAGGAGGAAAATAGAGGTAGCAAAGATGTTTTAAACAAACAAAAAACAAGCACGGGAGCCTTAGCCAGCCCTCTTGCCTTGTTATGTTTCTTTCTATAGGGAACTATTTTCCACACTCGAATCAAGTTTCAACCAGGAGACAAGAAATTGAGTTTCCCCAAGTCTTCCTTAAACTCTTCGTTAGCAATTTCTCCTTCAAGTGTGGTACTTATCTCGTGGGAGAATGGCAAGAAGGACAAATTCCATTATGGAAAGTGTTCTCACAAGGACAAGTTGGAACACAAATGCCCCCTTGGGCTCTGTGTCTGGTTGCACGGGGCACAGGAAGCATGGAGTCTACGTGAGGCTAAAATGGAAAAGTTGCCTTCCTCAAATCGCAAGTGTAAACTATATACACAGAACAAAGGATAACTTCCCGTGCACTCAAGGCCCTTCTTCCTCTCTATCCGGTCTGCTCAGAGGACTGGATAAGGAGCAATGGAGTAAACAAAATCAGCAGCAAAGCACCTGTCCTCCAGGAGTATGCAGTCTACCTATAACTCCACGCATATGCTCCAAGGGTTTCTTGAGTTCTGGAATCATCCAGATCTGAACTGGGGTGGGGGATGGCCCACTCCAAAATGTGACCTCCATGAATAGAGGTCACGCTATATGTGCCTGTGAGCCCTCGGTGACCACCACAGTGCTTTACCCATAGCGGTGAGTGCCTGTGCTATGAGTCAATGAAATGTGTGGGTTGCCTCGTTCCATGGATAAATGGGGAGAATGGAGCATTTTATCCAATGAACTCTCTGCCTGGGTAGAGGGGAAGTGCCACCTTCCAGATTGTGCTTTCACTCAACACAGTCTTGGAAGAAGCAGCTCAGAGCATTTAACAAGCAGCCTCATCTTAAAAGGCACCAAGTTCTCCACCGAGCCTCTTCGAGTAAAGGTTGGAGAGTACAGTTTTGCCACCATAATCCTTCTCTTTGTATCATGACACTTGAGGGAATTCCCTCTATGTCCCTTTAGATTGCAATGGTCTGTGACTAAAAATGATATTGTGTATGAAGCCGACACCTAGGCTATTTGACATGGCAAGACCTGGCCCTTCAGGATGGAGGGAATTGTTTCAGTGCATAATTCGGGATCACCAATTACTCCAAGGTACACTTCCTTTTATTACATTTCTACGTCTTCCACCAAATCAACTTGCCTTTCCCAGGCTCCTGGGAAATCTAGGCACTTTGGGATGCTGTCCTGAGCACAAAACCAATTCCTGGACCATATCCATCGGCCAGGCAACATTTGTTTTTTGAAAAATCTTAGATGCCAACACTTTCTCCAAAATATTCAAAGAAAAACCAAAAATTAGGCCAGAGACTGTGTCAGCAGAAGGACACTGAAAAACTTCTCCATTTTTTTCTTGATTGCTAGAGAATATAACTGTTTGGAGAGGTTCTCCATTGTAAGTATTGTAGCTGGCATTACAATTTAATATTTTAATTAATTTGATGTAATATTAAATTAATATTTAATACTGGTTTTTTTGTTGTTTTTGGTTTTTTTTTTTCGGTACGCGGGCCTCTCCCGTTGCAGAGCACAGGCTCCGGAGGCGCAAGCTCAGCGGCCATGGCTCACGGGCCCAGCCGCTCCACGGCATGTGGGATCTTCCCGGACCGGGGCACAAACCCGTGTCCCCTGCATTGGCAGGCGGACTCTCAACGACTGCACCACCAGGGAAGCCCTAATATTGATTTTTAATATTACAAACCCTTGAAATTTTCAAGGGTTTGTAATAGTCACGTGTGGCCTCAGAAAAAGTTGAGCCTGGAGGATGTGCAAGACCTATTTCTACTTCTCATTCCCCTGCCATCTGGAAACGGTAGGAGTGGTCTGTGTATGTTCACCTTGGAATGTCCCTTTACTCAGGGCCCTCCACACAGTCAGCCCCAGTCTCAGATCCCACTGTCTCCCTGTGGCAAAACAAATGAGGCACCTCGCTCCTGGTCTTTAACTGTGCTCTTCCGTGTACCTGTGGTGCTGCCTCACACCTGCCCATCTGTCATCATTCTAAATCCAACCAGGACCTCATTGTCCAGTTCCTCTGCTGGCACAGAGTGGGCCAGCCGGAGATCTGTGTCATGAAGGGCTACTGCCACCACACCCACTGGGAAGCTCCCTCATCATTAAAGAACATGTGAAACACAATGGTAACTGACATTTAATATATCTGACCGCATGTTTCTACCATCTTGATATCAGGAGCTAAATTATACTCCATTCGTTTCTCCCCAGGTGGAACACTAGGTGTACCTGGCACCTAGTAAGTACTCAATAAATGTTTGTTGGATTCGTTGGATGAATAAATTTCCCTGCACTTTTATGAATACTAGTTGTGATTATACACAAACATATGTCTGTTTGTGTATTTATAAAAGTCTTTCCTAAGTGCAATTTTTTAATAGTGCTGTATTAAAAATGAGGCAAATTCAAAAGAATAAGAATATGAATGAGTCTTATGACATCTTTTTCTGTTAATTAGGGAAGTGGCAGTAATTTCAAGTAAAATGGTACTTGGGTCATCCATGCAATAGGTATGAAAAACAGTAAGGCAGAAAGCCCAGGTGAGCCAGAATTTTGCTGCACCAAGGTAGATTTTAACCTCACTCACTACTGCTGACACAGTGGGAGGAGGGGAAAGGGATTTATAGGGATCATAAGAAATGCCATGGAGGAAAATGTTCTGAGTTAAGAGTGGACAAATATTTTCTGGGCAGCCCTCAGACCAGAAGGTCTCCTCTTTTTTTTTCTTTTTCTTTTTCTTTTTTTCCTGAAACAAGACTACAAAGTTTTTCTTAGTACCACAAGATGCAACACAGTTAGAAGGGACTTGAAAAATGCCTTCTTACTCACTGGGGGCATCAAAGTCCTAACTCCCAAGGTACCACCTCTATGAAAATTTACATAATTTTGTAAATTTACATAACAGCAATCAGCAATATCCCTGGGCTTATAAAATTTTGAAAAATTATTTTGAAAAATTGCAGCAGAGAGATTGAGATCCCTTGTAGCATCCATTTTGTAGAGAGAAGCACAGGTAGTCATTAAGAGCTTGAAGCCAGACTGTCTGGGCTGGACTCTGGATCGTCCATTGAGTAGCTCTCATTTTTGGCAAGTAGCCTAGCCTCACTATGTCTCAGTTTCCTTCTCTGTTAAATGGGGGTAATTACACCTTATAAAGTTACTTTGATAATTAAATAGGTTAATAGTGAGGAATAAGTGAGTTAACATTGTCAAGGGCATAGAAACATGCATGGCATGTGCTAAGCACTGTTGTTGTACATAGAGCAACGTCCAATGCAGAAGCGACAAGCATGCGTCGGAAAAAGATACAAAAGAAAGATAATGATATTCATATTATCTTCTTTTGTGAAGTGTCTGTTCAGGTCCTTTGCCCATTTTCATTGGGTGGTTTGTCCTTTTATTATTTATTTCTAAGAGCTGTTTGTAGATTCTAAGTGCCAGTCCTTTGTCAGATATGTGTATTTGAAATAAACAAAATAAAAGACACTCAGTATCATTAGTCATTAGGGAAATGCAAATTAGAACCACAGTGATGACATCTACACACCCACAAGAATGGCTACCATTAAAAAGACAGATGACACCAAGTCTTGGGGAGGATGTTGAGCAACTACAATTCTCAGTGCATTACCGGTGGGAGTGTAAAATGATATAACCATTTTGGAAAACAGTTTGGCAGTTTCTCACAGAGTTAAACATTCACCTACCCTATGACTTGGGTATTTACCCAAGAGATATGAAAGCATATGTTTACACAAAGAACTTGTACAAGAATGTTCACAGCTGTGTTGTTCAGAACAGCCAAACACTGGAGACAACCCAAATGCCCATTAACAGCAGAACAGATAACACCCCACAGTATACTGATCTAATGGAACTAATATGCACAACGACAAAGATGAATCCCATGGACGTGATGCTGAGCAAAAGATGCCAGATACAAAAGAGTAGATACGGTGTGCTTTCATTTATGTGAAGTTCAAGGACAGGCAAAGCTAATCTACAGAGATAGAAATCAGAAAGTAGTTACCTCTGGGTGGGAGGGGGAGTGACTGAAAAGGACCAGAAAGCAACATTCTATGGCAGTTCAAACTGGGGGTGATTTTGTCCCCCAGGGAACATTCATCAATGTCTGGAGGCATTTTATTTTGACTGTCCTGTTCTGGCATCTATTGCACAGAAGCTATTAACTATCCTACAATGCATAGGACAGCTACCCACAACAAAGGATGACCCAACCCCACATGTCAGTAGCGCAGAGGTTGAGAAATCTTTGTCTGGGGTGATGGAAATGTTCTATATCTTGATTGGTTACATGGGTTTAGCAAAACTCATCAAACTGTATTTTGCTGTATGTAATTATAACCCCAATTTAAAAAGACACTGAACACAATGACAAAAGAAAACAGACCATGAGAGAGACATTCCCTTGGGCACATGTGGCTCCATTATCAACCTTCTGAGGAAGAATCATCAGTTTTACTATACCCATGCTGTAACTATACCAATATTTTATGTAATCTGATTTAATTAGCCATTAGTAAATATATGTAATCCATCTAGAGTGTGAGTTCATTTATTCGCCACTAATCCTTTTGGATGACCCTACCAAATCCTGAGTTAACCATGGTTCCCTCTGAGGTTGAGAAGAGATCTTAACCAGGAAGACCCTATCAACATCCCGGTGATTAGAAACCTTACACACAATGGATAGGTAACCAATGGATGAAACTCGTTCCCCCAGTTTGGAAGATACTGAAAGACAATAGTCTTTAGTAGACTTTTTTAATATTTGAGAAATAGATCTGTAGAAGAGCATAGGAAGCTAGGAAAAGTATCTTACCTTTGGAGAGAATATCAGGGCATGAGCAAATCTTACCACAAACCATTCCTTGGAGCAACAACCAGCGAAGCGCTAATAAAGGATAACAGTCCCATCAGACTGTATAGAGTTGGAGGATTTAAAATGTGTTGTCATACGTAATAAATTAATTGATCATCAGAGCAACTCTGAAAGGTAAGGCAGATATTAATCTTCCCACAAATAAGCCGAATCTTAGTATTTAGATGTTTTGCTAACAACACAAATGGAGGATTCAGAACACAAATCCATAATCCCATGGAAGGACATGGATGGAGGTAGCCCAGAGCAAGGAGCCTACGGGGCCAAGGCAACATGCAGCCTGGAGCCTGAACCCTCCATTCTGCTTCTGGACCATACTCTGGGTACCTGGGAACCTGAGTTCCTTGTCTGAAGAGCCCCAAGCTCACATCCAGGGCAAATGTGAGCACCTTTCCAAGTTCTGTTGTCCTAAGTATAGACCACATTGCCAGTGTGACCATGCCAATAGGCCCAGAGGGTGTTCACAGTATCAGAAGAAAGTATGAATGAAGCTTGGGTTTGTGGGCTGGGTCATCTACATGTGGGCACTCAGGCTCCTTGTAGCATAGGATGAAAATTAGGATGAGAGGAAAAGGGGTAGTTAGGCCAGTGACCATTATTCCCTGTGCCACCATGTTCCGACATGCAAATACAAAGAGTCTGAGAACTCTAAACCTGAACCTAGCCTTCCAGGTCATCATGAAGGTATATTTGTTAAAGTAGGATAGAGTATTAATAGTTTGCTAGTTTGGTTTATAACTTACACTTTGTCAAGTAGTATGTGGACCTTCATTTGTACTCTTGTCCTAGGCCATACAAATGTTCAGGCAGGTCGTAGGTCACATACAAATGGGAAATTCAAGGACATATAGTTGGGCTATAGTACCAGGGATTCTAGCTTTAGCGAGCGTACCAAAGGAGTAAAGAGAGTAAAAGAATTCCCAATGCCTAGAGAATCCCTTTCCTCCTGTCTTAGAATTCTTCTTCTAGATAACCATTGTTTCCCACTCACACCCTCAATTCCTCTGGTAAAGTAAAAGGAGTCTGGGATGATTCTTGCTTGTTTCATATCCGTACTTCGAAACACTTTCTTATGTTACTGAATTTAATGGGAATAGCACTAACGCTGCACTTTTGAGTCTGGATGCAGGATATTTCCTAAGAAAACTCTTTGTCATGTAAGTATCCGTTCCCAATTTTCTAAAATGTATTAGCTAGAGATGATCAATCTTGTCAAATAATTTTTGGTATCTATTGAAATGATCATTTTTTTTGTTTGCTTCACTGCTATGAACACTAAATCATCATGAATTTCCTGATATAAATCTTTTTTTGTCATTTCAAAATATTGAAATGTTGGTGTGTTAAGATTTTTTGTTTTGTTTATAAGCAATATTTTTTCTATACTGTTATTTTCCCCAGTTTTGTCTGATTTTTTTAAAGCCAAGAATAGCTAACAGAAGAATGATGTGGTTTTTGAAATTTGTAAGAATGCATTCATAAATCTATCTAGTCTTAGAGATTTTTTAATACCATGAAAAATTTAAAATTTTTACCGTAGCTATTTCTCTCTCTTTTATTTGTTTGGTTCCTGGACATCATTTGAGTCATATGTATTTTTTCAAAATTATATATTTTTGAGATTTCAAAAATATTATCATAATTGTACATGATTTTTATGGCCATTTTAAAGCCCTTTTCCTATCTAACCAACATTCTCTTTCTCATTCCTACTTTGGTATATTTATACTCTCTCTTATTCTTTTTTTTTTTTTTTTTTTTTTTTTTATTTATTTTTGGCTGTGTTGGATCTTCGTTTCTGTGCGAGAGCTTTCTCTAGTTGCGGCAAGCGGGTGCCACTCTTCATCGTGGTGCATGGGCCTCTCACTGTCGCGGCCTCTCTTGTCGCGGAGCACAGGCTCCAGATGCGCAGGCTCATTAGTTGCGGCTCACGGGCCCAGTTGCCCCGTGACATGTGGGATCTTCCCAGACCAGGTCTCGAACCCGTGTCCCCTTCATTGGCAGACAGATTCTCAACCACTGCGCCACCAGGGAAGCCCTCTCTCTTATTCTTGCCAGTTGATATTTTCAAGTTCAAAAGTTTTCAGTTCTGGTTACATTGCAGAGCCTCAGGGGAAATATTTTATTGTAAAAATTTTTATGTTGTGCATTCATTTTCATTCATCTCAAAAGTATTTTCTAATTTCCTTTGTGATTTCTTCTCTGAACCATTGTTTGTAAAAGATCTGTTGTTTAATTTCTACAAGTTTTTTAATGTTCCAGTTTTCTTCTTTTAACTGATTCCTAGTTTCCGTTCATTGTCGTTGGAGAAGATACTTTGTATGATTTCAGAGTTTTTCCATTTATTGGGGTGTTTTGTGGCTTAACACATGGTCTATCCTAGAGAATGTTCCAAGTGCACTTGAGAAGAGTATAGATTCTGCTGTTGTTGGGTAGAGTGTTCTGTATATGTCTGCTAGGTCTAGTTGGCTTATAGTGTGGTTCAATTCTTCTATTTCCTTAATGATCTTTTGTCTATATGTTCTATACATTATTGAAAATACAGTGTTTAAGTCACCAGCTATTATTGTAGAACTGACTATTTGTCTCTTTAATTTTGTCAACTGTTTCTTTATATACATAGTGCTCCATTTTGGGGTACATACTATGTTTATAATTGTTATAAGTTCTTGATGAATTGATCCTTTTATCAATATATAATGTCCTTCTTTGTCTGTTATAACAGTTTTTAACTTAAAATCTGTTTTGTCTGACATTAGTATAGCCACCTTTTTTTGGTTACTATTTGCATGGAATATCTTTTTTCATTCCTTCACTTTTAACCTATTTGTGTCTTTGGATCTAAAGTGAATCTATTGTAGGGAGCACATAGTTGGATCATGCTTCAAATCCATCCTCCCATTATCTGCATTTTAACTGGAGAGCTTAATCCATTTACATTTAAACTAATTGCTGATAAGAAAAGATTTGCTTCTGCCATTTTACTCTTTGTTTTCTAAACATCATCTTTTTTTGTCCCTCAGTTCCTCCATTACTGTCTTCTTTTGTGTTTAATTGATTCTTATTTCCTCCTCATTTCTTCTTCTGTGTATTTTTTAGTTATTTTTTAATTGGTTATGCTGAGAATTACAATTAACATTCTAAATTTACAGCACTCTGGTTTGAATTGATACCAACTTAGCTTCAATAACATACAAAAGATCCGCTCCCTTGTTGTTATTGTCACAAATTATGTCTTTATACATTGTGTGTCCATGAATCTCTTTGAGTTTAGCCTACTTGGAGTTCATTGAGCTTCTTGAATGTGTACATTCATATCTTTCATCAAATTTGAGAAGTTTTTGGCCATTATTTTTGTCAAACATTCTTTCTGCTTCCTTCTCTCCTCTCCTTCTAGGATTCCCATAGTACATATGTCATTGTGTCTGATGGTATACCACAGATCTCTTAGACTTCAGTCATTTTTCTTTATTCTTTTTTTCTTTCTGTGTAATTTTAATTGACCTATCTTTAAGGTTGTTGATTCTTTCTTCTACCTCCTCAAATCAGTTGTTGAAACTTTCTAGTGAATTTTCATTTTCTGCTACCAGGAGCCTTCACTTCCTGCTGCAAAAAAACTAAAAATCAGTCACACATGTGAGCTTAGGGGTCTTCTCAGATCTTTTCTGAGCACACGTCAAGCCCTGGGCTTGCACATTGCCTTCTGGTTTCCCCAGTATATCCAGGAGCTTTTCAAAGCCCTCATTTGCCCATGTATTCCAGGCTCTTCCTTCCTAGGATATACACTCTCTCTGCTGCTTGCCCACCTGTTTTCCCAGATCCAGATGGTTTCAGGTGGTATATTCCACTAAATGCTCTTGACAGGCACCATCCAGGGGGCCACTCCAGTCTGAGAGAGTTCCAACAGGATGAAACAAAGACAAGACCCTGATCTGATTCCTCAGATTGCCCCCAGAAAGATAAAAATAAGAAGATAAAAATCCACAGCCACAATTCCTTGAGGGCAATGTCCACATTCCCCCACTTTGGTACCAGCAAGCCACACCAGGAATGTAGACTGGTGTAGGCTTCATGGCTGCTATTCAGTTGGGTAATGGGGGATTATAGATGGGTAAGTAAAAACACCACAGTGCTCTTCCCAACATCTCTCCTCATTAAACACTCCTCTGATGTAAGTTTTTACTAGATTCCAAAGTTCTGAAAAATTTGATTATGACAGGTTTGGGCCACTTAATCTAACTTCAGTGGAAGGAGGAATCCTTAGAGCTCCCTACTCCATCATTTTCAATGACATTACTTTTTAAACGTTTTTAATTTTTAATTTTGTCAGTAGTATCACTGAAAAGTTTATTTTTAAGATATTGAAATTTTATTTTATTTATTTTATTTATTGCCTGGGAAAATAATCAGCTTTTTAAATTTTTGATGGTAGTTTGCAAAAATATGTTTGTATCCTGTAGAACACAAAATTTGATTTATTAAATCAACCCTATTAACTCATTTATTTAAATATTTTATATCTAATTGTTTTCTTAGAGGTGAATGATGCATTTGGTTCTCTTATTGCTACTAAGTTTTTGTCTTTTCCTCGTATTTCTAAGTTATAACTTTACATTTTTAATACTGCTATTTATCATACCAAAGTAAATGATTTCTAAAAGTTTACTATGGCTGGTACTCTTTAGTTCTTTGTTCCATTTAATGTTTTTTGCCTAAAATTATATTTTGTCTAATATTAAAAATACCATCTGAGCTTTTTCTTTGTATTTCTTTGTATTTTTGCCATTTGTTTCAATTTTAATTTTAATATGTAATTTTTAGGTGTGTTTCTAAAGTAGACTATAGCTTCATTGAATTTTGTTTATTAGCATAAAATATTTCACTTGTCATTTTGCCTTGTGCTTTTGTTTTTTTCATATTTCCTTGCTTTTTACCATTTTTTTCTGTGCTAAATATGTTTTCTTTCATCCACTGATTTAAAAGTTATATCTATTTTTGTTCTACAAGTGATTTCTTCAATTAAAAACATATATTTGGACTCTTTCTTCTCTGATTGTCAATGTCAGTGATTAAATAGCATCCATCTATAAGTCCTACCTGTGAGAAATGATATTTAGCCTGCATTTTCTTTTTTCTTGCTTGCTTTCATAAGTTTCCAGGTTTGGCTTTAATAATCTGGGATTTTAGATGTACATAATTTAATATACTTATTATTTATCTATTATTTAAGGAATACTTTGCAGTGTTTGAGCAGTTTTATAATCATACTAATAATAACTGTTTGGACTTATTTATATATGTCTTATAAGCTTCTTTGTTCACTGCCAAGTCTGTCAAATCACAATTCTCTCATTTTGTTTCCAAAAGCAAGATTTTCCCCCTATGATCTTTTTTCTTCTTCTTCCAGTTTTATTGAAATATAATTGACATACAGCACAGAATAGTGATTTGACTTACATACTTCATGAAATTATTATCACACTAAGTTCAATGAACTTCCATCATCTCATATAAATACAAAATCAAAGAAATTAAAAATTTTTTCTTGTGATGAGAACTCAAGATTTACTCTCAACAACTTTCATGTATAACATACAGCAGTGTTAATTATATTTATCATGTTGTACATTATACCCCTAGTACTTATTTATCTTATAGCTGGAAGTTTGTAAGTTTTGACTGCCTTCATCCAGTTCCCCCTCCTCTAACCAACTGCCTCTGGTAATCACAAATCCAATCTCTTTTTCTATGAGTTTTTTTGTTCATTAGTTTGTTTTCGAAATATAACTGAGTTACAACACTATGTTAGCTCCTATTACACAGCATAGTGATTTGGTATTTCTATACATTTCAAACAGATCACCACAAAAATTTAGTTATGACATGTCACCATACACAGATATTGCATTGTTATAGACTATATTCCCCACACTGTACATTTTATAACTGTGACTCATTTATTTTGCAGCTGGAAGTTTGTACCTCTTAATCACCCTCACCTATTTCACTCATCCCCCACACCCCTTCCCCTCTGGCAACCACCTGTTTGTTCTCTGTATCTATAACTCTGTTTCTGTTTTTTTATGTTTGTTCATATGTTTTGTTTTTTAGATTCCACATATAAGTGAAATAATACAGTATTTGTCTTCCTCTGTCTGACTTATTTCACAGAGCAAAATACTGTCTAGGTTAATCCATATTGTCACAAATGGAAAAATTTCATTCTTTTTATGGCTGAGTTATATTCCACTGCAAATATATATTACAACTTCTTTATCCATCCATCTATTGATGGACACTTAGGTTGCTTCCATATCCTAGCTATTGTAAATAATGCTGCAATGAACATAATGGTCCATATATCTTTTCTAATTAGTGTTTTTGTTTTCTTCAGATAAATACCCAGAAGTGGAATTCCTGGATCATACAGTAGTTCTATCTTTAATTTTTTTGAGGAACCTCCACACTGTTTTCCAAGTGGCTGCACCAATTTACATTCCCATCAACAATGCACAAGGGTTCCCTTTTCTCCACATCCTCACCAACACTTGTAATTTGTTGTCTCTTCGACAGTAGTCATTCTAACAGGTGTGAGGTGATATCTCACCGTGGTTTTGATTTGCATTTCTCTGATGATTAATTAGTGATATTGAGCATCCTTTCATGTGCCTGTTGGCCATCTGTATGTCTTCTTTAGAGAAATGTCTATTCAGATCCCCTGCCTACTTTTAAATCAGGTGGTTTGAGTTTTTGATGTTGAGTTGTATGAGTTCTTTGTATATTTTGGATATTAACCCCTTGTCAGATATATCATTTGCCAGCATCTCCTCCTATTCACAGGGCCCATGAAAGTCATAATGTGACCTTGCACATAGGAAGGAGTCTGTCAGTTTGAGTCACAGTATTTTCCCGGAAAACTCTGTTGACACTATTCAGTTGTCTTTCAATGCTATTGATTCAGAAAACAGTGGACTTGATTTCTTCATATCTGGCCTGTTCTTTGATTTTGAATACTTTTTATTCTTTATATTCAAAATATTACCGGCATGGGTCTAGATATTTATTATTCACTTTATCTGCTATGCAGGAAAGACCCAAATATGTTTCTTCAACTCAAGCAAGTTGTCTTCTATTTATTCGATCACTGTTTTTGCTCTGTTGTTTTCTCTGAGGAGTTTTTGTTTTATGTACATTGCATCTTCTTGATAAGTGTTCCAGGTCTTTTATCTATTCTCTCATCTAAGTGCTCCAAGGACTCTTAGGTTGACTCCTGGGAGAATTTCTCAGGCCAGTATTATTACTGATTCAATTTCTAGAGTCTGCAACCCACTGTTTATTGCCTCTCTGCCATTCTTAATCCAACAGTCAAGGTTTTCATCTCCTTGCAGGATTTGCTGATCGTATCTGGTCGTTCTTCATAATAATCAACTACCATAAGGGTAATTCTGTCTTTAATCTTACTGCATGACAAGTTCATGTTTTCTGAAGTTCTTCCCTGCATATTTTAGTAATATAGGTATTCATTCATTGTAATTCTTTAGTGTCATCATTTCTTTGCAATTTTATTAATGTATTCAATCATGTTTTTCTTTTTCTCCTCTTTATACAGGAAGGTCTTTGCTTGTCCAGCATTGGCACTGGAGATGAGTTCTGGCAAAGAACATTAAAGTCTCTAGTCATATCATGATGGCCCACATTAAAAGAGAAGGGAATATTTTGAATAAAGTATGGTGTAACTCTGATTTTGTGAAAGTCAGCAGGGCAGGGGGACAGAAGGGATATTCCAAAGCCAATAGCTATGAGCAAGGAACTCCATTAATGTGCTACAGAAAATCTTGTCTATATTTGGGACAGCATCCAGGAATCATTCAGGCCAGAGCACCCACTCATTGTCTGGAAAAGTTGTCTTCAGTAGTCATCAGCCATTCACTGCATGGCCATCATTACTAACAGGAAACGCATACTTCCTGTCGCTACCAGGCCATGTGGCCTATAGTGCCTGGTTAACTTCCAGGAGGTGAAGGTGAGCTCAAGATGAGCCCTTCGAAGGGTCTGTGGCCTACACTCTCTGCCAGCCCTAGCCCATCCTTAGAAGGAGACACAGATCTTCAATCCTTTTCTGAGTCTCTTGGAGCCAGCTGTGTTTCAGAATTCAGAATTTTAAAAGGTAGAAGCTGGAGAACGAAGGTTATCATAACAGGAAAGAATCTTGCAGGGCAATAGTGGAGTATAAATTACACCAACATGTGCCACCCAAGATGAGAGAGCTGGAGTCCTTGGTTAAGGGTGAGGGAGAGGGAAGATGAAGCATAAATTCTCAGGTGCTTTGAACTCTTGCAAATGTGCAGGCACAAAGTGGACTCCCGTAGCCTGAGGGCGGTTCCGCAAGAAAGGGCCTCAGGTCTCAGGTATGGGTCCTGGGAAGTAAAAGTACCTGAAAATGAAATTGTAAAAATAGATCCCAGGGTTTTGAGCAGAGCACCCACCTTGCCCATCATACGTGCATTATGCAACACCCCAGGTAGGTTTCAGGCAACATCTTGAAATCAAACACACATTCTGCCACAAAACATAGGAAAAGTCCCAGTAAATGGGATAAAGGGGACAAAATAATATAAACATATTAGATTTTTTTCAGAGTTAATGTACATTTTTACAGGCTGGTTGGCGAAATAATGTGATTACACCATAAATACTCTGAAATTTTTTAACAACTTATTGAGATATGATTAACATGTAAAAAGTTGTACATGTTTAATGGATACATCGTCAATACAATTTGGGGTAAGTATACAAACTCTAGTATTTTTCCTAAGGAATCATTCAGTATAACTTCAAATCCATATTGACTCAAACTAGGCTAAATACCTTTAGCTCTGCATGCAAGAAGCGTCCATGTCAGCTGGGGGTTCCTGTCGTGACCAGGTTGGAGTTGGACATCAATGAGTTGGGAGAAGATGCTCAGGTGAAGAGCCAGCACCACAATAGATGGCTTTTCTTACCGTGTCCTGTGTCCTCCCTCTCAGTAAGCACGAGTTTCTGTCTAAACAGTTTCTGACTGAGTCAACAGCCATGATCTCTTATTCACAGATAAGTGCATGTTGTCCAATTGTGCAGCAATTAACCCATCATTCATTTTCACCGTTTCGCCTGTGGGAATTTTTTCTCCTGTATTCTCAGTGTCATGATTATTATCCATCTCAGTTCAGGTAGGATTAGATTCTGTGTAGCCAAATCCATTTTGGTACCAATTTTGAAAACAACGGTGCTTTTTCAAATATGCTCACATTTTGGCATTGCAGATATGGGGTCTAAGGTTTGTACTAAAAGAATTTCTTTTTGATCTCTCACCTCCGTCTTCCCATTCAAGCAAGCTGCTGCTTTACACAAGGGGACTCTCAAACTCTTCTTCACTCCAGGAATACCAATCCAGCAGAAATTCCTCAAAGTTTCCCGAATGTGGATGCCACACTACAGCACTGAGGCAGCTTCTATTTTATTTTCCAGTGGGAATCAGGGAGGGGAGAAAAGTGTGTTCGTAGATTGCCCTCTTACCCAAAAGTCCTGCTTATGGCATGTAATGCTGGAAACAGGGCAGGGGTTGGGGGGTATTTCAAGAGCCATACACTTTCTGATAAGGTGTCCTACTTTGCTAATCAAGATCTCTTTATTACTACCAGTAAGTACTAAGTTCTTTCATAAATATTTACTGCGGTGTCTGTCAGTATGCATGTATGCGTTTGCTGTCTCATGTTTCTTGGCCTCTTTTCAGTCATATACTCCCGTCAATAAGCAATCCCTCTGAAGTTACTATTGTGTCCTTTACCATATAGGTGGCATCGTTTATGGGTCAGAAACATTTATCCACTAATTTATATCAACCACTTATTCATAGACCCAAGTTTAAGCACTTGCTTTGGCAGTTTAGAAATCACACATAAGTTTTATTTTCTGGACTTAGGGGACAAAACAGTCTAGTCCACAATCGTCTCCATCAGATTGGACATGACTCATTCAACTGTAACAGCAAAATCATCCAAGAACTTCCAATAGGGAAAACGTAAGCTTAGGAAAAATTTTCTTCCTTTCCTATCATAAAAATTAAACTATGAATATTTATTGATATGTACAACAGAAATGATAGTTTGGAGCACACCTGGATTCAACTGGCTGTGGGAGGTGTAATTCTTTGCAGGTCAGTGTTAAAGAGGTGACCAGGAAACAGGTTGGAATGAACTCCAGTCTGTACACAGCACTCTAACCCAAATCTCACACTTATGAAAAATCAATAGATCTGGGCTTCCCTGGTGGCTCAGTGGTTGAGAGTCCGCCTGCCGATGCAGGGGACGCGGGTTCGTGCCCCGGTCCGGGAGGATCCCGCATGCCGCGGAGCGGCTGGGCCCGTGAGCCATGGCCGCTGAGCCTGCGCGTCCGGAGCCTGTGCTCCGTAACGGGAGAGGCCACAACGGTGAGAGGCCCACGTACTGCAAAAAAAAAAAAAAAAAAAATCAATAGATCATCAATAGAACTTTGATCTTTATTTCAAGCTTCTACCTCACTTGGAACCCAAATTCTAGACAAGTGATTTAGGACTGGAACTCAGGAGAGCAAGGGCTTTGAAGTCAGGCAGTCTTGGCTTCCCCATTTCTGGGTCTAGCTTTGGAAATTGACTGCATCTCCATAACCTGATTGCTCATCCCCGAAGTGTGCCTCTTACCACTTACCCCATAGATTTGTGAGAAAACATTCTTGAAAGCACTGACCACTATATTTGACATATAGAGGAGACACATGGAAAAGGTTACTATCATCATGGTCACAACTGCAAAATTTTCACCCCAGGCCACTGTCTTTGTCAAAGACCAAGGTATATGACAACTACTATGTTCTTCAGGCTGAAGTAGTTTCTATAAAAGTCAGCTTCCATAGTCAGGTGCCAATCAGCCACCAACCTGTGGGAGGTGCATCCCTTGCCACAGGTGTTGACCAACAGAAGTGCACAGACCAGCTGCTGAGCCAGCCTGATGGATGGGAGCATGGGATAGAGACTGTCACCCAGGGCCTCAGGTGAGGGCCTTTCCCTCCATGTATGTGACACTGAGCTACCCAACCCAAAGAGAGTCCTTGTCTTCACAATGGCTAGCAAAGACAATGGGACAAGGCAGCCAATGCCCACTACCATAAGAGATGTCCAAAATGAGAGCCTTGGGTTTATTAAGCCCAGCATTGGGGCCGAGAATTGAAGATGGGCAAAATTTGAAGAAGGGTAACTGGAGAGGAGAACGTTGCAGACTGAAAGAGGAGGTGACTTTTCTGTCACCAGCAGGATTATGAGGAAAAGAGAGAGAGCTGACCAAAGGGAGACCAGCGGGGTCAGGCTGGTCTCTCAGGCCAGGTATGACTCTGTGCAGGTGTGCTCCGTGGGGCTGGGAGTGGGGATGCATGCATGTCTGTGCCTTGGTCCCTCTGTAGAACTTCAGCTTTGCTTTTCACGTGTCTCCTTACAGCACAAATTTAGGGACACGTTCAGAAGGGATTTTTTCTTCCCAGTGAGGGCTGAAAGTAGAGTGGATGTAAATGCACTAAAACGATGCTTCTACATCAGCGATTTTTATGCCATCAGTTTCTATAAGTTGAAACACAGGACACAGGATTTTAATATTCCACCTCTTAAGCTACTGACTTAGTGAACAGACCTCAGATAATCTCCTCCACGGCCACCGGCAGAGTCTCCTGGAGAGGTCATTCCAGAAAGTTCCCCCAAGCTGGAACATCTGTGGCTCTCAGGTATTTTGTTCCTGGCTCAGCTTTCCTGTCTATGCCGACCACTATGATTAAAAATGCGTCCAAAGTAAACCTCAGGCAACTGAACCTCCCTCAGCAACGTGGGGGGCACTTGGTGTTACAGGGTGGTCACCCCGAATCCTTGCAAACTTTGCCCCAGGTACTTAGCAGCTGGCTGGAACGGCTCATGAAATTCTATCCTTCCAGCTCCCAACATGCTGAGAAGTTACCCAGGGAAGCCAACAGTCCTGTCCCACCTGTGGAAATTAACGGAGCCAGCTCAGCACATTGACAGCAAAAAGAAATTTACAAAGCAAACAAACATGCTGAAAAATTGGAAATATTTGTTTAACAGAAGTACATTGATTAAAGTCACTCCAAGATCAAATTACTCTCCCAGCCTGGGCAATTTCATCCCAGAGGGCAGCAGACTCATATTGGCAGAGTATTGATGAAAAGCCCAAGCTATGTCTAGATGTACCATATTAGGCGTGTTAATCTCAGAAGTGGCTCATAAGTTTTCCCCTCCAGCCTGAGTCTTCATTTGGAAGAGTTTAATTCCAATACAAACAGTAATAAGGAAATAAAATCACTGATGTATGTCTTTCCAATATCCGTCTTTGGTAAGAACTTTTCATTTCTATGGTCAATTAAAGCTCATCTTAAATAAAATGTTGAGCTCCTTTCAAATAGACTTCCAGGGTTACTTGGTTTCTCAGATCCTCCACACTGCAAAGGAAAATAAAGGGCAGAGCCAAGGTCACTTCTTAACTACAAAGGCAAGCAAATCACCAAATAAATATGCTTAACATGAGAGTTATGACAATTGCAAGAAGGCCCCCTCACCAGGTACCTGAGGGCTTTTGAGGGCCAGGCCAAAGTCAGCAGGCTACTTAAAAAAGTTCTTCAGCTGTTTGAAGAGGCTGGTTAAGGTCTCTCTGGGCTGCTGCATTTACCCGCTGAGACACTGATTCCACATTACAACCTTGAAAATGACCCACATTCTATTTGCTGCAGTGTTTTAAACAATCCAAGAAGGGGAGGCCTTTACTTTGCACATGTCCGTTCCCTAAGGTCAGCTATGATGAAACAAGACCATCTCAAACTCTGGCTCAGGTGGGCTTCTCTTCCAGCCCTTTCAGAAGTGATGGAGCCCAAGCCACACGCTGGAAAAGAAGGGTGAGCTTCTTCTCCCCGTGTGCCCAAACATGCAGTAGCTTCAAGGCCCAAGGGCCTAAGAGTAGCAAGAGAAGGGAAGCAAGGCGCACAGGGGCCAGGTGACTGCACAGGCCTGGGCCTCCCAGCCTCTGCTGCCCTGCATCCACCCAACAGGACTCTTGGGGCTGCCCATCACTCCTGCCCAGAGTGGATGGACAACAGCCAAATTCTGAGCTCAGGCCTGGAATCCCCCCTCCCTTCTTCATTCCCAAGTGTGAGTCCCCAGACTACAAAATCATGCAACTCTCCCCATGCTCAGGCCACCCATCTCCAGCCTAGGACAGTCTACTGGACACCCAAGTCACAAAGACAGGGAATGCTCTCAGAAGCTCCCCGCATGGGTAAAAGGCAAGCTCTCCCTCAGGAAGGCTCACAGCACTGACAGAAGGAGGTCATAGCACTTCAGTAGCCTCTACAGGGAGCACTCAAAGAAGACTCCTGCCCTGGGACATGAGACACAGTTAGCTGCATTTCCACCACATATGAAGTTATGTAGAAGTGAGAAGTGATTGGTTTAAGGTTTTCAAACATAAGGTTCATTGTTGCATTATTTTCATATATATGTGTGTGTACGTATATATATATTTTTAAAAAGACAAGCTCTCTACACCTTCCCAGAAATCATAGACTCCAAGCTTCCCACACAACCACCTGCCTTCAAAGAGGGTATGGAACCCACCCTGCACACACGCTCATATGTGCACACGCATGAAAGCAACAGGCACTTAGATGGGATTTGCAAAGGTTTTTGCTTGTATTAGCTCATCAGGAACCCAAGGTGGGGAGGGAATGGGAATGACAGGATGGAAGAGGTTGAAGGTAGGGGGTTGGGGGAGAGCTAGGAGACCCCAGGGGAGGTGAGGGAAGGGAAGCCACTATGTTTGAGCACCTAGGTTCCAGGTACTGTTCTGGGTGTGCTTTTTCTTGTTTTCCTCATTTAATTGTCACGTTACGCCCCTGTGAGAAGCCGGGGTTCCAATTCTGGCTGAACATTAGAATCTTTTCAATAACACAGGTGCTGGGTGCCAACTGGAACAGTTGAATCAGAATCTCTAGGGATGGGGGCCACGCATTCATGGTTTTTTGAAGCATCACAGGAAATTCCACTGTGCGGCCAGGATCGAGGATCATGATGCCAAGGAGCTGCTAAGCTCCTTTTCTGCTCTTGTATAATGAAATATCCCCCACTGATTCAAGGAAGAGCAGCCAGCACAGGGTGCCCAGAGGTGAACCCCACGGGACTGGCCTCCCCTCATCCCGCCATCTGCAGCTCTTCCCCAGGCTCTCTACCTACTGAGATTGCAATAAAACATCACCCAGAGGAACTTGGGATTTTTGCTTTGGGTGATTCAATAAAGGACTGAACTGGAGTTAAATTTTGCTTTCTTCAACTCCTTAAATTCCTAAGACTGTTTCAGTCTTGAAAACATAGGATCACAAATCTTAGAAGACTTAACAGCTTTTCAGATGAGGTTTTTTTTTTCTTTTCCACCAAGATGTGGAGGCAGGAGCTCACTCCTGGTTTGATTATGACATGCAGTGAGCAGCACGATATCATTCTGAAGAATAAATTTTTTGGCTTAGGAGAAAATGCGCGCTCTACTTCCTGATAATTGATTTGCAAGGTTCCAATTTAAGAAGCAAATTGCTCCGGTTACCAGGGTATTTCATATCTGACATGAGCATTTAGATAGAAAACTCAATATTCCTTAAGATGACCAGCAAATGACAGGAAGAATTTCAGTTTAAATTTGGAATCATTTCTCTACTCTTTTTTTGTAATATCATTCTAAGAAGCCCTAGTTACAAATAGATGAGGGTAGTTAAAAAACTAGGGGTAGCGGATTAAGAGGTACAAACTAGTATGTATAAAATAAACTACAATGATATATTGTACAACACAGAGAATATAGCCAATATTTCATGTTAGCCATAAATGGAATATAACTGCTAAAAATTGTGAATCGCTATATTGTACGCCTGTAACGTATATAATATTGTACCTCAACTATACTTCAATAAAAAAATAAGAATAATGTAAATAATGTCTTTTAAGTGTACTTTTACCCTAAGAAAAGGCTCAGCTCTCCCCTCAGCATGTAATCAACGCTGATCATAATGCCACCTAAGCCCAGGAGTTGGCAAAGTTGGAAGGTTCCCATTTACACCCAGAGACACGGAGAGCCTGAGGTTTGCTCAGCTGTCGATGGAATCAGGAAAAACAGCCAGGCTCCTCAGCCCCCAAACAAGAGAGGGAAAAAGAGCAGTGGACCCACGTCAAGATTCCCGGCCTTCAATTCCCAGCCGTGATGCTTGATCCACATGTAAGACTCTGAGAAAAGCCATGTGTTTCCCTTTGCAGGCCACGGTTTTCTCTTTTGTAAAAAGAACAGGTTGGGAGAATAACTTTCAAGTGTCTTTTCCAGCAGGAACATCCTTTGGCCGGAAGACGCTGGGTCCAAAGAGTAGTCAAGGTATCACCCTTGGGGTCAGACTGACCCGAACTTGATGTCCAGCTTGGTCACTTACTGGCGGAATGACAAAACTATCCCACAGAGACTGAAGAGAAGGGTAGGTAGTCCAGAATGGAGAGAGGGCAGGCAGCATACCAGACACTGCCTCCCAGAGTTGATAGGAAATATAAAACTACCTGGTTCCGCAACTCATATGATGATTGGGACCCTCCTACCATAGCTCTGCCAGGTGGTCCCCAGGCCATGTTTTTGTTCGCATTTTTTCTGGTTACCTATCAATGACAGTCCTTTCATCTTTAGAGAGCTCTGACCATTACGCCTCCCGTCCTTTAGACCATCTCCCTATGGTTCCCTCCTCTGTAGAGTTAGTTTGTTGGAGGAAGGTATCTCAAGGTATTTACCTGGGGACCTGACTGCCAAGGATTGCCAGCAACCATCGGAAGCTAGGAGAATCATGGAACAGATTCTTCCTCAGAGCCTCCCGAAGAAACCAATCCTGCTGACACTTTGCTTTTAACTTCTGGACTCCAGAACTGTAAGAGAATACATTTCCGTTGTTTTGTAATCACCTAGTTTGGGATATTTCCTAGCACCCCTAGGAAACTATCACAGTGTAGATCCTTCCATATGTTTGTGCTCTTGCAAAACACAGACTGCCTCCTATGACTCATTTTGATTTACATAAATGATATTGTGCTGTGGACCACTTCTGCCCCTTTCTCAATTCCTTATGACATACTCCCCCACATCCAGGCATCAGGTAGTGTGCATTCACATGTTCCCAGGACACTCGTGGTGATGGGTGCCTGGAAGTCTTCCCGCCACCTGCTGTCAAAAACAGCTGGGGGCTTCCCTGGTGGCGCAGTGGTTGAGAGTACGCCTGCCGATGCAGCTGGGATAAACATCCTGCACACATGTCAAAAGACTTGGGATAGGGCGGGTGGGAGGGAGATGCAAGAGGGAAGAGATATGGGAACATATGTATATGTATAGCTGATTCACTTTGTTACAAAACAGAAACTAACACACTATTGTAAAGCAATTATACTCCAAGAAAGATGTTAAAAAAAAAAAAAAAGACTTGTGTAACAGTTTCTTTTGTTCATACACCCAAATGTAGAACTGCTCAGTCATACAGACTGTGCATATTTCTTAAATTTTTTTTGTTGTGGTTAAAGTCACATAATGTAAAACATACTATTTTAACCATATTTAACTGTACAGTTCAGGGGCACTCAGTACATTCACATTGTTGTGCAACTCTCACCATCATCTATCTACTATGCACGTTTCATTGGAGTAACTACTACTACTAGATTGCTCTCCGGAACAGCTGTACTTTTCTGACTCCTACCAACAAGAAAGGGAGCGCGTCCTCTATCCTCACAGCCCCATCAATGCTTGTCATTATTTAGTTTTCTATATTTTGCCAATAGTGGGTATAAAGTAATGTCACATTTTTATTGGCATTTCTCTAATTAAGAATGAGCCCAAGCAACTCTTCATATGCCTGTCGGCTTTTTCTATAAATTACCTGTTTGCAATGTCTGCCCATTTTTTCTGTTGGGATCCTGTCTTATTCTTGTTGATTCGCGGGAGTTCTCTGTATATTCTAAATCAGTTCACAAGTTTTGAGCAGGAGAAAGGGTACCCTTTATACACTTAAAAATAAATTAGAGCCCCAAGAGCTTTTGTTCATATCTGTTACATCTATCAATATTTACCACTTTGGAAAATAAAACTGAAAGTTTTTAAAGATTTCTTCACTTATTTAAAAAAAATAATTAACTCATTATATGTAAACGTAAATAACATTTTTACTAAAAATAGTGTTTTAGTAAACATTATTTTCCAGAACAAGTAATTTAGTGAGGAGAGAAGCGATGTGTTTTTCATTTTTCCAAATCTTTTTAATGTGTGACAATAAAAGATAGTGGGGTGCTCATATCTGCTTCTGCATTCCACCTGCCATACATTATTTTGGTTGAAGCAATGAAGATATGCAGTTGGAAAGAGGAGGAGTATTTTAATAGCCTTTGCAGATAATTTTATAGACACGCTTCTTTGATAATACACTAAAACCCACTAAGTGGTAGTTTCTTAAAGGTGATTAACAATGTGGAATCCAAAATTATTTCAATGAGCTTTCGGCACTCTGTTCTGTAAAAATCCACTGGTTTCTCTTGCACTTTCAATAGATCTTTTATCTGTGCTTGATTTTGTAGCATCATTCATTGGTCGTCTGGGAAATATTAGTTCACAGAGTTGCACAGATCTAAATGCTGACATATTTCATTATACAGTATCAAAGAAGTGGTGAGCACAGCAGGGCCCTGCAGTGAAGACAAGGGACTGAAGATGGGAGAACAAAGGTCAAACCTGGCTCACAGGGGTGAGCTCTTACTACCGAAGAGACCTGGGGCATCACCTAATCTCCTGGCCCCCATCTCTCTGATCATTTTCCACCCCCAGAATCCCAAATAATCACCAAATTACAATCACACTGATTTAGTACCTGATATTTCAGTTAACTTACTGTAGCTAAATAAAATATTAAAAATAGTTCCTGCACATTCTACCATGAGTACCCCTAAGGTCTGAGTATCACAGATGGTTCCATAAAATCCTCATCCTTCAATATAACAAAGACAGATTAAAGATTTAAGGAATTTTAAACAAAACCATCTCCCTCTCTCTTTCTCTTTCTCTCTCTCTCTCTCTCTCTCTCTCTCTCTCACACACACACACACACACACACACACAAACACACACACACACACAAACATTTAAGGAATTTTAAACAAAACCATCTCCCTCTCTCTTTCTCTTTCTCTCTCTCTCTCTCTCTCTCTCTCTCTCACACACACACACACACACACACACACAAACACACACACACACACAAACACACCCTTTATGCCATCACTAAGGCCCCATTCTTTTAGGGTCTTCAAGGAATTTTGGTCTCCTAGGAGTACCATCTAAAATGCAAATAACCCAGGAGGAGGGCGCACTTACGCCATCAACACTTTACACTGGAGTTAACAATTAACTCTTTAGAGAGGTTTACAGCTCCTAGAACTTGAGAGCAGTCCTTGATCAGAGATCAACCACCAACTATCTCTCTCAGCAAATGGGGTTCCCAAACAAATGAGGACCCTCGGGCCCAGAAAGAGGAAGCGCCTTCCCCAGATCACACAGCCCACTGGCAGGAGAGTCTTTGCTGGAGGAGCTGGTCCCCGACTCTCACTCCAGACCTCCACGGCCTCCTCACTTTCCTTTGGGCGTCATCAAAGGCTTCCCAAGCAGCACGAAGGTAGCACCAGTCCAGAAGAACTCCCCCTCCCGGCTGCAGACACCCTGCACTGTGGCCCTGCAGCTCAGGGAGTGACTCTAGAATCTGCCTCAAGTCCACTCACTGCTGGCTCTCCAGAGTTCATGCCACGGCCTCCGCCCTGTCCACTGCCTCCGTGCCAGCCCCTCAGCCTGCTTCTCCCCAGACCATCTCTTGGGCTTCCCATCTGACTCCACTCAGAGGCTGCCTTTCAGCTCTCCTTTGCCTGTGTTGTGCAGATAAACCAGGCTCAGCCTCAGATCTTCTGCTCGGGCCCCACTTCAGAGGTCTTTTTGTGTCCAGAAAGAGGGATTCAACAGCTATTGTGATAAATGCACCTCACATAGCACATAAGATAGTAGTAAGCTAAAAGAAAGAAAACAAAAGACATCTAAAAAACAAGGAAGGGGAGTAATGAGTGTTCTTAGGGCAGCCTGACCTAGGCCCTGTCTGCAGGACACCTCCTTATGAGGCCTCTTTAACCCAGGATCACCTGGTCCCATATCCTGCCCCTCTGAGTCCCTCACAGTGGCTTGGGGAGGCCATGGAGGGCCAGCTACAGCAGTTAGAAACACACAGAAGGAGTCACACTGCAGCCCAGGCCTTCTGTTGTCATGAGCCCCTGGAAACCCTTCATTTCAGATTTCAGTCATTCAACATCCCAGCTATTCCCTTACTCTGATACTTTGATTTTGTGTTTTTAATTTTTTTCAAAAAAGGATTTATTTTCTTATGTTTGAATTTCATGTAAAACAGCAATTTTTTTATTGAATGAAAGATTCTTTAAATTCTATAGTGCTTACAGTTTTCAAGTTTCACATACGTGATTTCATATAATCCCATAATAACCCTTCTTTACCCCCACCTCTATATTGCCCCTCCCCCTTTCCCTCTTTCTCTTTCACTGGTAGCCACTAGTTTGTTCTCTGTATCTGTGTCTGCTTCCTTTTTTGTTTTATTCACTAGTTTGTTGTATTTCTTAGATTCCACATATAAGTGATATCATACAGTATTTGTCTTTCTCTGTCTGACTTATTTCACTTAGTATAATGCCCTCCAAGTCAATCCACATTGCTGCAAATGGAAAAATTTCATTCTTTTTTATGACTGAGTAATATTCCATTGTATATATCTACCACAGCTTCTTTATGCATTCATCTGTTGATGGACACATAGGTTGCTTCCTTAGCTTGGCAATTATAAATAGTGCTGCTATGAGCATTGGGGTGCATGTATCTTTCTGAATTAGTGTTTTCAGTTTCTTCGGATATATACCCCAGAGTGGAATTGCTGGGTCATATGGTAGCTCTATTTTTAGTTTTTGGAGAAACCTCCATATTGTTTTCCACAGTGGCTGCACCAATTTACATTCCCACCAACAGTGCACAAGGGCTCCCTTTTCTCCACACCCTCTCCAACATTTGTTATTTGTGTTCTTTTCAATGATACCCATTCTGTCAGGCATGAGGTGATATCTCATTGTGGTTTTGATTTGCATTTCCCTAATCATCAGTGATGTTGAGCATCTTTTCATGTGCCTGTTGGCTATCTGCATTTTCTCTTTGGGAAAATGTCTATTCAGTTCTGCCCATTTTTTAATCGGATTGTTTGTTTTCTTTGATGTTGAGTTGTATGAGCTATTTATAAATATGGGATATTAGCCCCTCATCGGTCATATCATTTGCAAATAAGTTCTCCCATTCTGTAGGTTGTCTTTTCATTGTATTTTTAATTTAAATGCTCACTTCAGCAAAATTGATGTGCATGGAAAGTAAATATTGATGTGTTCATAAGACCAGGTGAACTAGCACTTACTCATTACAGCCACCAGCCTGGCACCTTCCATGTATTATTTTATTGACTCTTCACAAGCCCTACCTTGCAAATGTGCATACCCAACAGAACACACCAATGGGCAGGTGTGCCCACCAACCATTTGCTCAAGCATCACTAACATGCACCAAATTAATGCAACATAAAAAAGTGGCAGTGTTTACATTGCTAAGACTGGGAGAGACCATCAAGATCATCTAGTCCCAACCATTTTTCCAGATGTGGTAGCTGCAGCCACTGGGAAGGCATGGCTTGTCTAGGGTCACACAAGCTGGTGGAAGCAGTGCGGGGACCAGAGCCACCCTCCCATCATGCCTGGGCTGCCTTCCTCAAGAGCCAGGACTCTTCAGTTCTGTCCCACTTGAGGAATGCTGCTGCATTACACCAGATTCCTGGAATGCTTGACACACCACTAAAGCCACTGTTTTCAATTTGGAGAGGAAGAGGGGACATGTCATAGACTTGTTTAAGGGTTCCATGACTGGTACAGGTCCTCTTAACAGATAAATGCCTATGCACATTCTCAAAGTTTCATACAGAATGGCATGGGTTCCCAGTGTCCCCTTCCCATACCAAGCAGTCCCTGGATTCCCCTTGGACCCTCATTCATGAATCCCACGGTCAGAACACGCACAGGCCTTCCAAATGGCTGACATTAGTGCATGGAGACTCAGGAGGGACACTCCACCTCTGCCTCAGTCTCCCAAGCCCCACCCTTTCTCCACTTCACTTGCCCCACACCTCCACTAGCCATCAAAATTTCACAGTCTCCACCAGCCATTCAGTAAACTCCTTGCCTACTGTATAAGAAAATCCAGGGATAGCCATATAATAGCAGGGGAGTTACAAGTGTACCACTTTGTTGCTTGGTTCAGCTCTCTCTCTGCCCTGAGCCAAAAGCCTTGCTTACATTCTGTACTGAGTTGAGTAGTGTCTCCCAAAATCATGTCTACCTGGAACTTCATAATATGACCTTTAGAAATAGGGTCCTTGTAGATGTCATCAAGTTAAGATGAGGTCATATTAGATTAGGGTAGGCCCTAATCCAATGACTGGTGTACTTATAAGAAGAGGGAAATCCAGACAGAGGCCTGCACAGAAGACAATGGGAACATACACACACACACACACACACACACACACACACACACACACACACACACAGAAGTTGGCCATGTGAAGATAAAGGCAGCGATTAGGCTCGTGCTGTCATAAGCCAAGGGACACCAAGGATTGCCAGCCACCACCAGAAGCTAGAAGAGGCAAGGAGAAATTTTTCCCTAGACACTTCTGAGGGATCATGGCCCTGCCAACACCATGATTTTGGATTTCTATTCTATAGGACTGTGTAAGAATAAATGTTGGTTGTTTTAAGCCACTCAGTTTATGGCAATTTGTTACGGCAGTGCAAGGAAACTAATATATATATCTAACCTGCCCTGCCCTAGTCTGCCCACCTCTCATGTAACCGCCATCTTTGGGGAAAACTGATGCTTTCCAAGGGGGGTCCAGGTACAGCCCTACAGTTTCAGATAGAAACTTCCTTTCCTAAATCTAAGTAAGTGAATTAAATCTAAAGTAATTAAATCTGATAAGTAATTAAATATAAATCTCATCATAGATCCTCCTCCCTGGAATTTAACCAAATGTCTCATTAATAAATAGCTTCAATTAATATGCTTGCTTTTGGTCCTAGTCTAGGATCCATGAGTGGGGACCCATGAGGGTTTCAGGGACACTTCCAGTCATGCACTCTTATGTATATAGATCTCAGGTCATGTCTTTTCTTCTCCATTTTGCCTGCTCCTTACCCCTCCACCATTCTCTCCCAACTCAAAACCTTGGTCTGATTCTTCATGTTCCCCCATTCCTGTTTGCCAATCCGTCAGTCCTGTCTCATTATAAAAATTTGCATCTATAACGACTTCCCTGGTGGCACAGTGGCTAAGAATCCGCCTGCCAATGCAGGGGACATGGGTTCGAGCCCTGGTCCGGGAAGATCCCGCATGCCATGGAGCAACTAAGCCCGTGCACTACAACTACTGAACCTGCGCTCTAGAGCCTGTGAGCCACAACTACTGTGCCCTCGTGCCACAACTACTGAAGCCCGTGCGCCCTAGAGCCCGTGCTCCGCAACAAGAGAAGCCACCGCAATGAGAAGCCCATGCACCACGCTCTAGAGCCTGTGAGCCACAACTACTGAGCCCTCGTGCCACAACTACTGAAGCTTGCACTCTTAGAGCCCATGCTCCGCAACAAGAGAAGCCACTGCAATGAGAAGCCTGTGCACCGCAACGAAGAGTAGCCCCTGCTCGCCGCAACTAGAGAAAGCCCATGCTCAGCAATGAAGACCCAATGCAGCCAAATACAAATAAATTCTTTTTAAATGTATGCATCTATGAAACCCATTTTTCCTTATTTATTTTCTTTTTGTTTTGTTTTGTTTTGTTTGTTTGTTTTTTGTTTTTGGGGTACGCGGGCCTTTCACCGTTGTGGCCTCTCCCGTTGCGGAGCACAGGCTCCGGACGCGCAGGCTCAGCGGCCATGGCTCACGGGCCCAGCCGCTCCGCGGCATGTGGGATCTTCCGGGACGGGGGCACGAACCCGCGTCCCCTGCATCGGCAGGCGGACTCTCAACCACTGCGCCACCAGGGAAGCCCCCTTATTTATTTTCTACATACATTTTTCTTCTAGGAATCAGGGGCACATGCTCCAAACTTACACATATTCTGGGGGAAGAGAATGATTTCTCACATAAGTTTTCCATTTAAGTAGTTTAAGCAAAGGTGGGATGATTCCCTTATCTAGGAGGTTGACACAAAGAATCATAGGGAGCATTAGCTGCCTCCCTGACACCCCTTTCCCAAAGCAGAACCCCTCTCAGTTTGGGTGGGATTAATCTGAATGGACCCTGATGGGTCTAAACCATGATTCACAAATCAGCATAACCTCATCCCCTGGACACAACACTTAGTTTAGAAATGGGCATGTGACCTAAGTTTGTCCAGTCACAGCAAAGTCTAGGATTTAGATCCTCTGGTTAGAAGAAAGAAATATCCCATCTTTTCTGCTGAACATTAGCAAGGAAGCATGCGTTCTCCCGCCCCCAATTTGTTCCTGGCAACCATCTTGAGACCATGTGGGGGTCAGCCTTAGGATACAGCCGATGCCTTGGAAAGTAGAGGGAAGAGAAGGAAAAATATTCAATCCAGAGCTTCTGGATCAAGCTTTGTTGGACATCAACCGCATCCCTGGGCTTTCCAATTACATAAAAACTCCTATTATCTTTTCAGCTAGCTTAATTTGGATTTCCTGCAGCTTATGCCCAAAAGCATCTGAAATTCTGATACAGAATTTCATGACTCCAGTAAGGATTTTGGACGATCTTAGGTGACATCTAAGAATGTCACAAATCCTGAAATTCAAAACATGTATCTGGGGCAAGGCTCTCACTCCTAACAGCTCCTCTCATGTGGACATTACAGGTCAACCAGCATCAGAGCTTCCCAAATTGTTGTTATTTACAACAGAACAAGTTGGGGCTATTCTAATTTTTTGAGCCACAGCTGTATCTCTCAGGTTTGGCTCTCCCTGACCTGAAGACATAGTGGTAAAAGTATACAAATTCTCTCCCCATCCCCCATGCCATTCACCCCTGTGAGCCTTCAAAGGGTTAAATACCAGCAAAGTGGCTTCTAAGAACAGCTGGAAACAAAGTGCTGCCCCAGGCTAACGGCAATCAACAAAAGGTCAGGAGGCTGAGGGAATCATTTTCCATGGGAATCATTTTCTAAGGGAAATGGGGAAATGGTAAAGTTATTTAAGTCACCAGGTGGGACACATAAAGGACAATCTTTCTGGGCTCTCAAGAAATGGATGATGTTTGACCTCACGGATTTTGCCTGTCCCCGACCTACATAATGAACCAAAACGCTTCTATTAAATTAATTTTTATGTATAATGTTATCTCTCTCATATATATACCATACTTGTTTTCATTTTGAAAAATAGTGTCACCGCTTTGTGAATAAACTGGAAGAGGGGAGAGAGGAACATAAAATGATCGTACCCTTTGACCCGGTAATTCCACTCTTGAGAATGCAACCCCAAGAAATATATTCAACAGGGGAAATAAGTTTCATGTGCAAAGATGTTCACTGCAACATTATTTATGATAGGGAAAAAAAATCTAATGGTTTAGCAAAAGGGGGTGAGTTTGTAAATTACCGCACATTAGAGCGAGAGAATATCACGGGCCATTAAAAATGCAAAGTAACAACACGGGAAATGTCACCTTACAAAAGCAGACATAAAACAATATGCACAGGATGACTGTAACTGTGTTACTCTGTATCTTTGGTACATAAAGACAGGAAAGTGCGGCAATAATGAAAAAAAGTTAAATTGAGGCAGTAGAATCATGAGAGATCCTCTTTTATTTTTCAATTTCGTTTAATGTGAATTTCTTTTTTCTGATTAAAAATATAATTTTGTTGGGGAAATGAAAGTGTTCATAAATTATGGTGATGGTTTAGGACACCTCTGTGAATATACTAAAAACCATCGAATTGTACACTTTCAATGGGAGAATCATATGGTATGAGAATTATGTCCCAAAAAGCTGTTACCAAACGTGTCATTTTGTTTTAAAAAACATGGGCCATTTTCAGTGAAGAGAGGAAAAGATCTTTGTTTCCAGCTTAAGTAAGAGTGTCATTCAACAGCTGGACTACACAGGGCTTTCTAATAAATCTCAACACAGTTTATGAAGTTGGTGACAAAATCTTGGGCCCAGTTTTAACCAAAGCACACCCAATGTGATTAATGAGACAGGATGCTCCCTGGTGCCTCTTGAGATGGGACGAACACCAGTGGGAAAAAAATCTTCTGAAATCAGACAGAGAGAATTCAAATCTCAAAACAACTTACTCATAGTATTACTTTGAGCAACTTACTTACCTTCTCTGAGCCTCTTGTTTTTGGTTTTTTTGTTTCCATAGATGGACCCAACTCCACCATCCTGTTAAGGTTGCTGTGAAAATTAAAATGCATTATGCCTGTAAAGTATCCGAGACACAGAAGGTGCTCAGTAGCTGCTATATTTTTTATTGGAATATATATAATATAGAGATGCAACTGAACCAAGTTTTTTAATACTTTGAGTTTTGTTCAGAGGGTGCCAACGATGATGAGCCTGAGGAGTGGTCTGTTCACGTCTGTGTGTCAGAGCTGTGTCTGTTTGACCTAGACCCTGGGGAAGCTGAGGTTTATCCAAGAGGCTAACCACTGGTCTCCGTCACTGGTCTCTCATCTCCAACAACCTGAGCCAACAGCAGCTGTGTTTGTCAATATGGCCCATCCCAAATCACAGGAGCCTGGAAAGAAGAGAGAAAAGCTTTGTCCACACGCTCCTAAGGCAACGGCTCAGTTCAGTAAGATGAAATCAACTAAACCAGTTTCCAACAGCTATCTAAACTGCAATTGGAGATGTTCACTCACAGTAAAACTGACTTCCTCCTAACAAGAAAATTCTGCAGCATTAAAAACAGCGCACCCAGCCTTGGGGTCATAAAGCCCTGGGGTTGAGTATCGTCTCTACCCGCATACAGCCTTCAGTCAAGTCTCAGATATCGTCTCACTATATCTAAGTCTCACTATAGCTGAGACACAGTTTCCTCCCTTGGATCATGGGACTTAACTATCCAATTCATACTGTGCAGAAGATTAATGAGACAAAACATAAACATTCTCTGGCACATGGTAGATGCCCAATAAATGATAATATTACCCCCGCCCGTTATGCTTTAATTGATCGGCTTCTCTTCTGCTAAGATAGGCTCATTCATTCTCTTTGTCCTACTCTCCAGCCCCATTCTTACCCTCTGATTTCTTCTCCTTCCCAAAGCAACAAAAGCCCCAGAATCTAAGCCTCCAAATGTCAGTCAGCACCAACTCAGGCCATGGCATATGGCCCCTCACAATCTCCCCATGATCTCATCCAGTTGGACTGTTATTTTTATAGACTGGTCTTAAGAAGCATAAGCCAGGAATGTTATATACACTGTCACGCTGGGTATTCTCAGGCCTGCGGCGCAGATGGAGTGTTCCTAGAATTTTATGGTACAACACATGGGCCTGTACCCTCCTCTTCAGACCCCACGTCTCCAGGGCCCAGAGGAAAGCATTGGAGGATTCCTTGCCCCCTGCTGCCCTCTCTCCTCCTTGTTTGCCAAGCAAGTATTCCCTGCCCTAGTTTCGGTCAGCAACAGCAGCCATTGCTCTGAGAAAGAGAGAGAGAGAGAGAGAGACAGACAGAGAGAGGGAGGGAGACGAGAGTGTCGGGGAAACAGGGAAAACCATGCAGGGGTCCTGCACATTCTACCACAGAAGAGTTTATGGGGTGAACAGCCCATAAACTAAGAAGCTGAGCTGCTTGTCCTGACAAGAAACCCTGTTCCTCTACGCCCAGGAACTCTGAGCATCGCATGGAGGGGGGTTGGGAGGGCAAGTCTTCCTATCCGTCAACTTCCCATTGACGGAAAAAGCAAGGATTTCACAGCTGTTGGACGTGTCATAGAACGGTCAAAACTGCAATAAATTATCTGTGTAAATTACGAATGTAAGCCATGCTCTTATTGTTTTGTAATTCCCAAACGCAGAAGAGAAAAGCAAAGAAAAGTTTTAAGTGCCTTGGACGAGCACAAGGTAGGATGCACGGTTCGGCAGCACCACTGGCCCTTCATCATCTCCCCTCCCCACCCCCGACGCGCCCCTCCCCCCACACCCCACCCCCACCCCGCGCAGAATCGCACTGCTTTTCTTCGCTTGTTATTGATGCATGTGTTTCTGACTCTCAGTGGCTCAATAATTTGCTGTCATCAGCTGTGTCCTCCTTCTTGGTAACTGCAATTCGTTGAAAACAAAGTCAGCATGAAAGTCTTTCTTCTTCCCCCCTGGCAACCGCCCCAGCTTTTCCTCTCACGTGCCCCATCTTGCCGCCTCTCCGGCTCAGCTCCTTTGCTTCTCTCTCTCTGCTCTCTGCCTCACCCCACACCTGGGTGGGAGTGGCCCCGGAAGAGAAGGGACAGGGTCACCAATGTCAGTAAATGAGGAGCAACCCCTGTGCCCTCACACACAGTGATGGATTCAAGGTCAAGGTGGCAAACCCATTAACCATCCTTCCAAACACTGGGGTGAGGAGGCGTGTATAGGACGAACTGGGTCCCAAATGGGACACACAGATCCCTCTCAACTCTTTGCTCTTTCCCTCACTCAGAGCACATGGCAGAGCAACTTCAAAAAATTGTAAGGACTCGCTCCCAGTCTGAGGTTCCAAGAACTCAGAGCACCTCAAAGAAAGAGAAGATGAACGTTCACAGCTACATTCAGCTTTTCAAAATTGTGAAAAAAAAATCCATGCATCGACCGGTAGGAGGACGACCCAGGCTGACTACATTGTCATATTTCTCCGCTGTGGCTTAACACGGTGTTCACTCAATCTGGGGTAACGCGCAAGCTCACACAGATCAGAGCCCTAGAGAGGACGCATGTATCTCTCATTCAAGTTAAAAGTGAGGAAAATAAGGATGACTTAGCAACTTCGCATGTTTAGTGGAAAAAAGAAGTCTTTCTAAACATAGGACTAGTAGGCAAAGAATCTTGAATAAAACAGTCCTTAATAGAGAAATAATCAGGCATCTCTGAAGTCGACTTCATTTCAAAAGAAAGACCCCCTCAGTAGCTATCTTGGTCAAGGCTGCAATAAAAGGGATGCTGAAGTGACAGATAACAGCTACTATTAGCCTGAAACTCCTCCGTGGCTTCCCAGGAAATGGTACGGTATGGACATCTTCATGATTCACTATCCCAAACACCAGAAAATGAATGAATGACCATTTCCATCTCTTGATCCAAGACCCCAAAGGCCAAGGATGACCACTGAGAGTTTCCTCATATTGAATGAATCATCTCTAACAGTCTCCAAAACAAACAATACTGAGAAATACACAGTCTGGATCAGCACAGAGCTTCAGACTGATGAAAAGGTAGTACTCCTCGGAACAACACTTGAGGTATGGAAATCCGTTCTTCTGCTAACCCGCATAATTGCCATCTTCCAAACTCTCCTGAAATCTCACCTCCTCCAAAACTGCAGATTAGAGTTAGTGGTGAATGGCAAGCAATTCTTCTGTACCTATCACATCCCAGAGATCACATGGGCTCTGCATATAAAATATGTTCATGTCAATAATAATCCTAGGACATAGCTATTATTTCCTACTCACATCTGATGTGCCAGGGCTCCCGACTATTTTAGGGAGACCCAAGAAGTCTATCACATGTGCTCCCCAAAAAAGCACATGACTGACCATGGCCTTACCTCTTCAGGGATGTCCAAAAGTGAAGCCACCACCTTCTGCCAGCTGTCTTCAGTGTATCCTGCCTGTGCCCACTGGCCACAGATGAGCCACTCCTGCCCATCATCACCTTGGGTACCTTCTCTATGGTGGACCATCAGGCCTGCCAGCCGTCACTACCACTCCTGCTGGGTAGCACCGTCTCCACTGGACCCTTCCACCTGGTCAGAAAATTAAAAGAAAATGTGCTTTCCTCTTTTCGTGTTAAATACTGCTGGAGGCATATCAGAGCGACACAGATTAGTGAGGTTTTTTTAGTGAAAAATCTATTTTAGTCTTTACACACAGCCCTTTGCCATGGAAAGACCCAGACATGGGTCCTTGAGGGTACCGGACCATAGATAAATCTAAAGATAGTCATTGGGTCACGTACAACGTATTGGCTTCTTTCCAATGGCTGAAGCTTGGTAATGATGCCAAGCATACTTCTCTGTTCCCTTGGAACCTTAGAAGGAGCTCTTTTCTGGGAAGCTCCTTAGCCCCTCATTAAAAACTCTCAGGAGAACCCTCAGATGTGCTCAGACACTTCCGTCTGCCATCACAGCATTTCATTTAAGGAAGGATACATTATGTGTGTGTGTGTGTGTGTGTGTGTGTATTCTCTCCCTTCCTACAGCCTACAGTATTAGGGGGAACAAGGGTGAGGGGGCATGGCAAGGGTTTTTTGAATCTTAGTGTGTGCAGGAGATTTGAGTTTGGGCAGGAAGAAATACATCAGAGGAATTATGTCATCAGAAATGGAAGTGTCTGGAGAGATTTGGATTAATTCACCTCATTTGAATAACGAGCCAACTATATATTCTGCTCATTTTGTCACAAACTAAAGAAGATGTTATCACATACTGGAGAAACCTTCATGTTGACAATCTTCTGAGAATCACTACACTGTATCACTCCTCTTTGTTCAGGTAACTGGAAAAAGAGCCCACATTTTTTGTCCCATTTACATGAATGAGGACATGGTGGCAACAAGTTGTCAGAGCTGATGTAGAATATAAACCTCCATCTTTTCAATCCCCCCAGGTCAATCCCTAGCCAGTTCCATATCATTTGTATAACTATCTGTGCCCCTCCACCCTACACTGCACTAACTCATAAAAGGCCATTGGTTACAGATGGTACTAAAAAGAGTAAATTCAGAAGTTAGTTTGCTCAAGTGGACCAGCTCAGTGATTCCAGTGACTGCATACCCATCTCCCCATTACTCTATGAAGACAGATAATCTCTGTTCTTCTGTCTTCTTCCCCTCATCTCCTCCCTCACTCCTGGGTCTGCGGCAGACAACTGACGTTGACCATTCCACTGTAGAGTTTAGTTTGGTAACGGGTAGTTTGCTCACCTATGCCCTACATCTCACAGAGTGCTCCTAGGTGAACCATGTAGAAACCATGTTATGGGCTAAACATTTGTGTCCTTCTAAAATTCATATGTTAAAACCCTAGTTCCCAGTGTGATAGTATTTGGAGGTAGAACCTTTGGGAGGTAATTATGTTTAAATGAGGTCATGAAGTTGTAGCTCTCTTCATGGGATTCATGCATTTACATGAAAATGAAGAGATCAGAGATCACTCTCTCTCTACCATGTGAGGAATCAGCAACTAGAAGGCCATCTGCAAGGCAGGAAGAGAGCCCTCACCAGGAACAGAACCTGGCCATGTTGGCACTCTGACCTCAGACTTCCAGCCTCAAGAAGTATGAGAAAATAAATGTCTATTGGATAAGCCACCTAGTCTGTGGTGTTTTGTTACAGCAACCAAAACTGACCAAGACACCATACAAGAGTGAGCATAAATCCATTGTCATTCCTAAGCAAACAACCGAAATCCAGATTAACTTCAAGCTTGAAGAGCCATGAAAATGGCATCAGCATTTTAGAGGCAGGTCTTTTGCCAGCCTGGTCCATTTTCAGCAGGGTCATAATAATGGCTGAATCACTCAGAAGCCTTAGCAGCTTTCAAAATCTTACTGAATAAATTTATAGAAAAAGAGAGGAATTTCCTGTAGACTGTTCTGTTAATTGTGAGCAAAAATTTTCCTAGATCTTACTGACACAAATACTTGTTAGTCACACGTACCTTTTTGAGACTGAGTAAGAGAGAGAAGTGCTGGTGCCGTTGTCATGGCTGCCATCAATGGTTCCTCCACCCCAGAGGCCTCTGAGACTCTGCATTAGATACTATTTGTTCTAACAAAGGGAAGGGAAGGGTAGGGACCTTACCATGTCCTGTGTGGTTCATTTAGGCAAGAGTGTCATACAGGGCCATGTGCCACCGAGCTCTGAGAGTGGATATCCAGATACAAGATCGTCCTTACCACCTCCACATCCCATGCTGGTTAGGGTCTCTCCTTGTTGACGCCACTGACACTTTCACATTCTCTGTGCCTTAAAATTGTCTATTCATCTGTCTCGTCCGCTTTACCAGGCTTGCATCTTTGAGGGCAGGAAACAAGTTCATTTCTCTCTCTCTTTCTCTCTGTATCCCCTCAGTATTTGGCATATGGTAAGCATTCAAGAAGTGTTTGATGAAAAAATGAATTAAGCAAGTAAACGATTCATTAATGGAAATGACATTATTGTATTTGTTTCTAATGACAAAACAGTGTCTTGATTTCCTGCACCAGATCCACACCCCAATTTATCTGTGACAGCCTCTGTGTCCTTCCTTTTACTACTGACATTTGTGATCCAAACCGCCCTATATTTAAAGTTCTCAGAGAAAGTAACAAACAGGGACTTTCTGATTATAGAGTTTTTTATGCTAATGGACATGGGAACTAAAGTTCAATACAACCCGTGAAAATAAGAAGCCAACCCTTCCCTTGCTGGTTTTGAGAGAAAATTCAGATGCTTGCCAGCCCACCTTAGAGGTCATTCTCACTGTGCTCGTTCCTACATGCACCCAAGGACCTGGCCAGCTGTCATTATAGAGGTCAGACTCGTGGGAGCTGCATGAAAATGATGCACTTGGGGGTTCTGACCTACAGATGTGAAGGTGCTTGATATCACGAAGGGGGTGGGCAGGTAGTCAAGAAGATAGACAACTAAGCTGACCCTGGGAAGAGAGGCAAAAGGAGGAGAAATCATGAAAGCAGAGGGGAGTGCAGAGAAGGGACAAGGGAGCAATGAAAAGGGGGGCGGACAGGGGACAGCGTGAAGGAACGTGCATGCTCAAGGGAAGTCTCAGGGGTAACTGACAAAGCAGTTCTAAACTCGGAGGGCATCTCAGGTGGCAAGCATTCATGAAGAAATCTAGCCAGAGAGTGGTCTAGTTCAAACTTTGGTATCACAGTAAGTCCCCTACATACGAACGAGTTCCGTTCTGAGAGCACGGTCATAAGTCCAATTTGTTCATAAGTTCAACAAAGTTAGCCTAGGTACTCAGCTAACACTATATAGTACTGTACTGTAATAGTTTATAATACTCTTCACACTGTGAAGAGTACGTGATACAGAAAATAATAATACGTAAAAACAAATACTACATAAAAACAATACATAAATAATACATACATAAAAACAAACAAGCACAAAAAGTAGAAAACACTTTGAATCTTACAGTACAGTACCTTGAAAAGTACAGTAGTACAGTGCAACAGCTGGCATCCAGGGGCTGGCATGGACTGAACAGGCAAGAAGGGTTACTGACTGCAGGAGGGGGAGGAGGTGGGAGACGGTAGAGCTGAAGGATTATCAGCACTAGGAGATGGAGGGCAAGCTGCAATGTCACTCACACCTGAACGCACATTCTCTTCTTTGAAAGTTCGCATCTTGAAGGTTCATATGTAGGGGACTTACTGTATTAGGGTCTTAGATGAAGAGGGAATTTAGGACCATACTTCTCGAGAGATATACCTTGGGAGGTATATATCAATGCAAATTCCCAGGCCCCACCCTTACAGATCTTGATTCTGTGTAGGCTTTGAGTCCACGTGTAGCTGTATCACCAACAAGCTCCCGAGGTGACTGGATGAGTGGGTAACCAGATCTGAGAAGCCTTATCTTGGTTTGTCTAACCTGCTGAGAACACAGGAATTCCAGCTCTGATCTCACTGATATGTGCCCTTGGGCTTGAACACTTCCGGAAGCAGGAAGCTCTGGAAGGAAGAAAATTCTGGTTTTTCACATAGTGCTTGCATCTGCCTCAGGAAGCAAGTTCTACCAATTTAGGAAGAGACGATCAGGCAGGGGATTGAAAATATATATCCCCTGGGCCCCGAATTGGGGGACATAGTTGCCATTGCTGCTGCTCTAATATCCTTTACTCCCTCTGCAAAGATGTGCAACACCTAAGTACCATGACATCCAGGGTTCCACGAGGACAAGTGTTTTTTTGTTGTTTTTTTTCTTGCGGTACGCGGGCCTCTCACTGTTGTGGCCTCTCCCGTTGCGGAGCACAGGCTCCGGACGCGCAGGCTCAGCGGCCATGGCTCACTCCGCGGCGTGTGGGATCCTCCCGGACCGGGGCACGAACCCGCGTCCCATGCATCGGCAGGCGGACTCTCAACCGCTGCGCCACCGGGGAAGCCCTGAGGACAAGTTTTGTGTTCATGTCTCAGATCATGTGCATGAGTAGCCACCCCAAGTGAGCTGAAAGGTCAAATCACCCAGAAATCCTCCTTTACTGGATCAGTAGGGAAAGTAGGAGATAGTTGCTACTTCTTGCCAATTCTTGTCAGAAAAAGACGGACTGTATCCAACTTTCTAAGGAGAGACAAGGAAAACCAATGCCCAAAAAGCCTGAATGTGCCATGGCAACTCTTCCCAACGAGCAAACGAGGTAGAGGAGCTCCTCTCCTAGAAAGTGTTGCTGATCACGCTCTCTGAAGCCCTCAGGAAATCTTTCCACCCACGAACTTGACGGCCCCACGTGCGCATGTTTTTAACAAGGCCTGGTAATCTTTTCAAAGAGGTCTCCTAGCTACTTGAAAAGGGGCTCCCCAACCCCACTCTACCTACCCCCACCGATCCTACTGACCCCCGTTAATCCACAGCCGATTAGGCCAGAACCCAGCCCACAGTGTGGGCCCCAGGTCTGAGAAGGTCACGTCCATCAGTAAGAGGAGAGAAGGTTCCTGCCAGACATTCAGTTCCTGCCGTGAAAAGCAACTGATGAGAAACCAGTTAGCATTCCTGTCTGAATCGCTGAACAGAAAGAATACACAAATCAAAACACTCCTGGGGGAGTTCTGTCTGACGTATCACCATCCAAAGGCACAGTGTACATTGTTTCAGCCATGGCACCTCCTTCCCTGGAGAAAAATACTGCCCTGTAGGGCTTCCCTGGTAGCTCAGTGGTTGAGAGTCCGCCCGCCGATGCAGGGGACGCGGGTTCGTGCCCCGGTCCGGGAAGATCCCACATGCCGCGGAGCGGCTGGGCCCGTGAGCCATGGCCGCTGAGCCTGCGCGTCCGGAGCCCGTGCTCCGCAACGGGAGAGGCCACAACAGTGAGAGGCCCGTGTACCGCAAAAAAAAAACAAAAACAAAAACAAAAACAAAACAACAAAAAAATACTGCCCTGTAACTCAGTAAATATGAAGGTGGCAGGAATGCAAACTCCTGCTAGGACTCTGCTAATCTTGGGGGTGATTCTGGATCCTTTACTACTCAGGAAACTCCCCCAGAGAAACCAGAGCACAGGTAGCTAAGGGTCTGGAGGGAGAGATGAAAAGAGGGTGACTGTCCCTGGAACTAGCCAACAGACTTGACGAGGGGCGTGCAGGGCTAACACAGCGTGGGTGGGGCGGGGGCACTCATTGGGAGTTCACGAGCAAGAACCTGCAGGGCTGTGGGAAGCCTGAGCCGGAGGCGGTCAAGCAGAGGAGAGGCAAGCCATTGAATGGCTGACACCTCTGGGGCATCTGTTTCATACAGGACCCAGCATCACCTAATTTCACTTTTACCATCTGTGGCAGGTCAGATTTTCCCCGTTTTACAAATGAGGAAGAGGAGGATAAAGGAAAATGCCTATCATCACAAAGCTGGTTACTGAGGGATTCGAAATTAGAATACACATCTCTGTAAATCCAGAGAGCATTCACAACAGCTCGCCATTCTGCTCCAAGAGAATAATGATTTCCTTACAATATAAGGCGTGAAGACTATTCTTGCTCTCCTTAGTCAGCAAGCCCCTCTCAGCCTGCACAGTAAGATCGACCCTGTACCCTGTCCCTTCCACTTCTAGGCAGACCACCAGGCCATCTTTTACCACATCTCATCCACCCCAATGCAGGGGCCCCCAGTCTGGAAGAATAACCCCTGTTAATATACTATTGTTCATCAGTAATTGCTTTCCTTTTGACACCACCTTTTCTAAAGCCATGGGCAAATTCTCCCAGCTTCTACCTTCTTGAAGCTTTTGTTTAAGTCTTTAAAAGACACGACTTTCCAAAGAAATAATTAAGGCTTTCATGCCCCACGCTTTTAACAAATATATTTTGACCTTGTTTCATCCCTTCTGGATGTGAGCAGTTTTCTGGCACCTTAAAGGGATTTCCATTCAATTATCCTCCAGAATCCTCTTTTCTCCTCTCCTTTCTTTCAGCACAAAAAGCTTCCCATTTGCCTCCAAAGGTGAAATTAGGTGCTTTTGCCCATTCAGCACCGGGCAGACTTTTAAATTGGATGAAATAATAATGCTTCTTTGAATTTCAGGGCAGCCTTCACAGAAAGAAATTAGAATCTTGCCCTACGAAGCAGCTCCTGGATTCGTGGCCCTTCTATTCTCTCTGTGCTCTGGGGAAAGGGGGAAAAGTAGAGCTGGGATTCACAGAAAACACAAAGAGTCTTTTAAAAAAAAAGTTTATTCAGGAATTAGGATAAAGGCAGCGCGATGGTGCCTCATCCCGCCATGCTTCCGGCCACTGCGATGTGCTGGTCTTTACAGTTAAACAACCTAACTCTCAGCCCCCATGCCGCGGCTGGAAGAAAACCTTTCAGAGTAGGAATTGTGAGTGCTGCCGAGTTTGTGAGTATTTTCTTTTTGATAAGGCAGAAGGAATTCAAAAGTATAGTGATTGAAATCAAACAGAAAGCACTAGAGGGGAAAAAAATGAAAAGAAAGGATTGGGATTCGCTTGACCAGAGCCTTTATCTTTTAACTTGAAACAGAAACTTGCTCTAAACATCGCACCTGAAGATGGACAGTCTTGTCACGTACTACATGAAGCATCCAGCACTTCCACTCCACTCAGAACACCCCCTGCTACACGCACACGCACACACACGCACACGCGCAAATCCTAGACATCCCAAAGAACTATTTATAGAAATCTGACCAATTGGCACCCTCTAGTAACTGGAGCTATTTCAAATAACTCTGATGGGAAGACTATCACCCATATATCTCCTGCAGCATGTCTGAAATACCGACCATTTACTGTCATGCTGTAATAACTTCATTCCCAAAGAAAAGTGGGGAGTATGTAGCAGAGTGACAGCCAGCCTGTCTTTGGGATAACCTGCTAAATGTATAACAAAGTTGAAGGATTCGCTTGTCTAATTAATCTAGTGTCACCCGGCACAGGAAAGAGCCTAAATGACTTGCCCAGAAAAGTACAAGTTCTGATGAAGCTCTGAGGGACGTGAGGCAAGGGGTCGGGGTGGAAAGCTCCCAGGACTCCTGCAAGGGGTCAGGGGACAGGAGAGAATCCCAAATCAGAAACAAGCCCGCAAAGGCAGCATCTCCTGCTTCTCAGCTGTGCCCAAGGCCAGAATGGGTCTTATTCTATTAAATCTTCTAAGCCTGGTACATTTAATGCTCTAAGGCCCTTCCATAGAAGAGCCTTTTTGTGTTATGAGAATATTCACTCAAATGAGAAATATCCAGTGATCTAAATCGGCCTCTCCATGGGCTTCTTCCTTTGACCGACACCATGTCCCCGTTGTGCTTCTGAAGTCACATCCTACATCCTACATTGTCTAAATGGGAAAATGGAAACATTTAAAACACAGGTTGTTCCAAAATGTACTAGAATATTTGGACCCACCAAGGCAATCTCTGCAAAAAATAAATAAATAAATAAAAGGAAAAAAGAAATACATAAAATTCAGACCACTGCCCCTCCAGTCCAGTGGAAACACAGTTTCCCACACCCAACCATGCAGACCTAGCCTCCCTTTTGGTGAAAACATGAAGTCTCTCAGCTGTTACCTTACTGAGTTGTTCTCAGAAAGTTAAAGCACAGACTGCTGGGTCAACCCCCAGAGTTTTTGACTAAGTGGATCTAGACTGGAACCTGACATTTTAAGTTTCTGACCGGTTCCCAGGTGATGCTGCTGCTGGTCCAGGGACTCTCTGTAAGAACCACTGACCTTAGTGATAAATTTCTTCACTAGTGAGATGGCCCCTCAATCAATCGAATTTCATCATTAGCATGACCCAAATTGGTGAATCAACCATTTTCAGCTTGAGTTTCTTTCTTCTTTTTTGTCCCCGCCATCCAGTTAAAGATTGTTACAAACTAAGAGTTAGGGCAGGAAAATAATTTTTAAAACCCAGCCTACAGCACTGGAAAATGACTCAAAGTGGATTTGAAGTATCTGTAGTACCTTATATTCAGAAATCACTAAAAATTGAAAACAAGCCAAATGCCTCTCAGTGGATGATTGGATAAAACCAAGTCCAGTGAGGGAAATCCCCTGGCGGTCCAGTGGTTAGGACTCTGTGCTTTCACTGCCAAGGGTACAGGTTCAATCCCTGGTCAGGGAACCAGGGATCCCTGGTCATGCAAGCCGTGTGCAGTGGCCAAAAAAAACAAAACAAACAAACAAAGTCTGGTGCATCCTTACAATGGAATACTACTCAGCAATAAAATGGAGCCGATTATTGATACAGGCAACAAATTGGATGACTCTCCAGGACATCATGCTAAGTGAAAGAAGCCAGTCTCAGAAGGGTGCCTACTGTAGCCTTCCTTTTATATAACGTTCTCAAAATGATGAAATTATAATGATGAAGAACAGTTCATTGTTAGGAGTTAAACTGAGGGGAGGCTATGACTATGAAGAGGTCAAGGAAGTTTTGGGGGGATAATCAAACAGTTCTCTGTCCTGATTGTGGTGGTGATGGTTATACAAGTGTGGTAAAATTTCATAGAACCTAGACTAAATTTTTTTAAAGGAGTGCATGTAAGAACCAGTAAAATCTGATTAAGATCTGTAGTTAATAGCGTTCTGCCGTGTCAACTTCCTGGTTTTGATAACTGTGCTATCATTATGTTAGATGTTATTAGGAAGCCAGGTGAAGTATATGAAAGCACTGTGCTATTTCTGTAACTTCTATGTATGTCTAAAACTATTTCAAAAGGAAAAGTTTAATTTTATATCAACACCTGGTGATGGGGGAACATGAAACATATTTGAATACACTCTAAATAAATAAAGAAGGCAGCAGTTTGAGGTAGAAACCCTTGGTGAGCCAGGAGAACAGGTTATGGCTCTGAATCTGTTACTAACACTGCATAGACTTGGGTAAGTTCCCTAACTTCTCTAGACTTTAGTTTTCTCATCTGTAAAATGGGAAGGGGGTGGGGATATGCTATACAACTTTTCTAACGTTTCTAGTTCTAGAGCAAAACCCTCGGTTTTAAGACCAAAGCGTTTTCAATTATGCAAGCCTGCTGCATCAGGGAAAAAAAAAATCTCCTGAAACAGGTTCCTTATAAATTTTCTATAGGGCTTCCCTGGTGGCGCAGTGGTTGAGTATCTGCCTGCCGATGCAGGGGACACGGGTTCGCGCCCCGGTCTGGGAGGATCCCACGTGCCGCGGAGCGGCTGGGCCCGTGAGCCATGGCCGCTGAGCCTGTGCTCCGCAACGGGAGAGGCCACAACAGTGAGAGGCCCGCGTACCGCAAAAATAAATAAATAAATAAATAAATTTTCTATAGGTTTCTGATTTTGACAACTCAGCAAGAATTCCCTCCTTTGGTTTTACTGCGATTCCCAGCTGTAGTCAGCAAAGATGCTTTGATTCTGCCCACTCCAAGCTTGAGGAGAATTTCCATCTCTCATGTGTCTCCACTATTCCTGTCTCTGGGAGATACTCCGAGCTGAGCCCATGGTAGGGAGCCCCAAGCAAGGAACTACTGCACCTGCAGAAGGCAGAAGCCAGGACATGGCCATCAGACGATGAAGTCCATGACCAAAGGACTCAAGAAAATGCAGAGAAGCAAGCCTAGCTCATGGACAAGAAAGGCCTTCATGAGTCTGCAGGCACTGGGCATGCAGTCAGATGCCCCTGCTTCCTTAACAGCACACAACTCTCAAACTCACTACTGGCCAAAGCCAGCGTAACAAAGAAGACATGCTAGTGAAGATATCTTGAGTTTTTTAATGCCTTACCAGGAAGGGCCATATGGGCTTATATTTAGGATATTTTCAGTAAGAAGGACCAGACAATACCACCCAAATCGGCCTTTTTTTAAAAAAGGAAATTTAATAACACAATGAACTAGAAGTCTAGAGGTAGGGCAAGTCCCTTTGTTGGTTACTTTAGATCTGAATTGTCCATATTGGAGCATTGAGCACTTAAAATATGGCCAGTGAGAACGGAGATAAGTTTTAAGCATACAATACTCACTGGATTTCGGAGACTTTGTCCAAAAAAAAAAAAAGAATGTAAAATATGTTACAATAACTTTATATTGATTATGTATTGAAATTCTATTTTGAATAAGCTAGGTTAAATAAAAGATATTCTTTAAATTAATTTTACCTGTGTCTTTTTCTGTTTTTAATGTGGTTCCAAGAAAATTTTACATACGTATGTGATTCACGTTATATTTCTACTAGACAGTCCTATTTTAGAGCAGTTTTGCCCCCGAAGGAGATATTTGGCCATGTCTGGACACGTTTTTGAATGTCATGACTGGAGTTGAGGATATTACTGGCATCTACTGGATTGAGGCCAGGGATGATACAATGCTCAGGACTGTGCAAAAAAGAATGATCTGACCTAAAATGTCAACAGTGTCCAGGTTGAGAAACTCTGCTGCCCAGGATTCTCCTCTCTGCTGTCGATAGGACTGGCTTCCTTTTAAGACCTATTTCCCTTGTGGTGAAAAAATGGCTACCGAGAGTCATCTTGCTTGTGGGTGTCTATGGAGAAAAAGACTGGCTCCCCTTTGCTCTCTCTTAAGATCAAGGAACTTTCTCCCCCACAGAGGAATCAAACTTTCAGGGGTTTATTTCTGAGATCAATGAATAAACAAATTAACAAATTAACTACATAGTAGAAAATAGACTTCTATTATATAAGTTGTCCGTTATTATTCTCTGAAATAAACATGACATGAACTGAATTGTTGCAAGGAGAAATGGCTGTAGATCTCATGCGGTTACTTCAACAGACTGCTTTAAGTGATTCTCAGTATCTTCCATTATTGAATGAAGATGTATTCATTCCCACCACTGCACTGGCAAAACAGTGTTCTCATTAAGTGATGTTTAAACAATTAGTTTTATTTCTCTCCAAAACTGAATATCCAACTATATATTTGCTAGGATATAGGACCAAATAATTTTTTTTATCATTTATTCTTTAGATGAAATTCAATAAACCATACGTGGCACTTTTAATTCCATTGATTTTCAGAAAATGTAATAGAAGTTACGTGGAGAACTGGAGGGAGGATGAACTGCACTATTTAAGCAGAGAGACATTCTCCATTCTTAACAGAATCAATATTCAGTCACCTCAGTGCCAGAAAAGCACATCCTTACAAGGAAGGGAAGAGATTTGAGGTTTATGTTATGGAGGGGGGAAAAAATGTGCTCCTAATCCTTTTCTTTACAGAGGAGAACCCAAGATTTTTGAAAACAGAAAGACAAATGCTCCTTGTCCAGGCAGTGTGACCAGACATCAAGTTAAACCCTTTCAAAAAGTCATTCATTCAGGGTACCCCTGCTCCCTCATTTTAGAGACATCGACTTGAGTTCGCTTTTCTCTTGATCTGAAGTTATCTCCTATTTGTCTCGTTGGAGTCTCATATAATTGAAAATGTGCTGAAGGGGCCACAGAGCAAAGAGGAAAATCTGGACCTCACTTCCCCTAGACTCAGGCCTCCCCTCAACCTCCACGGACCCCTTCTGCATCACCTCTCATCCCAGGCTCATAGTCAAAATAAGTCTGGCCATTCTTAACTAGAAAACTGGAAAATCCTTTGGGGAAGTGAAGATGCACATGACCCCTCTTTCCAGCTGTTCTGACAACTTCACTGCAGTTAACACTGTACCCTTAACTCCTGAAAGAAACTCAAAGAGAGGTATATTTCTTGTTAGGGTATGTTAGTTAACTGCTGTAGCAAAGAACACCCCAAATAGTGATGGCTTAACAATGGAAAGGTAGTCCTCACTCACTGAACACTTCAATATCTTTGACACTGGTTGGGGTGGACCAGAGAGGTCTGTGCAGGGACTCAGTAGGTGGCTCCTACATGTTCTTTCCAAGCCTGCCTTGGGGACACCTTCCAACAGGTAGGTAGGAGGCATAAATACTGCTTAACCACATCACTGCCACCTTGGTGCCACCAACATCTTTCCCACTCATAGGGGAACCAAGCAACATCCCTGCCTGGGCAGCCACTTCCCAGGGAGAATTTTGTACTGTTGACAGGCCTATGAATTTGGGGGGGAACAATTGTTCTCTTTGCCACAGACATTATACCAGCATTCTCATGGGCCTCACACAGGACAGAGGACAGTTCTCAAACTTCCAGTTATTCTAAAAGTCTGGTGTCTCTTCCTTAAGCAGCACATTTGTCCCTTGCAGCATGATACAGATTTTCCAAAGATTGTTCACTGTAATTTGGGGAAGTGACAGGAGTTAATGGACTTTGGGCTCATACAAGCCAGTTATAAATCCAAGCTCTGCTACCACTGTCTCAGTGAAGTTGGGCAAGTTACTTAACCTCTCAGGCTGACTCCCTATGTCTAAAAAGAGGATATTCATATCTACTTATTCAGCTTATTGGGAATATGAAATGAAACCATGCATTTGAAGTGCTTAGCCAGTGTCTAGCCCATAGTAATGCCAAGTAAATGCTAGCAGTTGCTAGCAAATGTTTCAGTTTTTGTGACGGAAATTGTTATTTTAATCAGCAGAATATTTTTTCAACCCTGTTTTAAATAAATAATAACTCCAGTCTCTTTAAAGATCCATGGAACTATTAAGATTATAACAAGCCTTAAATTAAAACTTTTAGAAAAGACTTGTCTTTGAAAACATTTTAAACATCCTCTCTTCCTTTTAATTCTACAAACCTCAAGTTGAAAGAACTTCAGGTTTTGAAATAAAACACATTTGTTTGGCTTGGTTTACTTTGTTGATATTATTTTTTACGTATGTCTTTGGGGAGAGGGTATTTATATAAATTACCATCTTCTTATGTGGAGTTATACAGACATACTTGCAATGGATCCAGAGAAATCAATCATTTATGAGATTTTTCTTAATCTTTGAATCTGAAGAAATGGTAATAGATGATGTTAGTATAAATGAGGTCAGATTCACATCCTTCAGTGTTCCAGAGGGATTCCATCAGATCCTGGACATTCTCAGCCTGACTGGATGCAAAACCAGGCGGACGCGCAACCACTGCGCCACCAGGGAAGCCCATCCCCTGTTTTAAATAAATAATAACTCCAGTCTCTTTAAAGATCCATGGAACTATTAAGATTATAACAAGCCTTAAATTAAAACTTTTAGAAAAGACTTGTCTTTGAAAACATTTTAAACATCCTCTCTTCCTTTTAATTCTACAAACCTCAAGTTGAAAGAACTTCAGGTTTTGAAATAAAACACATTTGTTTGGCTTGGTTTACTTTGTTGATATTATTTTTTACGTATGTCTTTGGGGAGAGGGTATTTATATAAATTACCATCCTCTTATGTGGAGTTATACAGACATACTTGCAATGGATCCAGAGAAATCAATCATTTATGAGATTTTTCTTAATCTTTGAATCTGAAGAAATGGTAATAGATGATGTTAGTATAAATGAGGTCAGATTCACATCCTTCAGTGTTCCAGAGGGATTCCATCAGATCCTGGACATTCTCAGCCTGACTGGATGCAAAACCATTGCCTCCTTTAGAGACAAATACCAAAGTGGGGCGTTCCAACCCAAAACACAGAACAACTCGATGGCCATTTATTAGTTTTAACCTTGGGATCGTCTTCCATGTTGATGTTATGTTAGGTCACCATTCAAATAAAGCAACTTAATAAGATTAAGGGTTTTTTGTCATGACAAAGAAAGAAAAAAATTAATATAATAAAGAGAAATAAAACAGGACTGAGTCCAGAGCACACAGCAGCCCTTGCCTTCCCTTGTGTCTGCATGACTCCTCTTCCCTTGATTAAGCCACTTAACACGGCGACCTGTGGACTTTGCCCCTACACAGTCCCTCACCAAGTCCCAGAGGTCAGGGCACAGGGAGGGATAGGGAATGGGATGAGGTGAGGGTCAGAGGATGGAGCTCTGCTGCAGGAGGCCCCACATGAGCTGGAGCCAGATGGCAAGTCACTGGTGAGGGCCATTACCTAAACAAGAATTAGCAACCCAGGCTAGGAGTTTCAAAAAACTTAAAGCAAAAGCTGGTGGAAACTGAGGCAAAATGGAAGTTGGGTGAGGATCAGAGGGAGGGTCCTGATTGACTGCCATAACTAGCTCCACAGCTTAACTTGGTGGACCATCCATCAGCTGCATAGCAAGCTGGCACATTGGAAAGGCTTCGGGGTCAAGGCTATGTCAGCCACTACAAGTCTTCTGTAATGTGAACACATGTCTGTGCCTCATGACCCCTTTCTTCATTTGCCCAATTGAGCACCAACTTTCTGCTCTAGACCCTGGGAATGTTAAGCTGAAAGGGAGGCAGTCCTTGCCTTTGAGGTGTTCAGACCAAGGAGAGAAATGGACAAGCAAACGAATGCAGTAGAGTGAGTGATGGGCACAGAGCATTCTGGGAGCCCAGAAGAGGAGTATATAAATCATCACAAACAAAGGGGGAGCTGACAAGGGAGAGGGTGGCAGAGGCCTGGGCTGATCAGCTCTAATATCAATTTCTTTATTAAAAAAAACCACCCAAAACATTCATTTTCGCTCCCAATTTTGTGGGTTGGCAATTTGGGTTGGGTTCAGCAGAGCCATTCTTTTGTGGTCTTTCCTGGGGTTGTTCATGTCTGCAGACATTTAGTGGCCCAGCTGGGGCGGGATGGTCTAGTACGGCCAGACTGTGGATGCTGATTCCTGGGATTCTCTTTCTGCATCATCTCAGAGTACCAAGAGGGCAAGTCCCAAACACAAGGACTTATCAAACTTCTGCTTATGTCATGTTTACTAGTGTCCAATTGGCCATGGCAAGTCATTTGGCCAAGCCCAAAGCAATGTGGGAAGACATGGATACACATGGGTGGGTACCTACACAGGGCATGGATATCATAGATACATATTCATAGGGGCTATTATTGTAACAATCTGCATAGCTCTCTTCTCTGCTTTATCCCAGATCTGACAGGGATAAAGAAGTTAGATTCTGTTGAGGTTCTCCCCCTCCACCTGTCTCCATCTTTCACTGAGGAACCACATTTAGTTAGGGGCCTGGGGCAGGAGTCATCTCTGCTAACAGCCAAAGCCTCCAAAGCTACCCCAGCTCCTGGAACAAGGATCTGTCAGGTCAAGATAGAGCCTGAGCCCCTCTCACAGGCTGCCTTTGCAGAGTGTCAGGAAGCAGGTACTTGGGTCAGGTCACCTAGTCATTCACGGCCCAGATACCAGGAGAACAAAGGAAAAGAGAAGGTGCTGAGGAAGACAGATCCATGGGGACTTGGTGGATATTTGGGAGAGCAAAAGGGGACTTGACTGCTTTGTGGTACTTACAAATTCCAGAGATATAACTCCTAGGGGTCACAAGCACCCAGCATGTTCATGTCTGAAAAAGACCCTATATAGTGACCCCCACCCAAAATATGTCTCCTCTTCCAACCCAACTAGACATACACACTTAAGAACTCTTGACAAGAGCATAAAATCTCAGTGTCATGAGGAACTAGGGAGGTTGCTTGTCTGACCCCTAATCTTTCTGATGGGTAAACTGAGGCCTAACATGGTTAAGTGATCAATAAAGTCATAAGTGCAGAACCATGAGGGGTGTAGCAAAAGGATTAAGAATACAGACTCTTAATTTGACCTAGATATTCAAGATTTGCAATCCCCTGGACAGTATGATAACTGGGTTTTATTCCCATACCTGATTACATCAAAATGAGATTTTTTTTTTTCAGTTAATCCCATGATTAGAAAAGATGTGAAGAAACTGAATAATCTTATTTGAAATAAGTCTTATTCCTGGAACTCATTTGGCCATAACTTTTCACTTAGAAAAGAGTCAGACAAATCATAAATCTCCATTGAGCACCATCACTTTTCTATTAGACTTTTTTTTTTCACATTAGATTTTTTTTTCAATAGGCTTGTATTTTTAGAGCAGTTTTAGGTTAAAACACATTTAACACACTCTATCTCTGCTTTCTTCACCTTCTATTACAAGTTGCAGAAATAATTAGAGTTACGTTTGCTGATGACTTCTACGTGCCAGATAAATGTTTGCCATTATACAATTTAATCCTCACCACAGTTCTGTAACTTAGGTTTATTATTACTAAGATCTTTGATGGGGATTCAAGACTGGATGAGAGAAGGAAGGACTATTATAGATCTATGGAAATTTGACTAAAGTGAGATGAAAGTCTATCAGACTCCTGAGTGGAACAATGCAAATGTTATATATCAAATCTTGATATTTAATTCAAGGTTGGTCTTTTGCTTTAAAATCTGGATCACAGATTTTCTTCACACATTTCTTCCTCAATATAAGTCCTTCATTTATTTTACAAAGACTCAGGCCCAACAACAGTGATAACAGCTGGATTTCAAGCAAATAAGGATATAATCCAAACTCATTTATTTATGTAAAATGTGCCAAGTCCCTAAACTACTGGTTTCAATGAGTTTTCTATCCCCAAACCAAGCAGACTTTTGGTGGTGGTAGTGGTGGGGTGCTTTATGCATTTAGCAAGCTTGTTCTTTCAAAGAAAATAGAGGAACTCAAATTGCTTAGGACTTCAGACATAGCAGATACCATGCTAGAAACAGCGTTCATCATCTTCACCTAGTCCTTTCAACACCACTGTGACGGGGGTATTGTTATTATTTTCAGTTTTCTGATGTGACAGCTGAGGCTCTGAGAGCTTTAGCCTCATAGCTCTGTGGTGGCAGAGCTCACATTTGAACTTAAGTCTGTGCAATAACAACACAGATGCTGTTGAGATTTTAGCATTTTTCCTAGAATTCTGTCTACACCAACCCATGAGGAGTACTGACTAAGGGGGAAAATACATGCCACTTAAATGAGAGGGAAATTTTAAATTAAATATGTATGAGAACATTTGATCTTCTAAATGGCGCTGGAGGTAGACACGTATGTCTGGAAATATCTTGAGTTTGAGATTTTGAGTAGAAGTGAAGTGGGTTAAGGGATTTAAAGACCCTAACTCAGTCAGCAAGAGGAATATGTCTCCATGAAGAAGAAGGAATTATAGATGAAGTGAGAGGGAAGAATTGAGTTTGGAAAGTAGCTTGGGCAAATCTGAGTCTCTTTCTCTGAGGAAGGTCTGAACTGGAAAAAAGAGCTTCCATTGAGCTTGCTTGCTCAAGATTTCCTGGCAAGGTGCCTTTCTCCCTGTGGTTTCCCGGTGACCCCAGTAAGTGAACTGGGTGTCCAAGAGTCCACGAGGGCCCGGCTTTCCTACTCTTCACATCACTGCATGGAAGGAAACCTCAGAGGGGAGGCAATACCAATTGTGTTTTCGTCCCAGCTCTCTGGATTGTCAGAGATTTAGGGAGTGCACACATGGGCAAGTTTCTCTTCCCAAGTCCACGAACATCTTCCATTTGTTGTTAAGAGACTTAGCAGTCATCACCAGACATTTAGGTTTCCTTGACAAGCCTACAACAGGAGCATGCTATATCTGACCTTAGATGCTCGGTGGTACTGGCTGGGTGGCAGGGGGGTGCCCTCCAGCTTCAATATCTCTGCTCCAAGTCTCCAAGAGTGAAGTAAGAAGGACAAAGCAAACCCACAGCCAGGTAGACTGAGTCCCCTACTAGGAAGCCAGGTGGTCACACAACCACTCCCTGTGTCTGAGGAAGGAGGGTCTACAGCACCTAGGGAGTGGGGGCAGGGCAGGAGCCTCACAAACACTGTCCTCTGGAAACTGGACATCGGAACAGGAGCATCTGAGGCAGCCATCATCCCAAAGGGATGCCAAAGGGTTCTTGAGCCCCTTCTGTGAGGCGGCTCAGATCTGATGATAATTGAAAGGCTTTCTTTTCATCCCCACATCTGCTCTTGTCAGCTCTACACACCTGTCTATTTCCAGGTCTTGGGGGACATACGCACCATCTGCACAGGAGCATGCATTTTAATCAAAAATCTGGTAGAAAAGCTCATTTTTAGTCCTAAAACCAAAATAGATATATTAAGAAATAGAATACCAAACTCACAAGATTTTTTTTTTTAATAAAAAACAATTTTAATTGAACCACGTCAAAGAGAGCCCCCTCCTCAGATCCGGAGGTGGGATGGCATGGAATGGAGATGAAATGGTTGCTTGTTTGGGGTGTTCAGAGTACTTCTGGGGAAACTGGAAGAACCCCACACATGAATCTGGACCTCTGAGTCCACACTGGACTGGCCATGGGGCCTGAGAGGGGGAGGCTTAGAAAATAGTCTTACTGTTTTCAGGGGTGTTGGAGTTCAGCCACTAGTTACCGGTCCAACCAGGAAGATGGTTCCCAAACTCTTCTTATTCCCTTGAAGCCAGGCCCCCTTCGTGGGATCAAAATCCAAAGCCTGCAAATCAAAGATGCAGGAAGCAAAGGAGGAATCAAGACTGAAAAAGCAGAACAGCAAATCACAACTTAAGGCCCTTTTATTTCTTCCCAGAAGCTCGACTTCTGGTAACAATGGATTACAAACACAGCCCCCCACTTCTTCCACACTGATCCCGTGCATAAGGTCAGGAGGAGGCAACTATTTCCAGTTGGACATCCTCACCTGGGTTTTATTTCAACCCTGTAAGGGGGTGTGTGTGTGTGTGTGTGTGTGTGTGTGTGTGTGTGTGTGTTTGATTTTGGGGGTTTTTTTGTGTTTTTGTTTTTCATCTGGGGACGCAGATGGAGAATCTTAAAGAAGACCATTCAAAGGTTTAGGAGTTTCTGGGGTTTGGTTTTTTTTTTGAACTTTTGTTTTGACAAGCGATTACAGGTGTTCCCATTTGGAACATAAATTATATTTTTTAAAAAAATAATAAATTCCTGAAAGTCCCTTTGGCCCAAAAAAGGAAAAAAGCAGACAGACAACCTTTGGGGAGATGATCCCTTTTTGGCAGGCATTGAATTGTCCAGAATAACACTGTCCAGATTCCAGCCTGGAAAGCTGCACGAGGGGCCTGTGGGAGATCTGGGATTTATTAACTTCGAGAGCAATCCTCCACACTTTTCAGTTCTGGTCGCAGCTGCAAGAGAGGATTCTGAAGGCAGGATGCAAGGTGCCATCATTAGCAGAAGTCCTCTTTCCTGCTGTGAATTGTGTGCAGCCGTGACTCCCCTCCAGCACCCACCAGCCAAGTACAGGTGTTTTTTTTAAGGGAATGCAAGCAATAGCTCCTAAAGCAGGAAAGGGAAACACCCTTCTAATCAGAAGGTGTTTTAATTACAGCAGCGAATTACCAAACCTCCACCACAGTTAATTGCCACAAACGAAATCACAAAAGAATAATTAACAAGCAAAAGCAGTTGTTATCAACTGAGTCTAGAAAGAAAGCAAAGAAAAGAATAGGAAAGAAGTAGAGGGAGGGAGGGAGGGAGGGAGGGAGGGAGGAAAGCGGGGGACTAAGTCCTGTCTAATTTGTCAGGAGCATATGTATGCAGTTATTTTAAATCACCTCTATGCTTCTCATTCATCCTGTGAATGTTCACTTGTGAAATCTCAGGGCGTTAAGTCTGCCAAAAGCATCAGGAGTGAATTGGGCAGTGAAAGTAGACAGCAAGTAAAAAAACAACCCAGAGCCATTATTTATGTATTGTTCACCTGCATTTCCCAAGCTTCCCCTTGGCTCACATTGATCTCCGGTTGGCTAGAGACATCTGTTTTTCCAGTTTGGTCAACATCTCCAGAGTTCCTTTGCGTAAGTTATGATTTTGCCCAAAACTTAGGAACTGGTGTGTTGATTTCACAGCAAAAATTTGGTTTATCTCTAAAATGGAGAAACAAAAATTCCTGAAATCCAAGTCCTTGAGCACGACACAGTTCACACAAGAATTTCTATATTACAGTTATAGGTTAAATTGGGCCTCCCCCACTACCCAAAAAATCCACATGTTGAAATCTTAATCTCCAGTGTCTGAGAATATGATCTTATTTGGAAATACAGTTGTTGCAGACGTAATTAGTTAAGATGAAGTTATGCTGGAGTAGGAGAGCCCCCAATCCAATATGACTCACATCCTTATAAAATGCGTAAATATGGACACGGACACACACGTGGAGAGAACACCATGTGAAGATGAAGGCAGAGATTGACAGGGCAATGATCTACAAGCCAAGGAACACCAAGGATGGCCAGAGAACCACCAGAAGCTAGAAGAAAAGCATGGAACAAATTCTTCCTCACACCTCAGAAGGAACCAACCTTGCCTACACCTTGATCTTGGACTTGTAGTCCCCAGAATCATGAGACAATACATTTCTGTTGTTTATTTACAGTTACCCAGCAAAGTAACACACCTCCTATTCTACCTCATGAGGTCCTTCCCAATGGGCCCCATCCCTGTGTCTGCATTTGCCACCACACTTATTTAGTCATTTGTCACCTCCTACCTGGACCATCGCAGCAGCCTCCTAGCTACCCTGCTTGCCTCCCAACTTTCCCCGCCTCAAATGTCCACTGCACCAGGGCGAGATTTCCTCACCACAGCCCTGACCATAGACCCTCAGGATCAGAAGAATAATAAAAACAGTGAAAATAATGATAAACGCTCAAATATGTTTTATATGCCAGGCATTGTGGGAGACACAAGGAAGGCAAAGAAAATTACTGTAAAGCAGTTTCTACTCTCTAGGATCTCCCAGCTTAATGATGTGGGTGAGGACAGACACATCATAGATCATTAGACAGAGAGGTAGTGCAGGTTTGCACAGGGCATTGTGGGAATTCTGAGGAGGGGCTCCTGACGCATCCTTGGGGGAGGGGATGTATTATGAGGGGCTTCCAGGAGGGAGAGACACCTGGGCTGAGCCCTAAAGCACTGGCTCTCAATTCTGACTGCACACTGCAGTCACTTGAGAAGTTTCACGAATGTGAAGGCCTATGTCCCACGGACCCCCAGACCCTGGGGCTTAACTGGTCTGGGGGTGGCTTGGTTTAGGAAGTTGCACAAAATATCCAGGTGAGTGAAACATGTAGCCAATTTTGAGAACCTCTGTCCTAAGGCACTGATTCTCTGCACATTTTTGAAATCACCTGTAGCATTTTAATAAACTCCAATGTCTGGTTCTGCCCACTAAAGATTTGATTTAATTGGTCTGGGTGTGGCCAGAATTTTTTTAGTGCTCCCCACGTGATTGTTATATGCAGACAAGTTCAAGAACCACTAGCTTGTAAGAATGCATCTCAAAATTGAATGTGCAGACGAGATCAGGTGCATTCAGGGTGATATGGCCGTAGAATTTTTTCTGGGGGCTGGGGGGTGGGCAGTGAAGTAGAAAAGTATAGCTTTATTGCTTTGCCAGGCAAAGGGGGACACACTGGGTTTCTGCCTCAAAAAACGATGGGAAGTGAAAGAGTAGCATTGACATATATACACTACCAAATGTAAAATGGATGGCTAGTGGGAAGCTGCTACATAGCACACGGAGATCAGTTTGATGCTTTGTGACCACCTAGAGGAGTGGGATGGGGAGGGTGGGAGGGAGATGCAAGAGGGAGGGGATATGGGGTTATATGTGTACGAATAGCTGATTCACTTTGTCGTACAGCAGAAACTAACACAACATTGTCAAGCAATTATACTCCAATAAAGATATTTTTAAAAATTGAATGTGCATAGAAATCTTCTCAAGATCTTGTTCATCTGCAGATTCTAATCGGTGGGTCTAGGGTGGGGCCTGAGATCTTACCTATCTAAGAAAGACTCCAGGTGCTCATGTTGCCAGTCTGGAAGCCACACTTTGAGAAGCAAGGCCTAAAAGAATGAGACAAGTTCTCCAGGTGGAGAGAATGTGGTCCTGAATCAGGATGTACACGTGTAGAGGGGAGAAGAACAGGGCATGGACTAGAGGGGTTCTTGGGGATTATTCAGTGGATTTGGTGTTTGATATGGATGTGGGGCATGAGATAGGCAAGGGCACCAGTCAGGTTTCTAGCATGGAAGCCTTAGCCTCCAAATTGACCATAGGAACATCCCAAGCAATGCCAAAGTCTTGCTAACTTCATGGTCCCTTTCATTTTTCCCAAGAACCATTTTCCAAGTTCATTAAACGTCTTCTCGTTGCTCATCTTCCCAGACACTTCACAGAATTAACCATGCCTTCCTTGCTTTTCTTTATTCTTTCTCCAACACCAAGGGTACAAAGTCACATGCTTCCAGTGGCCAATTTGGTATGGACTTGAGTGAAGCAGCCTGGATGGGTGTGAAGAGAAAAGTAAAAGTTCCCTTCTGCTACCAGCCCACCAACATATATGAATAATATTAATATTAATTAATTATATCTTAATAATATATCATGATGTTTAATATTCCTATCTTCATAGTAATTAATACAAAAAAAGGGGACATTCAAGGGGAATAATGATTTAAAGCCTGCAGATTTTGCATCAGAAAAATGAATAAAAGCTAGAAGACAATAAAATATTTTTAAAACACTGAAATGTTTAAACATTTTAATATCAAAATACCGTTTAAAAATGATGTTAAAATAAATTTTTAATAAATTAACATTTTAAAATGCTGAAAGAAAAAAAATCTGCTAAAAAATTATCTTTTAAAAATGAGGACAGAATAAAGGCGTTTTGGATCTTTTTTTTTTTTTTTTTCCGGTACGCGGGCCTCTCACCGCTGCGGCCTCTCCCGTTGCGGAGCACAGGCTCCGGACGCGCAGGCTCAGCGGCCATGGCTCACGCGCCCAGCCGCTCCGCGGCATGTGGGATCTTCCCGGACCAGGGCACGAACCCGCGTCCCCGGCATCCGCAGGCGGACTCTCAACCACTGCGCCACCAGGGAAGCCCAGCTTTTGGGGTTTAAAAAACAAACAAACAAAACTGAGAGAACCCATTGCCAGTTAACCTACACTTTAGGAAACTCTTCAAGTTGCAGGGAAATGATTCTAAATGGGCACTCAGATCTACAGGAAGGAGCGAAGAGCCCCAGAAACGGTAAACACATGGGTTAATATAACATAGTGTTTTTAACTTTCTTTAAGAGACAACTGACCACTTTAAGCAAGATAATAACAAGTGTATTGTGGAATTTTTTTAATATGTAGAATTAAAATATAAGATAGCAATAACACAAAGAATGGGGAGAAATTACCTTATCCCACTGTAAAGTTCTTACAATTTATCTGAAGTGGTACAGTATAAATTCCAAGGTGACTGTGATAAATGAAAGACGTGTAATATAATCAGAGTAAGTAATACAAAACATGATACAAAGAGAGGATAACTAAAAAGCTAATAGAGGAAATAAGATGATATAGTATTTCCTATGAATATTTACTGATGTACAAAAAAGGAGCAAAACTCAATTATAGTGTTTTGGAATGAATGTCTAGTAGGTAAGACTATTTTTAAATGCAAGGAAGCAATTACCACAAAAGTCAGAGTAGTGGTTACCTTCGGCCTAAGGAAGGGGGTGGTGATAGGGAAGAGACATGAGAAGGATTTTGGAAGTGCTGGAATATTCTATTTCTTGACCCCATGGATGTTTGCTTTCACATCTTTGTTTTGTGCCCTTTTTTGTGTGTAGGTTATGGTTCAGAATTATTTTTCTCAAGTTTTAAAAAATCAGTGAAAGACAAAATTAAATGTATTGGCTCCCAACTACCACTAGGACTTAGGAAACGTTATCTCCCCAACTCTCAGTTTTCCAAACCCTCATGAAGGGATTCTTGCTAATGATTGGGTCCCTTTAGCTGCCTCTGCTGAACCAAGCCCACAGTTGTCCCAAATGTGGGCTCCATAGAAGCAGAGGCAATGAACAAAATTCCCAGCCTTAGAGACGCTGACTCTAGCTGCATCAGAGTATGGCAGAAAAGCTCACACATCACCAGGAGACCAATCCCTGCCAGGGTGAGGCTTGGGACCTTTTTTAAGTAAGCCAGCTTTCTGCAAAGCAAGATGCATTTTCAAGTACAGCCAAAGAAGTGCCTTGTATCTCTCTTCATGCAGGGGAAACCTCTAACCCACGTTCCTCACTCACACGCTCATACAATCCCCCCTCTTGCCTCCTTTTTCTCTCCCCCGATCCCTGCTGAGCCCAGATACTATGATCAAGAACTAGATGTAAATTTGATGCTATCACTTCCTGAGTAACCTTCGTCAAATCACTCAACCTCTCTAAACCTCAAATTCCTATTCTCGAAATGGTGGTTTTATCCCCATCTTCGCAGGCTTGAGACAACAGATAGGACTGTGCTGGGCTGGGCTGTGAGCCTGAGCTGTGGGTGTCCAGAGCCTGCTGACCCAACGCTGTACTGCAGCAGCATCATGCCCTGCAGTGCCTATGGATCAGGGTAAGCCACTCTCTGACACTGGCTGGAGAGGCTCACCCGTCAAGTGTGTACACTGCCCAGTCTGGTCAGCTACCATTCAGCTCCTCTTGTCCCAGCCCCTCTCTACCCAGCAGTGATGGGTGACCCAAGAACTGTTGCTGTGTCCACTGGACACCCAACCATTAAAACAGCAGTCCCCGACATTTTTGGCACCAAGGACCAGTTTCATGGAAGACAATTTTTCCACAGACCAGCAGGGAGATGGTTTTGGGATTTCAAGCGCATTACATTTATTGTGCACTTTATTTCTATTATTATTACATTGTAATATATAATGAAATAATTATACAACTCACCATAATGCAGAATCAGTGGGAGCCCTGAGCTTGTTCTCCTGCAACTAGATGGTCCCATCTGGGGGTGATGGGACCACCTCAGCTCCACCTCATATCATCAGGCATTAGATTCTCATAAGGAACACACAACCTAGATTCCTTGCATGTGCAGTTCATAGTAAGGTCTGCCCTCCTATGAGAATCCAGTGCCGCTGCTGATCTGACAGGAGGTGGAGCTCAGGCAGTAATGCGAGCAATGGGGAGCGGCTGTAAATACAAATGAAGCTTCGCTTGCTCACCTCCTGCTGTACGGCCTGGTTCCTAACATGGGGTTGGAGACCCCTGATATATGTGTATAACTGAGTCACTTTGCCGTACAGAAGAAATTAACACAACACTGTAAATCAACTACACTTTAGTAAGGTTAAAAAAAATACTTCAGAGTTCAGATCATTTTCCACTGCTCCCCAGTGCCAGCATCACTGCCTCAGCTCCACCTCAGATCATCAGGCATTACATTCTCATAAGGAGCATGCAACCTAGATCCCTCACATGTGCAGTTCACAGTAGGGTTCGCACTCCTATGAGAATCTAATGCCGCCGCAGATCTGACAAGAGGCAGAGCTCAGGTAGTAATGTGAGCGATGGGGAGTGGCTATACATACAGACGAAGCTTCGCTCTCTCTCTCTCTCTCAGCTGCCTGCTGTGTGGCCAGGCTCCTGACAGGCCACGGACCAGTCATGGTCCATGGCCTGGGGGTTGGGTACCCCTGCATTAAAAGAACAGAAAGTATCAGAAAGGTGAAGATAAACAGCGATGCAGCTCGTCTTATAAAACAGAGGGAGAGATGGCTCCACCCCGAGCTCCAGATGACTTATTTTAACCTCACTAGCAGCAGCCCCCATCCTGAATGCCTGTGAGCCCAGCACCAACCCCCTCCCCAGCCCCGAGTTCCTGCTGGCATACCTGTGGCCAAGGTCGGGTAGACTCTGGGCAGGCTATTTGCTCACTGGAGTCCTGTGTATTTCGTGGGCAGTGAGCGTGTCACAGTTAGACTTACACTTCAGTATGAAGATATTCATGCTTCACCAGGGTGCAGCCAGAGGGTGGTCGGGATAGGAGGGGCAATGGGGGGGAGGGCGCCTCTTCACTCAGCTCTAAGAATGAGCAATGGTGCCCACCTCCAGCTTCAGAACACACATCTTGGGATTTTAAGTTAAACACTCGCAAGATCGCTTCTCACATATCTAATTGTAGTTTTCCATGGTCTGGATAATCTTTTTCAAGGAAAATACGTTTTCTGTGGTTTACCCAGTTGAAGATCAAAGAAATAAGAAAACTGTTGGTAAACTGGGGAGACAGGGCTGACAGCTCATGTAATGGTGCTTGATTTCAGGCCCTCATTTATCCAGACTCTCTTGCATGCAAGTACCAGGCAACATTATTTTATGGGCCAGCAGCTTGGGCCCCTCAGTTCTCAGGGGCCATTCAGGACTCTTTGATTCTTTCACTCCACTGAGTTTTACATAATGATTTAGACCCAATTTTTCTCCTCTGTAACCTGCCTGCCTTTTAGCTACTTGGGCAAAGAGTGCGGTGTTTCAGTGCCTGGAGTCTGGCTGCCTGGATTCGGTCTTACCTCCATGTGGCTCAGTTTCCTCATCTGTAAAATGGGTGACAGCACCTTCCTTATAAGGCTGTCCTGAGGATAAGTGGACAATCCCCAGATAAAGTGCTGTGGCCAGCGCCTGGCACACAGGGAGCCCTCAGCAAGCGCCATCTCTTATTATGACTCAGGGAACCTCAACTCCTCCAGTTTCACATTCTTTGCCGCGTTTTCTTAGAAACATATGCCAAGGGAATTTCTGCCTCAGACAAATTAAGATTTTTTTCAGTCTTGTACCAAAGGAGCCCTGCCCCCTGGTTAAATACTTCTAGTTATGAATGGTCATAGTATTGCCTCATTGGCTATAAATTTTCGTAACTTATTAGATCCACTTAAAGTGATTTTAATTACAAATGCTCTAGTTTCATTATGTACAAAATGGAATGCAGGCAAGTAATTTTATTTTCTCCATCTATTATATTCAGAAAGAAATTAGAGTAGCCTAGTGCATCCTTACTGTCAAAAGGTTTCTCATGATTCTGTAAGAAAGGAGCTTCCCGTGATTTGCTGAAGATGTCAGCCACTAGTGAGACCAGGAGGACTGGGTAGGGAGTGGATCTGATGCCACCAATCTAGCTGGGGTGACAGTCAGCAAACGTTTGTCTCCCCAGTTTGTGATTCGACCTTAAGGAACACTAGTCTCTCCTCTGACTCAGCTCTTGAATTTTCTTAGGACTTTGCTGTCAAGCCACATCCACGCCTATCCTACATCACTTAACTGCTTCCCTTGGCAGCTCAGCTGGAAAAACAGGAGAAATACAAAGGATGGTTCTGGCATCCGCTGGGTTTAGGGGACCCTGGGTATGAGTTTGTCTGTAGTAGATGCCATGGCGGGGGAAGATATTAGTTATTTTGTGGTGGGGAGAAGACATAAGTAAGTCAAAGAAAACTTTCTATGACAAACTTGCTAGGGCATAGGAGATCATTTAAGGGAAAGAATTTTGATATCGCGTAAGTGTCACACAAATGTAATGTTGTAAAATGAGCCCAGTCAGTCTGTAAGCTTTCCAAAGTCAGAGAACATTTCTTGCATGAGCACTTTCTTAACTTGGTAATAGAATGTTGAATAAAACCACAGGTTTGTGGAATGATTTGATTTGTTCTCACTCTTCATTATTTTCCAATAAATTTGGGGTCTGAAAGCAGAAGTTCTGGAAAGAGAACCATATACATGTACATATGGTGTTTTTAGCCCCTTTGACAAATTAGGAAATCAGGGTTACAGAAAGTGACAAAGCCAACACCAGACCAAGTCTGTCTGCTACCCGAGGCTCACAGTCAGAGGGAGGCCTGGGTATCCCTTTATGTCGCCAAATGTAAGGATCAGGTCAGATCCTAAGCCTCACCTCAGCCAGGATACTTCCCTCTCATATGGACAAACACGGCATTTTGCTATAACGGCTGGTGGCTCTCCTGTCGGGATTTCCCGTGCCATCTCAGAAAGCCTCCGTCTTCCCTGCCCCCCACCTCTGCCTCCTGGCTGGGGCACCCGGGGAGGGCAGAAGTAGAGGTCCCGATCAGGTGAGCTCCAGCATCTGGTGCATCTGGTCAGGCCCTACTAACTGCAGGTTTATGCCCTGTGCTGCTCCGGGGGAACTCTGGGAAGTTCACCATGTGCGTCCTTTGGAAGAGCTAGGCTGTGCTTGAAGCAAGCCTGTGTGATCTGCCCCAAGGAGAGTTCTAGAACACAGTCTGTGCACACACACTGCCCAGGCTCTAAAGTTAATACCTCGCTTCCCCAAGTGTGTCATGAATGAGATGATTTGGGGTGGTACAAATGGAAACATTTTCTCTGGCAGTTATGTATTTATTGTAATGTGTATTAGCTCAGCATGTCCTGGCTCACCTGTCATTTCACCAATATTGTTTAGGACAAGACTAGTTCTATAGCAATCTCTAACACGTTACCTGATCTGATGTATCCACCACCTCTGCATCCCCAATTAGATTCACACTGCCCAAGAATATAAATAGATGACCCTCCCATGTATGAGAAAGTGGGGGAAGAAATAACAGTTTGGAGTAATCATAGCGTGTTGGATGGAAACGTAGCAGAGAAGTGAAGAACAGATGTTCTGGAGTCAAACTGCCTGCACTGTAAATGTTAGCATTTTAATTTCCTAGCTGTGAGACCTTGAGAAGCTACTAAACTTCTCTGTCTTACTTTAAGTGTTGAGCCACTAAAATCTACGGTGTCCTTTGTTATGGCAGCTCACACACCCTCATACAGCCCATATGCCAAGCTGCAGCAAAGCATTTTCTTCTCAACTCATTTGAAAAGACATCAAGTTATCAAAACTAAAAGCATGAATTTACAACATTTAATAACTTAATATCATCAAAAATAATAAAGTAAGGTAACATGTTCAAGCCCGGACAGTTTTGAAAGAATTATCTTCCTAATCAAAATCAATAGAGTTATCAAAGATGCCACTGGTGGGCTGGGAACTTAGCTCTCTCAGCAGGCCCAGGACTGCTGCCCTCAGGGCTGAGCTGCTCTCCCATCGATTGGATCTGCACCAGGAAGCAAAGATTTCACCTGCAGGCAGACAAAGTGTAACTTCAGGCAATGAGAATATCATCTTAAAATTAACAGGGCCTCTACTAGTCTACTTTAAGCAAAGGACATTTTATGTCAACAAATATTTTGTTTTGTTCCTTTAAGCTAGGAAAGGTTTAACAATAATTTTTCAAGTTAATAACCTACAAGACTCCGTTTAAGAAAATGAGTGAAAATGAAAGGACTCTGCCCAACCTGCACGTTCCTCACTCCATGCATTTGCCATGTTTCTCTGGCTCATCCTTCAGACCACAGTTCAAAGATCATTGGCTGTTACAGAAATCTTCCCCCATCCCTGGATGAGGTCCGGTGCCACAGAGACACCCTCTCTTCCTATCCCAACATTTTCCATCATGGCACTGGCCATGATTTCTGATTCGTGTTTATTGCTGAATTATCTGACTACATCTTTAAGCTTCCTTCGGGCAGGGACCACATCTGTTTTGCTCCCTGTTGATCTCCAGCAGTCAGCACTGGGCCAGTATACAGCTATAGGAAGAATGAATGAAAAATGATCAGTTTGTTGATCAGTATAAAAAAAGCCATAATGTATTTGACCAATCTTACGTCTGGCCATTTCGACTTTTTCCATTGTTTCAGAAATATACCAACACTGCGATGGATCACAGAGGTATCTTTGAGCAAATATCCAATGATTTCCCTAGGACAAATTATGGAAAGAAACTGATTGCTCCAAGATTTTAAAGCTCTAGCTAATTGTTTAGAATTTCTTCAAGTGGGAAGGGTATTAACCAGAAACATATTAAAGAAAGACAGGGAAGGAAGGAGGGAGAGAAAAAGAGAAAGAGAAAAAGAAAGAGAAGAAGGAAGGAAGGAAGGAAGGAAAGAAAGGAGGGAGGGAGGGAGAGAGGGAGGGAGGGGGAAAGGAGGGAGGATGGGAGGGAGGGAGGACAGAGAGAGAAAAAGAAAAAGGAAAAAAAGGGAGAAAGATGGAAAAAAGGGAAAGACCAACACCTAAGTTAAAGAGTCCTTGTCTCCGTGAGAAGTCCCCTCTTTGGAGATTGCCATCCAACCAGTTTCCTGGACACACTCTCTCTGTATCCCTGCCAGACCATCCCTGGGAAAGGCAAAGTCAGACACTCTCAAATCCCAAGGTTTAAGATGATAAAGACCCTCAGACCCTCCTTCTCAGGGGCGAAGCAGTTCAGGGCTTTTTGTTCTCCCGCTTCTTTGTTCCAGCGACCTTTCCCATCTCAAAAGGATTTTCAACAGCACCAAGAGCCTGACACTTTGCCCATCCTGGTTCTCACAGACTTCTCCAACGAAAGACAAAGCCAGGCTGGCACGGAGGAGGGCCTGAAATAAAGGGGGACTGAGAAAGAAGAAAAGCACCAGGGAATCTGGCCGCCCGCATGTTCAGTTGCTGCAGCAACTAGAAGTTAAACAATGAAGCGGGGAGGGGACCACCATCTTCCTCCCTCGGTCCAGTTGTCATGGATACCGGGATTTTAGAAGTGAGGGGGTGAAGGGTTTTCTTTACACTTTACAAGTGGTGCTTTTTTCACTCACTTGGCCTGTGTCCTTGTTCCAGCCAGGTTAGGGACCTTCCGTTCTGAGTCTTCCTGCAAGGAGGCTGGGGAAGGGGAGTCAGGGCAGGATGCTTTCTGTAAAGGACCCATCCGGCCAGTAGCTGTAAAGTCCCTTCCCATCCCACACCAGGCAGAAAGGCCTGAGCATTTGTGGAAATTTCCTTGCACTGAAATCTTCCCATCCACATTGCAGAAGGCTAGCTCTCTCCTTGAACTCTTCATCCCATCCCTAAGGTCCCAGCTTCGTGCCCTCCCCCACCCTCCAGAGACCCCTTGTAGCTTGCTGCCCCTGCTTCCTTCTCCAGGATTTAGAAGGAGGAATACAGCTCAGTCCTCCTCTGAGGTTGTCTCCCAGCTTCTTTTCCCTGAAGCCACATCAGGCCCTGCACTGTCTTGCTGAGCTGTCCAGCACCATATGGTGAGAGGTTATCAGCTTTAGTGACCGCAGGTCAAGACTCAGCTCTGCCACTCTCCAGAATGACCTCGGGCAGGGTACGTACTCTCTCTGAATCTTGCTTCCACATCTGGTCAATGCAGATTGTAGTATCCACCACGTAGCCTTGTAGAGGTTGTGCAGTGAGAAGAAGTAGACCATGTTTGAGCTACAGCAGGCACCCCAGCAGCAAGAGCGCCCTTGGCCACCTTTCCATCACCCACCCCTTCCCCAGCCACACACTCACACTGTTTTAAACACTCTCACACACAGACATTCACACTCTCTCATACTCATTCACTAGCACACACAGACACACACACACGTCACAGGCATTCGCACAGACACACTTACACACTCACTCTTGTATACTCTCGTGCACATCCTCACACTCAGCATTCACACACTCACGCATACACACACACACAAAGACACTCAAAGCCACACGCTCACATGCGTGTACACACAATCACACATACTTAGGCAGGCACACACATTCACACGTATGCACACACACTCTCTCACATATATACTCATACTCTCTCCCACATTCACATACTTCCACACGCTTATTTGCACACACTCAGCTTTCCTTTTTCTTAAAATTTTTATTGGAGTATAGTTGATTTACAGTTGTGTTAGTTGTGTTAGTTTCAGGTGTACTGCAAAGTGAATCGATTATACATATACATATATCCACTCTCAGCTTTCCATTTTTGACTTCAAATGAAAGACTGCGAAATGTCTTATTTTAGTCTTTATCAAGCAGGAGGGAGTCCAGCTGCTTGCTATAAGCAACGCCGTCTGTCCATCCATCCATCCAACCAACAACATTTGCTGAGGATCTAATATGGGCCAAACACTGACATCATAAAGAGCCACCAGGCAAGGCCACCAGCCATGGGCTCGTGGCTGCCAGGCTGCTCAGCTGCTTGAACTCGAAGGGGCCCCGAGACCCTCCCTTGGCCTCCACGTGCCTTCATTTCCCAACAGTTGGCCATGCAGCCTGAAAGTCAGGACACGGCGCAAAGACTGTTTGCATTTGGACAACCAGGGCAAGGTTGGGCTCACGGCGCCATGCTGACTTTGCGCTGCCTATGGGCTGGAGCTCCCCGGCTCGCTGGTCTTACAGACATTTGGAACAAATGCCATAAACCCTTCCAGGTGATGATCTGACCTCCAAGGATGGTCCAGTTTTCCCTCAGCCTGTCCTGCACTGAGTAGGGGCAGCCAGCTCCACTCCTTACCCTGGGCAGCTGGGAAGTTTACTCAGGGGCTGCTGGGGTGGTAAGAGAGGGTTGGGTGTGAGCCATCAGTCATGTCGATGCAGCTTCCCAACCTGGCCTGCCCTGTCTAATACAGTGGAGAAGAAAGGGTCAAATACAAGCTCACAGGGTGTGTGACTTGGAGTGAGTCAACCTCCTTCATACTTAGTTTCCTCATCTATAAAATGGGCATAATCATACATCCATCTCCCAGGATTGGTGTGAGGATTCAAAAATACATGTGAACCATTTTGCCTGGCAAGTATTAAGTACTCATAAACAATGGCTTTACTGTTTAATTAGATGACTACTCTTAGCTCTGTTAGGGCTCTAACTATGCAAAAATCATAGATGTGTATGTTAAAAGAAACTGGAATGAATCACAGAAAGTTAAAAAATGACGATTTGTTTAGAGTAATGGGACTAGATGTTTTTTACCTTAATTTCCATTTTAACATTGTTCCAATATTTCTGCAAGACATAAAAATTAAAATGATAAACACGGGTATTTAGGGTGTGATTTATAGTAGCCACATAAACAGAGTATTTAACTTAAAATTCTCTTATTTGTTTGCATTACACACAGGATTAATTTCTCCTAAAAGAACAGAAGGAAGTATCTGGAAGCATCCATTGAATACACAACTAGATCTCAGACAAGAACATCAAAAACTCATGATATTTTTTCTTGATTCATATTGCTGTTGTCATTCCCTCACCTTCTTAAATATATTTATCATGCTTATTTTAAAAAAAAAAATGAACATCAGAAACTTATCCAGACTCCTGAATCCAAATCGTTAATTCCATGTAATGGAAAGTTCATCCATACACGTAGCATTAATTTCACCTATATGCCTCACTATGTCCTGAATGGAGGCCACCTGATAGTAGACAGTAAACATCCTGTTGGATACAAGGATAGGTGATTGCCAGGACTGTTCAAGATACAGAAGACATTTGACCTTCAGGGAGCTGGAAGTGTAGCAGGAAAAGAGAAACTACCATGAAACAGGTAGGCTCTGAATTGGGTAGTTCTAACTCTGAGCTGTATAAGCAAGGCAGATAGTTGGAGAGAGCTATTGGGGAAGAAGCAAACTTTTGTTCAGTCTTGAAGATTGAACACAGCCATTATTCTCATCCTAGAGGCGGAGGACGAGAATCCGAGCATTCATGTTTAACCTCCAGCCAGCGTAATCATTCACACGATGCACTGAGAACTGAAGAAGACACAAAATAAATACTGATGAAAATAAACTGAATTGTCAGATTCTTTCCCCAGGATTCCAGAATGAAATAGATCTGCACAGTCCTTGCCTACCTGCATCCGTTTAGAGAAAATATACCTGCATCTATTGACCAATAAAGACAGAGGTAGATCTTCTTTTTAAAAAAGGTTTCAGGGATTTACGTGATGGTCCAGTGGTAAAGAATCCACCTTCCGAATGTAAATTGATACAGCCACTATGGAGAACAGTATGGAGGTTCCTTAAAAAACTACAAATAGAACTACCATACGACCCCGCAATCCCACTACTGGGCATATACCCTGAGAAAACCATAATTCAAAAAGAGTCATGTACCAAAATGTTCATTGCAGCTCTATTTACAATAGCCAGGACATGGAAGCAACCTAAGTGTCCATCAACAGATGAATGGATAAAGAAGATGTGGCACATATATACAATGGAATATTACTCAGCCATAAAAAGAAATGAAACTGAGTTATTTATAATGAGGTGGATAGACCTGGAGTCTGTCATACAGAGTGAAGTAAATCAAAGAGAAAAACAAATACCATATGCTAACACATATATATGGAATCTAAGAAAAAAAAATGTCATGAAGAGATTAGTGGTAGGACAGGAATAAAACACAGACCTACTAGAGCATGGACTTGAGGACATGGGGAGGGGGAAGGGTAAGCTGTGACGAAGTGAGAGAGTGGCAGGGACATATATGCACTACCAAATGTAAATTAGATAGCTAGTGGGAAGATGCCGCATAGCACCGGGAGATCACCTCTGTGCTTTGTGACCATGAGAGGGGTGGGATAGGGAGGGTGGGAGGGAGGGAGACACAAGAGGGAAGAGATATGGGAACATATGTATATGTATAACTGATTCACTTTGTTGTAAAGGAGAAACTAACACACTATTGTAAAACAGTTATACTCCAATAAAGATGTTAAAAAAAAAAAAAAGAATCCACCTTCCAATGCAGGGGACACGGGTTCGACCCCTGGTCGGAGAACTAAGATCCCACGTGCCGGGGGGCAACAAAGCTTGCGCGCCACAATTACTGAGGGCACACACCTCAACGAGAGAGCTGGCGTGTCGCAACTAGAGAAGGAAAACTTGCATGCCGCAACTAGAGAGAAGCCCACACACCACAACTAGAGAGAATCCCGCATGCCACAACGAAGAACCCACATGCCCCAACGATGAGACCCAAAGCAGCCAAAGAAATAAAGAAAATAAATAAATTTTTTTAAAAAAGAAAAGCTTGGGCTTCCCTGGTGGCGCAGTGGTTGAGAGTCCGCCTGCCGATGCAGGGGACACGGGTTCGTGCCCCGGTCCGGGAAGATCCCACATGCCGCGGAGCGGCTGGGCCCGTGAGCCATGGCCGCTGAG